>NC_064639.1:807338675-807647875 GCF_023864345.2 Schistocerca serialis cubense
GTTATCCTCCATACTGCCCTGACTTTGCTCCATCCAGTTTTCATATTTTTGCAGAACTTACAGAATACCTATGTGAACCTCATTTTGGAAGTGATGAAGCGGTGCAAGCAGGGGTGAAATGTGTCACCGTCAACAAAACTAAACATTCTACAGCGACGGTATCAACGAGCTGGTCTTTCGTTGGAAGAAATCCTTTCGCTGCCAGTGTGACTATGTTGAGAAATAAGTAAGCAGACATGTAGAATGAAGTTGTAGAATGATAATAAGGTTTGTATTATTTGAAAAGCTTTAAGGGTTTTCTAATAAAAATTCAGAAGCATTACTTTGTCGCATGACCTCGAATATACTTGTTTCTTCACAGTTGTTATGTGCCTTGCGTTGTTCGGCTTTTGGATAATTTATTTGTCGAGCAACTACTACCTTAACATTTGGTTCACAGCTGACGCCATGTCTAGTAACCGTGGCCCCTTTTGTTACAATAAACAACCATCTTCTGGACCACCGCTTTTCATTACCGACTAACGGCTTCAATCTTCCGTGTGCGTCATCTTCATATCCGGTGCCTGGGAATGTGGTTTGTCAACAACAGCGTAAAACAGTCGTAAAATGCAACGGTTCTGGTGGTACTGTACGACATTTTTCCCCGTCACGTCTGCTGTATTTTACACCAGTTTTGCACCACGTCGATCTGCCGCGCAGACTGAAACCGGTAGGCGGCAACCCAGACGGTGCTTGGCTATTTATTAGCATCTGCGCCTGCGCTTATTCATATGATGATCACTACCTTATAATACCTTCTCAGAACCTTATAAACTTCAACACAGTACAGAATTAGTCGATTATATCTTCTGGTTTGATCGACAGCCTCTAATTCATCTTCAGCTATTATCTCGCTGGTTCATAGCTAATATTACGGGATTAATTATTCACGTCTTTGTGTCCATCCTGGTTCGTAAAGATGTCGAAGTTCACGTGATACGAACCTGTTGACATTAAACTGTAAACCGCCCACAAATCTGTCATTGGCGAGCTGGAAAATTTTCTAAGATGTTTAAGAACGTTGTTTTGGTAACTGTAGAGCATTTTGTTATTGATGATGAATAACAGCTGTGGACGTTCCGTCAACAGAAAGGTATGTTTAAGAAAGGTTAAGTAATCGCAGTTTTAAAAGCAGTCAAAGATGGAAATGAGGCGGCTAACTATCGACCTCTCGCTCTACTCAGCATCACATATAAATTACTGGAGAGACTAACTCTCGGTCACATCCAAGTCGCGCGTGATGAAATAATCCTAGGCTCTACACGAAATCGGTGTTGATGAAATTAAGTTTAACATTGTTTGAATCTAGATTTTAGAGATGCCTCAAATCGCCTCCAGCTTCCGTAGATCAATGGCAATTTATGATATAGCGTGGAAAGGAGGCCTGATGATCACGTATTTTGTTGTAGTGTCACGTCAGAAGGTAACAATTTTACTCAACAACATGCTTTCTGCTGAACTTTTTTTAATTTTTCTGAATCACAAAACCATCAGGTGAAGAAACCCAGATAATGGTCTATCTCATCGATCAGTCTTGGCTCTCATTTGTTTACGTTGTAGGCTCAGAACTTGCCACCAACACGAATAATGTTGTAATTGCAGCACACGGAAGTAAGAACTGAACACTTTCAAAAATTGGTTACATCTGGACATCAGTGTGTCAGGCATCTCATTCTGCTCCACAGGAGGGATCAGGGTGGTCTCCAGAAGCGCAGCCAAGTTAATTTCTCTGTGGGAGAAGACAAAAAACCGGCTAGTGGCAGTGATGCGGCCATTCCGCTACTGGGCTCGCCCTGCACAGCAGTCTTAACGCGGGAAGGGGGGGCAGTTTCAATTACTGAAGATCTTCTAAAGAGGCCGCATGGATCTCAGGGACAGTAAAGAGATTGCTTAAGATTACGCGTAACACTGCACGATGAAGATGATGATGATGATGATGTTTGGTTTGTGGGCGCTCAACTGCACGGTCATCGGCACCCGTAGAAAGTACCATTTTTTTCACAATCCAATTTTGCCACTGTCTCGAATGATAATGATGATGATGTGATGAGGACAACACAAACACTCAGTCTCCGGACGGAGAAAATCCACAACCCGGTCGGGAATCGAACCCGGGACCCCGCGATCCAGAAGCAGCAACTCTAGCCCCTAGACCACGAGCTGCGGACGCTGCACTTTGCAGAACTACACATGCAGTTACGGCATTCAGGGAAGACTAAAATGTGCGCGATAAACGAGACTAGTACAGATCGCTGTAGTGCTTTTACTTCGTCATTTATACACTCCGCCAGCTACTGTACACCGATTGACGGGAAGTCCTTCATTCCACAGTTACATATTTCCTGTCCTACTCTACTGCCTCACCGGACGAGATAAAAACTACAGATACATACAGGGCGACAACTATTGAACTTTATGAAAGAAAATCGTCATAACTTCTGAAAGGTTTGCGTTAGGACTTTCGAACTACACCGTTGGCCGCGTGGCGTGATAGGAATTAGTATGCGAATGTACGGTTCGGCTTAACGACGAATCCCAATTTCATTTGGACGGGTTTGCTAATAAGCAAAACTGGTGCACTGGTGCATTTCGCAATCGAGAAGTCTCCTCACCCTCAACGGGTGACTGTGTGGTGTGCTGTGTCCAGTCACGGAATAATCGGTTTGATATTCCTTGATGGCACGGTGACTCCCGAACGGTACCTGAAGGTTTTGGAAAATAATTTCATTCCTGTTATCCAAAATGAGCCTGATTTCGATAAGATGTGGTTTATGCAAGACGCAGGTCGACTCCATCGAAGCAGGAGAGTGTTTGATGCCGTGGAGGAGCTCTTTGGGGACCTCATTCTGGCTCTGGGATACCCAGAGGCAACTGGCATGGGCCTCGATTGGCTGCCATATTCTCCGGATCTGAAAACATGTAACTCCTTTTCGTGGGGCAATGTGAAAGATTGTAGTCTTTCGCCCTTACTGTTAAATTTGTACATCGAGGAAACAATGATGGAAACGAAAGAAAGGTTCGGGAGTGGAATTAAAATTCAAGGTGAAAGGATATCATTGATACGATTCGCTAATGGCATTACTAACCTGAGTGAAAGTGAAGAAGAATTACATGATCTGCTGAATGAATGAACAATCTAATGAGTACAGAATATGGATAGAGAGTAAATCGAAGAAAGGTGAAAGTAATGAGAAGTAGCAGAAATGATAACAGCGAGCAACTTCTCAGGATTGATGGTCACGAAATACGTCAAGACAGGGAATTCTGCTAGCTAGGCAGTAAGATAACCAATGACGGACGGGGCAAGGAGGACCCGAAAAGCAGACTAGCAATGGCAAAAATGGCATTCCTGGCGAAGACAATTCTACTAATATAAAATATCGGCCTTAATTTAAAAAAGAAATTTCTGAGAATGTACGTCTGGAGTACAGTATTGCACGGTAGTGAAACATGGCCTGTGGGAAAACCAGAACAGAATCGAAGCATTTGAGATGTGATGCTACAGATGAATGTTGATAATTAGGTGGACTGATAAGGTAAGGAATGAGGAGGTTCAGCCCAGAATCGGAGAGGAAAGGAGTATGTGGAAAACACTGATAAGGAGAAGGGACAGATGATGGGACATCTGTTAAGACATAAGGGAATGACTTACATGATACTAGAGGGAGCTGTAGAGGACAAAAACTGTAAAGGAAGAGAAGAGATTGTAATAAATCCAGCAAATAGCTGAGGTCGTCAATAACCCCAAGATCATTGCCGAGCTGAAAACAGCCATTGAGGAGGTCACTACAGCATAGATGTTCCGACACTTTAGAGGGTCATCAGAATTTCGCTATTCATTTGCGCCACCTCATCGCCAATGATGGCACGCTTATCGAACATGTCATAACCTCGGTTCGAAAATTTGTAGTGACGTTTGCATGTTGAATAAAGTGTGTGCACGCCGTAATTTGTAAGTAATTTCCTTTCTTTCATGTAGTTCAATAACTGTCACCCGCTATCTACGCAAATCTCCAGTCCCTTATCATCTTAGTCTCCCTTTGCGAGGTATACGACTGTGGCATTCTGTCTCTGTAGCCATCCATAATTGTGAAAGTGTTGCCGGTGCAGGATCGCTCGCACGGTGCCCTTCAAACACAGATTCCCTAAATATTCCCAACAGGCTTTAGCGAGAAATACGTCCTCTTTTTTCCAAGGATTCCCACCGAAGTCCTCAGAGCATTTCTGTTACACCTTCACGTCAGCTACACGTACCTAGCAGCGCGTCTGTAAATTTTTTTCGATGTGTAATGTCATACCCACTTGGCAAGGAACACTAGAACTGATCATATCAGCGTTGAGACTTCATTTACAGGCGCACTGCATATCCCGCGAGCCCTTCCAACGAATCTCAGTCTTCCATTCACCTTTCCTACCATTGATTTTACATGATCGACGTATCTGATATCGCTTCTTAGTATTATCTGTCACTGTTTTCACCACGAAGCTTGTAATCAAATACTAAGGGGTTCCTTTTCTTTCTTGCAGACCTTACCTCATTGTTACCTGTATCTCAAGAGAGTTACCGTTTACACTGAGGTGACGAAAAGTCATGGGACACCTCCTAATATCGCATCGAACCTCCATTTGCCCGGCGTAGTGCAGCAGTTCGACGTGGTGTGTACTCAACAGATCTTTGGAAGTCCCCTGCAGAACTATTGAGCGAAGCTGCCTCAATATCCGTCCATAATTGCGAAAGTGTCTCTGGTGCAGGATTTTGTGCACGAACTGAACTCTCGATTATGTCCCACAAATTTTCGATGGGATTAATGTCGAGCGATCTGGGCTGCCATATCATTCGCTCGATTTGTCCAGAATGTACTTCAACCCATCGCAAACAACTGTGGCTCTCTGACATGGCTCAGTGTCATCCAAAAGAAATTCCATCGTTGCTTAAGTACCTGAAGTCCAGAAATGGCTGAAAATGGCCAGTGATCGGTTCAGTTTGACCAGAAGACCCAGTCCATCCCATATAAATGCAGCGCACGCTATTACGGAGACACCACCATGTTGCATAGTGCCTTGTTGACAAGTTGGTTCCACGGCTCCGTGGGGCCCTGCGATAGCCTCGAACCTTATCATCAGCACTTACCAATTGAAATCGGGACTCAGCTGACAAGGCCGCGGTTTTCCAATGTCTAGGGTCCAATCGACATGTCACGAGCCCAGCAGAGGTGGTGTAGGCGATGTCGTGCTATTAGCAACGGTACTAACGCCAGTCGTCTGCTACCATAGCTCATTAGCGCGAAATTTCTCCGCACTGTCCTAACGGATACGTTCGTCGTACGTCCCACGTTGATTTCTGCGCTTATTTCTCGCAGTGCTGCTTGTCTGTTGGCAGTGACAGCTCTACGAAAACGCCATAATTCCCGTCGTGCGTGGACTCGCATTCGGGAGGACGACGATTCGATTCCGCGTCCGGCCATCCTGATTGAGGTTTTCCGTGATTTCCCTAAATCGCTCCAGGATAATGCCGGGATGGCAAGGCACGGCCGACTTCCTTTCTCTTCCTTCCCTTATCCGATGAGACAGATGACCTCGCTGTTTGGTCACTTCCCCCAAGCAACCCACTCCCCTCCCCATCATCGTGCGGCCACAATGGCATCAGAAATATTTCCACCTGAGTACAAATAAGAGCTCCGCCAATGCATTCCCCTTTTTACACCTTGTGTACGCCAACTATTGCTAAAATTTTTCATGGTGAATAAATGTACTCGGAAAATCGTTTTTTTTGGATAAAAATGTACACACTACCCGAGTTCCAGGATGTAAATCCCATCTTGAGATGCTTGATTGTCATACTAAAAAATCCAGCAAGGTTATCAAGCAGCACGTGAGATCCTTTGCGATAGAGGTATGAAAAAGTTTTCCGAGTCAACCAGTACTACACCGGCTAAACAGGACCATGTAACCGCTCGCGTATCATGAAAGCTCTGCAAGACCGATCAACAGACTGTAAATGTTTGTAATGAACTACAAAGGCACAACATCGCATCAATACGACTTAGTAATTGTAGACGAAACTTTCAGCCTTTCATGGTTAAGATTAGTACACGAAATAACTAACAATTCATATAGTAATTACACTCCAAAAGACAAGAACATTAACAAAAAGTTGCAAGCAACACTTTACACGAAAATCGAACATTACATCGAGCAAACAATTGGAAAGTGCAACTACCATGCTGTACTATCAAGTGCAATAACGTCCATAACGCCATCTGTATATGTGCACACCGCTATCCCATGACTTTGTCACTTCGGTTTATTACAACAAGTAGAAATTTTGTCTAAAATAGAAATTACGTTTAGGACATCCTGCATTATCTTAAGTTCAAATATCAAGATCAAAGAAACAGTGGTAACTGATCAGTAAACAGGTAATAAAATACAAAACATATACGAAAAGAATCGTTATACATCCACGGAAACATGGATAGATGATGTCTAGTCTACACACTACATACAGCACTTTTCAGCAGAAAATATTTCATGAGGCACAGTATGGATCGTGCGACCAGCTATCAAATGGTTCAAATGGCTCTGAGCACTATGGTAATTAACTTCTGAGGTCATTAGTCCCCTAGAACTTAGAACTACTTAATCCTAACTAACCTAAGGACATCACACACATCCACGCCCGAGGCAGGATTCGAACCTGCGACCGTAGTGGTTGCACAGCTCCAGACTGAAGCGCCTAGAACCGCTCGGCCACTGCGGCCGGCGACGTAGACGGTTATTATTGAAGTCTTTTCCTTCGGAGGACAGGAATATTACTGGATGGCCATCTTATTTTGTATCGTAGGCTAAGGACTCTTTCAACAGAGCAGCAAGAGCACGAGCTATTGTATTATTCCTTTACATAAGTGGATCTCATCGGTCACAAATAAGTTTTCTGATTTGTTACAGGTACAGTTTGCATATCGTGACGGGTCTCCAAAGTAGGTAACTGGTACATCTTGGCCAGAATTGTTTCTTCGTATACTTTTCCAACTGTGCGGTATATTCACGCAAGGCATGAAGCTCAATCACAAAAGAAATAATAACAATGTTTTATGTGATGCTGCAGTACCATTTATAATTTTTTTGTTTCTAAAAGTTTAAATTTTTGTCGAATAATGCAGTCAGCCACACAGTCTCCTGTAGATAAATTCGACTTAGTTATATAAACCACCTACTTCCAGAGAAGTCGATAGTAATATCAAAACCGTAAGATTACGGTAATGCTTGGACTCTGCGATGCAAAAGGAATTCGTAATAAATCGTTTATTAATGACTGAATTCGAATGAATTTTCTAATAACTTTCACGTTACTAATATAAATTCTTTGTCGGTATATGTTACATGCCTCACTGAACGGTTCTCGCAGTTTTTGATGTTCTACATCCGCGAAAGGGAGTTAATGTAATTAATGTGATTTGTATCAAAGCAGTTGATCCTGTGAAGCACACCACATTGCGATATTTATTAGGTTTCACTTTTTATTGATGTCGCAGATTAGTACTTCGTGCTCGACGAGAAGCCAATAAATTAAGCAAAACTCAATAATCCTCTCTGCGTTTGTGATCCCCTTTATTTGCCGGTTCACCACGAACTGGTATGCGCAATATATGTTACCGACCTGAATGTGGTTTCTCTGCCACCAATTCTACACGCCTCTTCCTCCGCTGACTGTCTGGCCACATATAAATTATGAGTGCTTCTCCTCTATCAATTGACATCTTTTAGACGTGAATTAATGTTTATAGAAGTAAAGATAGTACGAAGGAAGGAATCTCTGAACCGTATTCGTATGGTTCACTGAGGAAAACTGGCTGCCAATGATCAAATCAGGATAAGGTTGCGATTTCTTGACTCTGTTAATGAGGTTTTTTTCTCATTTAACTGTTCAGTTGTAGTTAGCACAATTTAATATAAAACTAACGCAGCTGACACAACTACATGGCATTGCTTATAACCTCTTATTTTTGTCAGCATCTGTACTCAACAAACAGTTGTAAACTTTAAGACGGAATGTATGTGTCATTGAATAATTTATTAAGGGGGTTCCCTTCAAAGGAATGTACCGAGTGTACAAATAATTTCTTGTTTTCTTAAACGCTTAGACAATCGAATGTCACATCTGTACAACAACATTCCACTTGAAAACCAACAGAAATATTTTCAGGATACGTACAAGCATTTAAAAACATTGTAAATGCTCTTGGGAAAGACACCTGAATAGCAGGTTCTATAATTGTTTCCTTGCAGAAATACAAATACAAACCTTGAAGAGCTCAAGGGAATGAAAATGATAATGGAATAGTATTGGAGATTTCGCTGACACTTTCGTGATTCCCTCATTCGTCGTCCTTTTTCGTACATACTCATTCCCAACTTTTACACATTTTTTTTTTATTTGAGCAAAATGAGCTTATCGATTAAATTAAGTGGACTGTTTCGCCTGTCTGAGTCTCGCAAAGTACATATCCGCTGTATTGCTCCGTATATGTGGACAGTAGACCCTCGTTTGCATGATCAAGTTAGTTTCGCCAGTGATGTCTGCAATCAGTCTCATATACCCATTCTCTGAAAGTTAATGCCACAAAAGTGGACTGGTAAAATCTTCAATTATTAAATGGTTCAAATGGCTCTGAGCGCTATGGGACTTAACATCCGAGGTCATCAGTCCCCTAGAACTTAGGACTACTTAAACCGAACTAACCTAAGGACATCACTCACACCCATGCCCGAGGCAGGATTTGAACCTGCGACCGTAGCGGTCACGCGGTTCCAGACTGAAGCGCCTAGAACCGTTAGGCCACCCCGGCCGGCTCCAATTATTAATATAGGGTTAACAAGCTCATGCTGATAAATTAAGGATAATGCTGATACATGGCGAAACAACGCTCTGGTGGGCGATTTGAGGGTTAAATCACCTTGGGGTATGAGCAGGCGCTGCATTTGACCTGCGGTTGTCGCACGGTGGCGCTGGCAGCAGTCCACATGCGCAGAGGTTTTTTGATGCATGTCAGAGTACGGTGCAGAGAATAAGTGTTCAGACGTGCTAATGGTGACAGTGTGTTGAAAATGGCTCAAAGAACACATATTGATGACGTTATGAGGGGTAGAATACTAGGGCGACTGGAGGCTGGGCAAATACAGCAGGTCGCAGCACGGGGCCTCCGTGTGCCACAAATATTATGGCAACGATTCCAGCAGACAGGAAACGTCTCCAGGCGCTACAGTACGTGACGTCCACAGTGTACAACACCACAAGAAGACCGACACCTCACCATCAATGCCCGCAGATGGCCACGGAGTACCGCAGGCAGCCTTGCTCGGGACCTTACCGCAGCCACTGGAACAGTTGTCTCCAGACACACAGTCTACAGACGACTGAATAGACATGGTTTATTCGCCCGGAGACCTGCAAGGTGTATCCCACTGATCCCTGGTCACAGGAGAGCCCGTAAAGCCTGGTGTGAAGAACACAGTACGTGGTCATTTGAACAGTGGTCACAGGTTATGTTCACGGACGAGTCCAGGTGTAGTCTGACAGTGATTCTCACCGGGTTTTCATCTGCCGTGAACTAGGAATCAGATACCAACCCCTTAATGTCCTTGAAAGGGACCTGTATGGAGGTCGTGGTTTGATAGTATGGGGTGGGATTATGATTGGTGCACGTGCACCCCTGCAAGTCTTTGACAGAGGAACTGCAACAGGTCAGGTGTATCAGGACGTCATTTTGCTCCAGTATGTCAGCCTTTTCAGGGGTGCAGTGGTCCCACCTTCTTCCTGATGGATGGTAACACACGGCCCCACTGAGCTGCCGTCGTGGAGGAGTACCTTGAAACAGAAGATATCAGGCGAACAGAGTAGCCTGCCTGTTCTCCAGACCTAAACCCCATCGAGCACGTCTGGGCTGCTCTCGGTCGACGTATCGCTGCACGTCTTTAAACCCCTACGACACTTCAGGCGCTCTGACAGGCACTCGTGCAAGAACGGGAGGCTATACCCCAGCAGCTGCTCGACCACCTGAGCCAGAGTATGCCAACCCGTTGTGCGGCCTGTGTGCGTGTGCATGGTGATCATATCCCATATTGATGTCGGGTACATGCGCAGGAAACAGTGGCGTTTTGTAGCACGTGTGTTTCGGGACGGTTTTCTCAATTTATCATCAATACCCTGGACTTACAAATCTGTGGCGTGTATGTTCCCTATGTGCCTATGCTACTAGCGTCAGTTTTGTGTAGTGCCACGTTGTGTGGCACCACATTCTGCAATTATCCTTAATTTATGAGCATGAGTGTACTACTGTAATGAGAACACACAGTTACGTTGTATTATAAATGAATATCTAGGTTTTCAATAACTGAGAAATCAAAGGCGCCTTTGTATTTTTCTGACGAAGTTCTAAGTCACATTTCAATGTTGAATTCCATAAATGAAGGCGCTACTCCTCCATAACCGTCCTCATTGCCGCCGAGGAAATCGTTAAAGTCGTGGCAGCGACAATCAGTCTGCGGAACTAAACATGTCTGCCTTATTTGTCACATATGTTTTAGTAACTCTATATTGCAATATTAAGTCAGTAAGATAATAAAATATATTTTATTAGAAGTAATATCAGTAACAATTTAGAAGATTTAAATCTGAATTGACCTAGTGATTATTTGTACGTAGAAGTGTAACAATGTAACACATAGGCCAATAAATGCGAAGCTGACAATCTATTCTCCATTGTAACTGTTTTAAATCTGAATTTAGCATTTGTTCGTTGGTACATGATCATGTTGAATCTTGGAACAATCCTTCGCATTTTGAAAAACCCTAATTTTCGGGAGTCATTTTTGTAATTTCAGAAAAAAGAGTGCAGCACACACAAAATAAGTGCTATCATATCAAAACGGTATAAGAAATATATTAAACTTCTATTGCTGTGCTGGCTAGGGGCGAAATTCTGTTCCAAGGTACAAGACTCTCTCGAATTACTGTCTACCATGAAATATAACTGTATGGGTTGGCGGGGGAGAGGGGGGGAGGGAGTGGGCGCTGGGTCGGGCTTTACTGTAGTAGTCGATACCAATTTTTATAAAACCTCTTGATACTAACTTACATTCGAATTATGCAATACATGCAATTACATATAAGTAATTATTTCATTCGGAATGTGTTGTAACTAATGAAACACCTCTTTCAGGCTATAATAATGTAAAATATGCTTTTTAATACGTATTAACAAGCTGCGACATCACACCATTTATTTAAAAACAAAGGATGAAATTGAAAAAAGGAAGGTGGTCTAATGATCCAAACAACTGTTTATTTTCCTTTTATTCTGTCTATCACATACAAAATGTGTAAACACAATCTACTAGAAATTTTCAACATTTTAGTAAAGGTATTTCAGGTCACACTTTATAATTCAATATTTAGGCATCACTTTTCTGATTGTAACAGTATAGTTAGTTTTATCAAAAACATTTTATTTAAATAAATCTGATAAAATTAGCATAGTACCTAAAATATCTACAGAGATGAAAGTGGTTTGTATTAGCTTTGACATACCTCAACTGGACTTCCTTTTCTCTTACATTGGATGAACGATTTCCTTTTTTATAAATGATTTATTTGAGTAGTTATTGATGATACAGCTTTCACATTCTAGAATTTTTTTTTTCTAAAACTGGATAAGATATGAATAACCTGTCCTATATCCTTGTGAAGCTACTTCTTAGGTTTCTAAAATGTATGCTTTTATCAAAATTAATGGGCAAATTATAACACTATGCTAGTTAAAAGTATTCTGTTTAGTTCGTTTCACCTAAAACGGGCCAAACATAGTTATGGTATGTCCATTCTCATGCGTTTCTGATCCAGCGTCAAGAGTCGCTGCATCCATCTTGCAGATAATTATTTCATTTCCAATTCTTCGGTTAAAACGTGATATACTCTTTGAGATGACATCTGGCAAGCGCGAGCAATTTCACGCACTTACAATCGGCTGTTCTCCGTGACCATTTTCTGCACTTTTGCAATGATTTCTGGAGTAGTGGCACATCTCGGCTGACTACTGCGCGGATCATCATCCAATTCATTTCTCCACTTGGCAACAGTTGAATATGAAGGAGCAGTGACCCGCAGTGTATTCTGGGAATCGGCATGAATGTCTTTTGCTTTCATACCATTCTTTACGAAGTACGTAATCACTGCTCAAATCTCGATTTCTTTACATCTTCACAAATCGCTACGCGGGAACAACAACAGAGCCACGTCACCGCTACAGCTTTCTTCCAAGAGCATTGACGTGGCACGTGTTTACAGGCAACACTCCAATCAATATCACGTGAACAACTCGTTGCGCTAGCGATGACTTCTGGTGGTGATGCCGAGGACTTTTCAAACTACCCTCGTATACTGACGACATCTTCGCTGACGAAGAGGAAGGGCACAAACTAAATTTCGTAAATCAGCAGTAAACAGTCTTTTGTGAAGATCAATAAAAAAAAATAAAAAATCGCTGCTCAGGCGACACATAGGGTAATCAGTACCTTCCGACCACCGTGTCATCCTGAGTTAGTGGCATCGTTTGGATGCAGTATGGAGGAGTTTGGGGTCAGCACACTTCTCTCCCGGCCTTTGTCCGCTTTGTACACTTTGGAGCCGCTACTTCTCACTCAAGTACCTTCTCAACTGGCATCACAAAGCTGAGTAGACGTCGTTCCAGTCCAAATAGGAAGGAAAAATGTCTGGCAGTTCCGGGAATTGAACCTGGCTCCTCTCTACGGTAGTAAGCCACTGACCAACTCAACTACGCAGACGGCAACCTTATCTGAAGGTGATTGGCTATTTGGTTCAAATGGTTCAAATGGCTCTGAGCACTATGGGACTCAACTGCTGAGGTCATTAGTCCCCTAGAACTTAGAACTAGGTAAACCTAACTAACCTAAGGACATCACAAACATCCATGCCCGAGGCAGGATTCGAACCTGCGACCGTAGCGGTCTTGCGGTTCCAGACTGCAGCGCCTTTAACCGCACGGCCACTGCGTCCGGCTCAATTGGCTATTTAAAACTGAACAAAGCAATTTGTGGCGTTGTTGTCGTATCACGCATTTTCAAAAATCATAGACAAATCATCCGACACCTATTTTTACATGCGGTTTCCATTCCTTTACACACTCACTGTAATGAATTACATGGCCAGTTTTAGAACTAATATTTTATTTTTAATCACAAATGGAAGATTTTAAAATAGTCGATAGTTCCATATAGTTATTTATAAAAACTTATGATGTGAATATGTCCTGGATCCGGTGAGTTTTCTAGCTCTTTTGATAGATTATAAGATTCTTCCGAAATTACGACAAAAAAGACGCATATTTTCGCCACATTTGTTAAACTATTTTTTGTTTCAGAGTATCGTCATGAGTCGCACATACATTTCTCTTGTTACCATGTTAATTTTCCTTCTTTTTTGTGAAACATAGTGAAGTTTACACAACTTCGCTAAAATACTAATGCTATTGCAATTATGATGAAATTCTAAATAATAATCCGTTACTGAACAAACAACTGAGGGCAAGATAGGTCAATAGTTTAAGAAACAGCTCATCGTCGGTATGAAAATAAAGGTGTATTCTCTTCAATTATTCTATTGAATAAATCCATAGTTAGATTTGCTGTGATAAATACAAAAGTGTTCCACTCTAACACACTGCAAAACACTCTCGTATTATGTGCTACCATTTGCAAAATACTTGTTTCAGTATCTTAGATCGTTTATAGAAATACTGAGTGCGGTACATAATATCCCTTTTCTCGAGACTGGACATTGATAAAGACGTCCTTCCAAGTCAAAAGAAAAAATCATTATGTCAGAATCATTTCATAACCAGCAATGTGTGACCTGATGTGCACCAAAAGTATGTTCATACTGACTACTAACTTTCATTGCGAACTATTCGAATTTAGTGTGATGGATTAATTAATTTGGAAATATCACAGTAACCATGACGACAAACGAAAAAATAGGCAGTTAACCATGAAGCTGACATACGAGGCTGCAACTAATGAAAAATTAAAGAATTTTCTCTTGATAGTTCGTGTAAAATTGCTTAAGAAAGACTGCGGAGTAGTCGACGCGCCCACATCTCTATTCTGTCAGTGTAACACGTCGGTCACCTACGAAAGAATGTTTCATTCATTCTGGCTTTGTATTTCAATGTTTTAGGTAGATCGCTTCACGGCAAAAGTTCACGGTAGTGTGTAATGTCCAAAATTTCTTCTTTTGGCAAAAGAACACCTATGAAATGTATATAAGTGTCCATGCTTTTATTATTCCTATTTCATTTCTGTATGGTGAAATACATGTGTAATGTTTTTTTCGGTAAGCTGAGTCTGATGGCTGACTGTGGGAAAGTGACGAGTGCAAGGGTACAACTGCAAGCGAGTGGTAAAACTGTTTCATGCTGGAAGGAAGAGTTTCGAGCCAGGTATACACACAACAGATGGGCGCTGCAGAAATGGTGTTCCATGTTCCAATAACAGCCTCACAGAGGGTTAGAGGCGGCATGCGACAGGCTTTAAGCTTCCATTGTGAGAAACAGAGTAAAGACTGAAACCTAAACTAAACTCCGCCCAAACAGGCCATGAAGACCCAACATTACCGATCGGCCGCCGTGTCATCCTCTGCCCACAGGCATTACTGGATTTTGATATGGAGGACCATGTGGTCAGCACACCGCTTTCCGGCCGTGTGTGAGTTTACGAGACCGGAGCCGCTGCTTCTCAGTCAAGTGGCTCCTCAGTTTGCCTTACAAGAGCTGAGTGCAGCCCGCTTGCCAACAGCGCTCGGCAGACAGGATGGTCACCCATCTAAGGACTAGCCCAGCCCAACAGCGCTTAACTTCGGGATTTGACGGGAACCGGTGTTACCACTGCGGCAAGGCCAACTTCTTTCTAAAAATAAGGAGCTCTGCAAGGAGGTGGCGAAACATGAGCAAGAAGAATCTGTAGAACTCAAACAAGACCAGCAGTAACCGATATTAAAATTTTTCAAGAGAGTTCCAGATTCGTTCACCAAAATTATTTTCATAGTGAGTGCGCACATGCAGTTGCTATCATTGGCTGAACCCCGAACCAATCTCATAATGGGACAGAATTTCTGCTTTGTGCTACGCTCTAAGAAAGAAATGTGTGTTACTGGTTAATCAGAGCAGATTCCATAGGAGAAGGAGACTGTTCCTATTGTTACAAATTTTTTATTGGTGGAACTCCGATTGGCTAACAAGAATCTGGCACTAGCAGAACCTGCAAGATTTTGAGTTAGAGGGTAGATGCACACTTCTTAGATCTCCAGAGGAGGAACTTTTTTTGTTGAATCATCAGCCTGAGAATTTTTAGTGCAAGTCTGTGAAGGTGATTGGTATGATTAGTAGTCACCTCTTTTAAGTATTCTAACAAGATAACACGTGCAGTTTGTTCAGGCGTAATTTCTTCTTAATGTTTGTCATGGAGAGAATAATGTATTTTATGTGTTAACTGAACTCTCTACATTCTAATTGAAATCTTCTTGCATTGTTTTGGTTGTTCAGAAGAATCTGAAAGAGTGTGTTTGAAGACTTGTTGAGTTTATAACTATTCCTTTATCGGGAAACTACAATTATACTACTACTACTTATTGAAAGTTTAGCACTGAGAACGATAGCCAATGGCAAAATTTTACTTATTGTGCGTAGACAGTATAGTAGGGAGTATGTATGACAAAATTTGAAAATGATTTTGGGTGGACCGCATCCGAATTTTTGTATACAGAACGACTCTTTTTGGCAGCAACAATCGTTTAAACTCGTCTGATGAGTCGATCTAAGCGTGGATGGGAGGTTACAACGCCCTGTGCTGCAATAACACTAATGCCGTGTTCATCAGTCGTAATGGCAAACGAGTGGTAACGTGCTGATGTCTCTGCAACCTAGCACTATATGTTTGCAAATGCTGAGAGATGTGGAGAACGGGCTGATCATGAATAGTTTCGAATACCATGTGTATCGATTTTGGTCAGGACAGAATGGTTTTGCGTTATCTTTTGGGAAGACGGTGTTACGGAGACCTCGAAAATGGGCATATCTTCGGGTCTTAACACATCATAAATGTAAACGCATCTATCCAAATTATCGACTACGCTAACCAGAAATAATCGCGTTGTGTAATAAATAGAACACGACACCACCGCGCTTTGCTGGCCCTTTATGACTACCACTAATGCAATCTGAAAATGTTCATTCTCCTTGGAGCCTTCACACACAGATATGTCCATCGTGATGTTGAATGCGGAGCCACGATTCGTGTGAAAAGTTGACGTGGTGCTTCTACTGTGGCCACAGTTGTTTAATGCAAGGCTAGTGGCACACATTTTCTACCGCCGAGCAATTGTCACTGTGTAGAGAGTTCGAGGGCCTGAAAGCCCGTGTTCATACTTGTCTTGCTGCAAACGAGACCACTGCCTCACAAGGTACATGACTTGGATGTACGATCCTGCACAGGAGAGAGCAATAATGTCTCTCTTATCAGGTGCTAGTCGCGTGGGGCAAAGACACCATACATTGCGCTGACTGGCTATCCTGTAGTAACTAGCTTGACAGTCCTGAGATTCACACCAACGTGAGCTGTAATGTAGCAGAACGAAAAACTGGCAATCTCGGTAGGTCACGATTTTGCCGCTGTCAAATTCCGAAATGTATTGATAGGCATTTCTCCTTCTTGCGGAAGGTTCACCAGGATTTCTTCACTAACAACCAACATTCAAAGGCGTTTGCCGAATGGGAAAGCTACTGTGCAATCTTTCCTTACATACAGAATGTAGATGACGTTATCCTTGCCTCCCTTGTGCGGTTGCACATCTATATACACTGCCCGCCAGCAAAAAGCTTGCAAAACCACCTTTTCCAACGCGGACTGCTGCGAGACTTGCAGAAAGACAGTCAATAACGTTCTGGAAGGTATCGAAACGGATATGGAGCCACGCTGACTCCACTGCTGTGGCCAGCCGCGCGACGTTCCTCAGTTGACGATCTTTGGCGCGAACAGCCCGGTCAAGGTGAAGCCACAAAGTCTCGATTGGACTTAAATCCCGAGGAGTTGGCGGCGAGGAGAGTACGGGAAACTCATGTAAATTCCCTTCGAAGAACGCATGAACCCTGCGATCTGTGTGACACGTTCGAGTGTTCTGCTGGCAGAAGGTATCGCGGCGAGGAGAAATAAACTGCATGTAGGGGTGGACATAGTCCCCATCGATAGCTGCATATTTGTATTTTTCCATTGTGCCTTCCAGAATGACGGGCTTGCACAGGGAATGCTCTCAGGCCTGTACACTTCCGATGATTGTTTGCTATCAGTCATTTCACGCCGTACAAGCCAATGGCCATCTGTCCGATCAAGCATAAAACGTGATTCATCTGAGAGGGTCACATGTCGCCACCAAGCGGACGTCAAGATACGGTACTGGCGTGCAAATTCCAGTCTTCGTCGCCGATGGACAGCAGTCAGCATGGGTGCATGAACCATGACGGTTGCTGCAGAGGCCCATAGGAAGCAACGCTCGCCGAACGGTTGTTGACGAGAAAGCGTTGGCAGCTCCTTGATTCATCTCGACGGTCATTTGCTTAACAGTTTGCACGTTTATTCGCTCGTACGTATCTCAGTAGCCGTCGATCACCCCAGTTTTCTGTGGCTCATGGTGCCCCACAGTTCCCTAGGCACCAGTTTTGAAAAGCACCATTTCCCCCATGCACGATATACTTTAACGCCAACGGCACGTGAACAGTTTAAAAACTTCGACGTTTAGGAAATACTTCCACCTTTGACCCGAAAGTCATCGATAGTTCCCTTTTGGACGTCATATAAATCGCTCCGTTTCCGCATTACAACGACTGCACTGTTTGCCGAATCCCCCCCCCCCCCCCCCAAAACACACTTTATATATTCTCCACTGCTAGTGCTGCTAGTATCGCGGTGACCACATTATGGCTGGACCTTGTACTAGCGTGTTGTACACATCATGCCAGTTTGAGGTTTCTTGCAGGCCGTCTTTATAGTGCTTCTGTTTTAATGGCCGTTAGTGTATTAGTCTCTGAAACAGTATCAGGTAATTTTTTTGCGATTCGCTTGTTTTCTCTTTCTTGGGTATGGGAGATAAAAAGAGATGAATATAGAGAAGTTACCTAAGAGACGAAATGGAAGTGACCGTTTGGCGTCATTGGGCTGGAGGCCCCTTACGGGGCAGGTCCAGACGCCTTGGTGCAGGTCTTAATACATTCGACGCCACATTTGGCGACCTGAACGCCGGATGGGAATGAAATGATGATGAAGACAACACCCAGTCTCTGAGCGGAGAAAATCCCCGACCCAGCTGGGAATCGAACCGGGGCCCACACGACGGCAATGCGTCACGCTGACCACTTAGCTATCGGGGCGGAAACCTAAGAGACGAAGTTGCGCTGCGTGCATACAATACCTCTCCTCCAAACTGCATGTAACTTTAACGTGTTGCACAATAAACATTAGCTTCTGCCACGTTAATTACAATGGTTTGCAGTGGCAGTATCTAAACTGTTTCGCGTATTCGCTGATCATTATCAGTGGAGCAGAAGAACACTTTTAACTTACCTCTGTTAATCCGGTTGTGGATGCAGGACAACGGCTCGTCAAATATTTAACAAGGAAAATCGCCAAATAGCCGTGCAATTTGGAAAGGTATTTTATTTGATTTCCACAACCAGTTTCGGTAATTCAGTATGGCATTTTCAGCCCCTATAGGCGCCTCATGCATAAACATTCAAACGAATCAATTTTGGCATACTAGAGCCATCAGTGCAAGGATGTCGTGAATTCGTATTTCAAGAGCTTCCTTCGAAGCACATCTACAGTCCGAGAAAGTGCAGGTGTGCTCAGTTGTTATAAAGTCTTCCAAGAAAGTCCTTGAAGTTCGAATTCATGACATCCTACTGCTGACGGCTCCAGTGTACCAATATCGACAAGTTCGAATGTTCATACGTGAGGTGCACATGGGTCCTGAAGATTGCATACTGAACTGCCGAAACTGATTGCGAAAATAACTTCTCAACCTACACGGCTGTTTGGCGAGCTTCTTTCTTAAAAAATTTTAACTTATTGTCTGGTATCGAACGTCGAAGTCTCCTAGTAACATGTGTAAGAAAAGACTCTCCATCGCTGTAGATGCGGACAAGCCCAGGAACGGCATCGTAGTCTACGTGGAGCCATACATATAAGGAACTTTAATCTAGCAGAGAGCCCTTTTTCATTGCCCATAAAGGGCGGTTTGCCCTCCGTGAGTGCATTGGCCAACGGACTGTCTCTCCGCTGATGCTGATTAAACAGAAACCGTCGTCGTAAATAAACCGTGATTGACTGGTACACCGACAAGATAGCCGTCGCAGATAGCTCTGAGAATCCTGGGGTAGTAGAAAGGTCACTTATCTCCAAGGGGCGAATCAGTATCCTTTTTTAGTGCCTCACGAACTGAGAGACAGCCAGAGTGAAGGAGCGCTAGCGAAGAAAATCCTTTTTAAGGCCCACCCATCTAGAAATACCAAGGTACATTTTACGTACGAGTTCCCTTTCTTTCCTGCCAAACAGTATAATCAGTTAGATCTGTATTGGATCGATCAGTCACGTGGGAGACGCAAGAAGTGCCTGAAATAAGAAATCGTTGGTTTTCAGCATGTCTATCTCTGGTGTTACGAGGAGTAGCTGGCGCACGCGGCAAGCTTGGAGTAGACTGTCCCACCCTACCCCCTCCCCCCAGCCACCTCCACCATCCAAGTCCCCCTCCGTCGGCGGACTCCAGTTTCTGCTTAAAGGTAGGTCTTACGGAAATGTTACACATCGCAACCCGAACCGTATCTGCCAACGACTGCCTTTTGTACATCGCCACCCCTTCCCATTTCAGTGTCCTCCAGTCCTCCTTTCCCTCCTTCTTCTTCGCCTTCTTCTTATTATCCTACCTCTTTTTCCTCCGCTTCTAACTCTTATTTCACCCTCTCAATTTTTTTGGGTCTGTCTCATTTTTTTCGCCTACCGAATTTAGAAGTAGTTTCATTTATTCGCTGTGGGTTACTGAAAAGTTCGTGATACTATTCGTTGTCTTTGTTGTGTGTGATTGCACTGCCTTATGACGATCATTTAAAGTGTACGTAAGAAGAAAGTTGAGTAAGCTATTTGTTAAAATACCTAATCGTACATTTCTCCCCACTTACCAGCTATTACTTAGGAAACGCTTCCCCTAATTTTATAATCTGCTAAGCTCACGGGATCACGGTCCAATTATAGCCTATTAGGGAAGTGGAAAGTTACAGCCTGATGAAGTGATGATCTTAAGATTATTCAGCAGTTCACAATTAATACCATGAAAACTGAGTTTATCGTCAAATGTTCTCGTTCCATTTTGCGAGAATAACGTTCAAATAGAACATAAACTGAGATACCGCATAAAATGGCAATGAATAGAACAATGTAATTTTCCTTGCATTGTGCAACAACCAAGAATTCTAATAAAGAATTCGTCCGCTTTTGATCTGGCATTATTGGCGTCTAATACGAGGGTGAGCCAATTGAAAACCTTAAATTTGTAATAACAAATCGAAATTTCGCGCCGTTATCCTGCAAGTTGGTAAAGATGCTACAAGCGGCATGCAGAATGGCCTGTAGGTGGCACCATAGTGCAGATGCACACATACCGTCGCAGTATCAGTATAAAGATGGCCACCCCACTTGCGACTTGCACCAGGGAAGAACAGCGTTCTGTTATTTGGTTTTAGCTTAGTGAAGGTGTCAAACTTATTGAAATTCATTGACGAATGAAGGTTCAGTACGGTGATGCATGTTTGTCACAGCAGCAAGTCAACGAATGGAGCAGGAGGTTCGCAAATGGTGTGACTTCAGTGGAAGATGCTCCTCGTCCAGTTTAGGCACAACAAGTTCTGACTCCACAGAACATTGCAGCAGTTGAAGCCATAGTGATGGAAAACCGCTGAGTGACATTGAATGACATTGCAGCAGATTAGTCATGGGTCAGCATACCACACTGTGCATGATGTGCTCCAGTTTCACGAAGTGTCTGCAAGATGGGTGCCACAGCAGCTGACTCCTGATATGAGAGAACGACGTGTTGATGATTGTGAAGAACTTCTTCGGCGCTTTGAACGAGAAGGTGAAGTCTTCCTTGGAAGAATCGTTACTGGGAACGAAACCTGGGTTCATTTCCACCAACCGGAAACGAAGAGAGCGAGCAAGGAATGGCGCCATTCCTCATCACCAAAACCAAAGAAGTTTCGAACCATCAGCAGGGAAGTTATGCTGCCTCTCTTTTGGGATGAAAAAGACGTCATTTTGGAGCATTACGTGCCTAGAGGGACCACTGTAACCAGTGCATCATACACAGATCTCCTAAAAAATGATCTGCGGCCTGCAATCATATCGAAGCGACGTGGATTGCTGTCAGCAGGTGTACTTTTGCAACATGACAATGCAAGGACCCACACTGCCGGTACAACAGTTGCAACAATCACAGACCTGCATTTTGAGTGTCTTCCTCATCCACCATACTCACCAAACCTTGCCCCAAGTGATTTCCATATGTCTGAACCACTCAAAGACGCAATGGGAGGAAAGAAGTTCCGTTCTGATGAAGAGGTACGCCACGCGGTGCATGAATGGTTGCGCGGACTACCAAAACAATTTCTTTCTAAAGGAATTTATGCACTTTGTAAGCACTGGAGTACTTGCATTGAGCGTGGAGGACATTATGTAGAAAAGTGATACAGCTTTGTAGCACTTCTGCACAATAAATAATATTTTAAAAAAGTATTTAAGATTTTAATTTGAATCACCCTCGTATATGTGAAATCTAAAACCGTACGGCGGATTCAGATTCGAACCTCGCCATTGTTTAAATTACCTATGCCCGAGAAATACTGAATAAAGCTTTTTGCTTCTTACTGGCTCTTTTATGGTCTCGGAGAGCACAGTCCGTGAAAAGCAACAAACGGAGACCCGGAATATGCTAAAATTTTTAAACTAGTAGTACTTGATCGATAGTTACTGTAGCTCTCGTCCGGGAAGGAATTTCGCCCTAGTAAAAACACTGAGAATTAGGACATGCTACTCCCACTATCACATACTTTCTCCCGAAATTGTACAACACTGACAGTAACTTCATGTGAGATCCTTCACGTAAACAGAATGAGGAAGCGGCAAAACTAGCTGAACATTTGAGTCGCTCTATGAAACGTACATGCGTGGCTCACTGAAAGCCAAGTACTGATTTTGAGTGCCTCGACGACTCTGAAACACCATTTCTGATTTGAGATAACAGTTGGACAGGAACGCAATGAATCAATTTTGTCAATACGGAATCGATGGCTGGTCCTCCTGTCGAGGTCATATTGTTTATCGGCAGCCGTGCTGGAAATTATAACGGGATTTGTGCCTAAAAAGTTATCATACTGAAACTCGACAATTTTCTGGACAGTGAATGCAATGAAAATTTCCCTGTACGAATCTGACCTAAATGACAGTAAATACATTCATGTTCAGAAGAAAACTCATTGAACGACAAGAAATAGGACGTTCATATTCACAGGACATTTACGTTAGTATGTTCTGCAGAAATTATTAGCATTTGAACCATGACGGCCCGCGTGTTCAACATCGATAACGCTGCGCAGCACCACCTACAGGTAAAATGTGCCTGCAGCCCTCGCTGTAATGGATCAGTATGACTTGAGTAGGTGTGTAGGATGCCTTGCAGACGTATGCGCGATCCGTACCGTCAAATCAGTGAGTTTGAAAGAGGGTCCATTACTGGCACGAGAGAATGTGATACATCCATCCGGGAAACTGCTGCTCGTGTGGGACGATGTGTTTCGGCAGAGCAACGGGTGTTTGTCGAATGGTTCAAAAAATGGTTCAAATGGCTCTGAGCACTATGGGACGAGGTCATCTGTCCGCTAGAACGTAGAAATGCTTAAACTTGACTAACCTAAGGACATCACACACACCCATGCCCGAGGCAGGATTCGAACCTGCGACCGTAGCGGTCGCGCGGTTCCAGACTGTAGTGCTTAGAACCGCTCGGCCACCCCGGCGGCTTCGAATGGTTCACAGAAGGCCGTAGAATACGACAGGGTGGGTCATTTCGCACCACCCACAGCACCCTCCGAAAAGATCGACACATAATCTAAATGACATTGCATGAAACAGTGTAATACATCGAAACAGTGTAATACATCGAACATTATCAAGAGTGACAGCCCACCGCCATTAGTTACGGCATGGGTTAAGTGCGCGTCCTCCACTTCCCCGCCTACCTTTGACGAATCTGCAGGAACCTGTTAGACGGCAAGAGTGTGTGGAACGACGTCACTGGGGACAGGACTGGCATCAGATGGTGTTTCCGGACGAATCGAGGCTATGTTTGTTTGAAATTGATGGCCGCATTTTAGTTTGCCACAAATCGGGCGAGACACATCACAGTGACTGCATTCGCACAAGACCTACAGCAACAACTGAAGGCCTTATGGTGTGGAGTGCTATTCGGTACAACCACAAATCACAGTTGGTTCGTGTGCGGGGCACTGTGGCGAGTGTGACGTACGTGAATGATATCCTGCGACCCGTAGCCATACTCCTCCTGCACAACAGCCCAGACGCCTTTTCTAGCACGACAATGCACGACGACATGTTGCTGCACTAAAACGTGCCTTCTTGGTGTAAAAAGATGTCAGCCTTTTGCCCTTGCCCGCCAGATCATCAGACTCATCGACAATCTAAAATGTGTGGAATTTGGCGAAACGACGGGTGCAGCACTGTGACCCAATGCCAACCACCACAGATGAAATTTGGAAGCAGACGAGTGCAGTATGGATGACTATACCACAGTACGTCATTCGTGCCTTATACATGTCGACACCGTTACACATATAACAAGTTATAAGTGCCCATGGCGGACCGAGTACACGTCTACGTCTACGTGATTACTCTGCTATTCACAATAAAGTGCCTGGCAGAGTGTTCAATGAACGACCTTCAAGCTGTCTCTCCACCGTTCCACTCTCGAACGGCGCGCGGGAAAAACGAGCACTTACACTTTTCTGTGCGGGCCCTAGGGAACAGGACAAGTGAAGAACCGAGGTGACTGAAATGCTAATCATTGCTACAGAACATGCTAATGTACATGCCCTGTGAATATGAACATTGTGTGTCTACCCGTCCAAGGTGTTCTGTTTTATTCTGAACATGAGCGCCCTACACACCTTTGCCTGATAATTTAACAATAATATTTCTTATTTAGTGGAAAACAAACATATTAGTAGCAAATGCCTTTAATACTGGAAGTTATCTATAGTGTACTTCGTCCAGCCTAAATGGGCTGAAACCATGATCTTCGAAAGGGAGTTCATGTTTAAATGCGATCTGGAACTTCAAGGAAGAGCAACTCCCTGTAAATGGTACTGGTTATTTTGAACTCACTTTATCGTACTACCTAAAACGTGACACCACAAATCATCTGGATTAACTTTTTCATGAGACCCACGTGCAAAACATTACAGATAATAATTACTTCATTAAAATCAATATGTAATTTTCATATTAATGACTCATTTTCTCTTTTTTTGTACTGAGATAAAAAGGTCGCAGAACATACCGTTTTTAATTTATGGCGTAATTTGTCTATGCGGAATATATTTATTATTTTTAGTGTAACATAAATACTATGTGATTTTTCTTGAGCACGTAGAATTTTTAAGATGCCAGCATAATCAAAATTTTCAATCACAGTTTCAAATATCTTAACAGCCGGTAATAGTCCTTGTTATTTTTGACTTCAGTCATGTGTATAGATTATTTTGGAAATATACTATTCTAATATTAGATGATTCAAATGGCCCTAAGCACTATGGGACTTAACATCTGAGGTCATCAGTCCCCTAGACTCGGAACTACTTAAACCTAATTAACCTAAGGACATCACACACATCCATGTCCGAGGCAGGATTTGACACTGCGACCGTAGCAGCAGCGCGATTTCGGAATGAAGAGCCTAGCACCACTCGGTCACAGCGGCCGGCTCTAATATTAAATAACTGTATTCTAGTGACAAGGATGCCTTTGGAACTTCTTAAATAAGCCGTCCACTAACGTTCTGGAGAAGAACGTCACCAGAAAGAGAGGTTGTAGAGAGCGTAGCCTGTATTGTTTGATTGCTGACAGTGGCATAGACCACTGGACACTCGCATCAACCATAGTTGTGTATTTCATTTGTCTGTGACACGAAAAACGCATAAATAATATGACGGCGGCGTATGAATGTTATTTTACATTAAAATTCGAAGGTCGATGAGAAGGAAAAAAACTTGAGATCAATAGCTAGGGACAACAGGGAAAGTGCAAGGGGAATTCAATAATTATTGAAACACATTTTTTTCTCGGCCGATTTCGCTTGAGAGAAAGCAGACTTTGCTGTAGGTCATCGTGGAATATTCGCGCCTCAGCCCCTTCTGTAACGGTGGTGCGTTCCGAGTACAGAGCTGGCGCCGGCCGCTGTGGCCGAGTGTTTCTAGGCGCTTCAGTTCGGAATCGCGTTGCTGCTACGGTCGCAAGTTCGAATCCTGCCTCGGGCATGGATGTGTGTGATGTCCTTAGGTTAGTTAGGTTTAAGTAGTTCCAAGTCTAGGGGACTGATGACCTCAGATGGTAAGTCTCATAATGCTTAGAGCCATTTGAACAATTTTTAGAGAACTGGCATTGACTTACATTCGGCTGAAAACTAGAGCGTCGCATACATTCATAGGCACGGTGTGTATGGAGATTTAGCAGTGAACAAAATCACGGTGAGTCGTTGGGCGAGGCACGTGTCATCATCGCGCAACAAGATCGTGAAAACTTGTCCGATCTCCCGCGTGCTAGCTGACCGCACAGAAATGTGACTCCTGCAGTATTAGAACGTGCGGATACTCTCATTCGAGATGATCGACGGATGACACTCAAACTCGCAGAATCCAGTGTGGTTACATTCAACAGCTTCCATTATATAGAAGGTGTAATTCACTACGTACACACAATTTTAGGGTATTTAGAGGGGCTAAAAATAAACACGTTCCTACGTAACAAATGTGTTGCAGGTACACCGTATTCCCGCTGCTGCTAGAATACGGATTTTGTCTTGTGGGGGAAGATGAAGGGTTCGGTGTACAATTCACCCAATAGACATTCCAGGAGAGATGGTAGTCCGTTTAGATGAAGCTGCAGCCGTTATTTGTGAAATATCTGGTTGTTTCGAGCTTGTTAGATAATCATAACACGCAGATGTCATTTGTACTTTGATGTAAAAGGACGACATTTTCAGCAATATCTCTAAACCACACGACAGTTTGAACACAGTCTCTGAACGTAACTGGTGTCAAAACTTTCATGTGACATTTTTCTCATACAATAAGTGTTTCTATGTATCTTCTCTAAACAATAAAATTTGTATACTTTTTTTTTTTTTTAGCTGTATGTAGGATGTAGGGGCTATCCGGAAAAGAGGTTCCACAATATTAACAGAGGATGTAGTATGCAACAAGGGAAAAGTTCCTATGAACATTGGTCGTAGACCTCGTATTTTCGGAGCTGTGGTCTATTACCAGTACTGACAAAGATCAACATGTCTCTGTGCTGTTCTTCAAAACTACTGCTCGATATGACCTATATCCATCGTACTGCTGTTTCACAACGAACACTCCTCCATGTGAACACTATGGGTACCCAAAACGAAAATAACCCACCTGATTGATACACTATGTACTGTAATACGCTGTAGAATTCTGTAGTGTTCTCGTGTTGGGTGCGTGCTACATACCGACGTAAGCATGTTGTACTACATAAACATCAAGTACGTACCCTGTTCTTTAACTAGTCCCGCGCCAAAGTGCTCAGTGTGCATGATACGCTACTCACGCAAGCAGGCCGTAACTCCGAAGAAACGAGGTTTACGACCAATGTTTATAGTAACTTCTTGCCTTGATGCATACCACATTTCGGAAATACGTTTCTCTTCGTAACATATGTGAGCATCATTAAAAGCTCACACGTTAATGTAAACGCGACATAGGCCTTTGCAACTGTGAAATGTTGGTAAATAAATAACCCGTGTAACCCCCAGACTGTTAAATGCCAGCCTGCGAAAGTGCATGGATTGTGTTGCACAGGTGCCGAATGGAAATTTGTGGGAACCGGTGTAACCGCAGGAATGTTGGATGCAAGCCTTGGTTGGTAGCCCTGCACAAGGCCGCACGTACGGAGACAGAGCTTTCGTGAAAGATAAGTAATTTAGGTTGTAATTAATTGTAGTTGAACACTTTTGAATAATTAAATACGTTCTTTAGTGTACTCTTCAACCTCACCATTAAAAAGTTTTTCTGTTATATGCGTATTGTTCCAGTAGTCGCAAAAAGTTCGTTTTGTTTATATTTCGCGGCTTTGTCTTACTTTCCGAGTATGCATGCTTAGCGTTATACCGTAATATTAAGTGCATTTGGTATAGATTAACTAATTAAATACGTTAATTAGTGTACTCTTCAATCTTACCATTAAAGGTTTTTCTTTTATTTACGTATTCTTCCACTTATCGCAAAAAGTTCGTTGTGGTTACATCGGCTGTTTAGGCCTAATTTTTGATCGTGCATATTTAGCGTTATACCACAAATTTAAGTGCATTTGGTAATAGTTTACTTAGATATTAGTGTCCAAAACATATTTAGTGTCAAAAAATGGCTCTGAGCGCTATGGGACTTAACATATGTGGTCATCAGTCCCCTAGAACTTAGAACTACTTAAAACTAACTAACCTAAGGACATCACACACATCCATGCCCGAGGCAGGATTCGAACCTGCGACCGTAGCGGTCACACGGTTCCGGACTGAAGCGCCTAGAACCGCACGGCCACACCGGCCGGCATTTAGTATCCTTTTCCATCTGTATTTAATATATTATCGTTATCACTTAGTAAATCTATTAACTAATTTCCAAACTACCATGGATACTAAGTGTGTGAGCTGCAGTAAGATAGTTAGTTCAGGGGTTTTGTGCAGCTGTTGTTAATGGTGGTTTCGTTGGGGAAATTGTAGCAGTGTCGGAATTGGGGAAGCAAACGAGACTCTTCCATTCTTTTGCAGGGTTTGCTCAAGAGATAGGATTATAGCTGAACAGGAGGAGAAAATTAGAGCCCTTCAAGCTGACTTGGACAGAGCGAGGGAGGAACTGAAGAGGTTAAAGGGGGAAGTGGGTAAACAGTGGTGGGAAGTGGTAGCTGAGAACAGGGGCCATAGAAAAAGGACAGTTTCTGACAGTTTCCCAATTGGCACAACCAATAGATCTGCCTTGCTACCACAGTTAAGTAAGGAAGAGGCTCCACTAGAAGTAGACGTAGTTAAGATGCAACAGAATCTCACTAGGAAAGCAACTGTTTCCAAAAAAGGAGAAGGTAAGAGGAAAGTTCTGTTGCTAAGTAGCAGCCACTGAAGAGGTGTGGGCCACATTTTGCAAGAAAAATTATGTGCCAGGTACCAGGTCACAAACTTTTTAAGCCAAGTGCAAGCCTTAGCCAGGTGGTAGAGGATATAGGTTCCTTGTACAAGGGTTTCACAAAGCAGGATCATGTAATGATAATGAGTGGAGTGGGAAACAGTATTGATAGGGATCAGGTCTACAGTATTGAGTGTGACCTGGTGCAAATAGCCTCGGCAACTACCCATACCAATGTTAGGCTGGTGCCTGCTTTCGTGCGGCATGATCAGCCCCATTGAACCCCTCTCTCAGGAGGGTAAATATGGAGTTGGATCAGTTGCGTAGGGTGGCCACTCTGTCAGACATTGGATTGGTTCCTGTCGAGGCTATTGATAGGGGGGATTTCACGAGGCATGGCCTACACCTCAATAGGAAAGGGAAGGGTAAACTGGCACGGTTGTTAGCGAAATCCATAAGGGGGGACCTCTTTTCAGACTAATATCAGTGTCCAATGAGAAGTTCAGGCAGGCAGGTGCTAAAGAGGTCCAAACAGGAAGGTAAATAATAATGTTACCATATTTAACCAAAATATTGGTGGATTAAAGAAAAAAGTAAATTCTCACAAAAGTAAAATAAAAAAATAATGTTATCATTTTTCACCAAAATATTCCGGGACTGAAGAATAGATGAGCTTCTGGTTTGTTTAGATGACATTGAATCTGATAATATAATACACTCCTGGAAATTGAAACAAGAACACCGTGAATTCATTGTCCCAGGAAGGGGAAACTTTATTGACACATTCCTGGGGTCAGATACATCACATGATCACACTGACAGAACCACAGGCACATAGACACAGGAGACACAGCATGCACAATGTCGGCACTAGTACAGTGTATATCCACCTTTCGCAGCAATGCAGGCTGCTATTCTCCCATGGAGACGATCGTAGAGATGCTGGATGTAGTCCTGTGGAACGGCTTGCCATGCCATTTCCACCTGGCGCCTCAGTTGGGCCAGCGTTCGTGCTGGACGTGCAGACCGCGTGAGACAACGCTTCATCCAGTCCCAAACATGCTCAATGGGGGACAGATCCGGAGATCTTGCTGGCCAGGGTAGTTGACTTACACCTTCTAGAGCACGTTGGGTGGCACGGGATACATGCGGACGTGCATTGTCCTGTTGGAACAGCAAAGGTCCCTTGCCGGTCTAGAAATGGTAGAACGATGGGTTCGATGACGGTTTGGATGTACCGTGCACTATTCAGTGTCCCCTCGACGATCACCAGTGGTGTACGGCCAGTGTAGGAGATCGCTCCCCACACCATGATGCCGGGTGTTGGCCCTGTGTGCCTCGGTCGAATGCAGTCCTGATTGTGGCGCTCACCTGCACGGCGCCAAACACGCATACGACCATCATTGGCACCAAGGCAGAAGCGACTCTCATCGCTGAAGACGACACGTCTCCATTCGTCCCTCCATTCACGCCTGTCGCGACACCACTGGAGGCGGGCTGCACGATGTTGGGGCGTGAGCGGAAGACGGCATAACGGTGTGCGGGACCGTAGCCCAGCTTCATGGAGACGGTTGCGAATGGTCCTCGCCGATACCCCAGGAGCAACAGTGTCCCTAATTTGCTGAGAAGTGGCGGTGCGGTCCCCTACGGCACTGCGTAGGATCCTACGGTCTTGGCGTGCATCCGTGTGTCGCTGCGGTCCGGTCCCAGGTCGACGGGCACGTGCACCTTCCGCCGACCACTGGCGACAACATCGATGTACTGTGGAGACCTCACGCCCCACGTGTTGAGCAATTCGGCGGTACGTCCACCCTGCCTCCCGCATGCCCACTATTCGCCTCGCTCAAAGTCCGTCAACTGCACATACGGTTCACGTCCACGCTGTCGCGGCATGCTACCAGTGTTAAAGACTGCGATGGAGCTCCGTATGCCACGGCAAACTGGCTGACACTGACGGCGGCGGTGCACAAATGCTGCGCAGCTAGCGCCATTCGACGGCCAACACCGCGGTTCCTGGTGTGTCCGCTGTGCCGTGCGTGTGATCATTGCTTGTACAGCCCTCTCGCAGTGTCCGGAGCAAGTATGGTGGGTCTGACACACTGGTGTCAATGTGTTCTTTTTTCCATTTCCAGGAGTGTAGATATACTATGCCTGTCTGAGCATCACATTGTGTCTGATATGGAAAAGGTAAATATCAGTGGTTATATACTAGCTGCACATATGAGTAGAGAGAATACGGTGAGAGGAGGAGTTGCCATATATGTCAAAAGTTATCACTGTGTAGAAAGCTTGGATTCAAAAAATTTTTGTCTAGAGCAACATATAGAAGCATGTGCCTGTCAACTTAAAATGAAGGAGGGCTCTTTTATAATTGTAACAGTATATAGGTCCCCTTCAGGAAACTTTCATTTATTCCTGGAAAACTTGGATGCCTTGTTGTGCTATCTGTCAGATAGGGGAAAGCAATTTATTATTTGTGGGGACTTCAATGTTGATTCACTGAAAGAGTGTAATAGGAAGAATGACCTGAAAGTCTTGCTCGGTTCTTTCAGTTTGACGCCTATCATTAATTTTCCTATTCGGGTAGTAAAGGACAGCAGTACATTGATAGGTAACACTTTTATAGACCAAGATAGGTTTAAAAAGGCCCTGATGATGGCTAGCTGCAACGCTGGCCGAAACGTTGGCGCATTTTAAATTATGACGATGCGGTCTGACACCCTGAAGAATTTTATTGAAGAAGACAACGGCCGCGGAAGCCTACGCTTACAGGTTTAAAAACATAAATTCTTGTCCTGTTGAGAATGGCCTTTCTGATCATGATGCTCAGCTAGTTGCAGTATATGACATAGCTCCATTCAGTAATTCAAAACTAATCTCCAAAGTTGTGCATTCAAGTAATGAATCAACAATTAGAAATTCCAGAGAAAATCTTCAGCAGTTAGACTGGGATGAGGTGTACAAGGACTTCGATGCTAATTAAAAATATAACTTATTTCATGATACACTTGTAAGAGAATTTGAAAACTGTTTGCCCAAGAAAGTAGTTAAATCTAATTATAAGAAACCATGAAAAAAACCTTGGCTTACTAAAGGAATAAAAATATCTTGTAACCACAAAGGGAACCGTATCTAACAAGAAGAAAGAGTAATGAAACAGCCAAATATTATAAAAACTACTGTGTTACATTAAGAAAGGTTATTAAAAAGTCCATAAGCATGTTCATCATGTCTGAGATTAATACCTCTGATAACAAAATCAAAACAATTTGGAATACTATTACAAGGGAGACAAGGCAAACAAGAGTACAGGATGACGGCATCACCATCAAAGCGAATGGAAACTTGATAAACAACAAGCCTGAAGTCGAAAACATTTTGAATAATCATTTTTTAAATGTTGTAGAGAAAATAGGATCTCAATGTTCATTAGAAGAAGCAAGGCAGTTAATGGAAGAGGCTTTACCCACACCATTTGATACAACTGAAATTCCACCCACCTCTCCTTCTGAAATTAAGAAGATAATAAACTCTCTCGAGAATAAAAGCTCACATGGAATTGATGGCATTTGCAGCAGGATAATAAAAGCTTGTTCTCAAGAAATAAGTGGGATTCTTAGCCACATATGTAATAGCTCTCTGAAGCAGGGTATTTTCCCAGATAGACTGAAGTATGCCATTGTTAAACCACTGCATATAAAAGGGTATACGTCTGATGTCAACAACTACCGCCCAATCTCTCTTCTGGCTGCCTTATCTAAAATTCTTGAAAAAGTAAAGTATTGTAGAGCAGCTTCTCACCTTTGAAAAATAAAGTCTTAACAAAACGTCAGTTTGGTTTCCAGTAGGGTTTTTCAACGGAAAATGCTATATATACTTTCACTAATGAAATATTAAGTGCTCTGAGTAACTGGAAGTCACCTCTTGGGATTTTTTGTGATCTATCAAAAGCATTTGATTGTGTAAATCATGGAATACTTCTAGATAAGCTCAAGTTCTGTGGTATGAATGGGACAGTGCTCAAATGGTTTAAATTATGCCTAACTGGAAGAGTGCAGAAAGTTGAAATAAGCAGTTCACATAATATGCAAAAAACTGGTGACTTCTCAAACTGGGGAACAATCAAGAATGGGGTGCCATAAGGTTCAGTCTTGGTTCCTCTGCTGTTCTTAATATATATTAATGACTTGCCATTCTATATTCACGAAGATTGAAATCTGGTACTTTTTGCTGATGATACAAGTATAGCTATCATACCCAACAGACAAGAATTAACTGATGAAATTGTAAACGATGTTTTTAAGAAAATCATTAAGTGGTTCTCTGCCAATAGACTCTGATTAAACTTTGACAAAACACAGTATACACAGTTCCAGACTGTAAATGGAACGACACCATTAATAAATATAGACTTTGACCAGAAATTGGTAGCTGAGGTAGAATATTCAAAATTTCTAGGTGTATGTATTGATGAGGAGTTGAACTGGAAAAAACACACTGAGGATCTGCTGAAACTATTGAGTTCAGCTACTTATGCTATTAGGGTCATTGCAAATTTTGGCGATATACATCTCAGTAAATTAACTTTCCATGCCTATCTTCATTCTCTGCTCTCGTATGGCATCATATTTTGGGGTAACTCATCATTGAGTAAAAGAGTGTTCATCGCACAAAAGCGTGTAATCAGAATAATTTCTGGAGCTCATCCAAGATCATCCTGCAGACACTTATTTAAAGAGCTAGAGATCTTCACTGTAGTCTCACAATATATATATTCACTTATGAAATTTGTTGTTAACAATCCGAACGAATTCAAAAGTAATTGCAGTGTACATGGCTACAACACCAGGAGAAAGGATGATCTTCACTACTCAAGGTTAAATCTAACTTTGCCTCAGAAGGGGGTTAATTATGCTGCCAGGAAAATCTTTGGTCACTTACCTAATAGCATCAAAAGTCTGACAGATATCCATATAGCATTTAAAAGGAAATGAAAAGAATTTCTTAATGGCAACTCCTTTTACTCATTAGATGAATTTTTGGATACAGTAATTGGGTAATATCCCCAACCCCCACAAAAAAAAGAAAATAATATTATCATGTAATATTTTGTGTAATGTATTATCTCGTATAGACACCTTTTCTTAACCTGACACGTTCCACACCATTATGAAGTGTCGTATTCATGATCTATGGAACAGGTACTAATCTAATCTAATCTAATCCTACAAACGTGCATGTATGGTGTTGCGCAGGTGGCGGATGTCAGTTTGTGGGATGGAGGTCCATGCCTGTTGCACTTGGTCGGTCAATACAGGGGCGGTTAATGAAGTTTGTGGATGACGCTGAAGTTGCCGACCCCTGATATCCCATTTGTAATCGACTGGAGACAGATCTGGTGTTGGAGCAGACCAAGGGGCACGTCGACACACTAAAGAGCATGTTGGATTACAACAGTAGTATGTGGAGAGCGGTATCCTGTTGGAAAACACCCCCTGTAATGCTATTCATGAATGGCAGCACAACAGGTCGTACAAATTTCAGTCAGGATGCGTGGGATAGCCACGAGAGTGCTCCTGCTATAATAAGTAGTAGCATCCCAGACCATAACTCCTGGTGTAGGTCCAGTGCTTTAGCATGCTAACAGGTTGGATGCAGGCCTTCAATTGGCCTCTTTCTAAGCAACACACGGCTGTCACTAGCAGTGAGAAAGAACCATATTTCATCAGAACACAACAGACCTCCACCGTCCCCTCGAATGACCTCTCGCTTGACACCACTGAATTCGATAATGGCGGTAGTTTGGGTCAGAGGAATGCACGCTACAGCTCGAAGCTGTCCTTGAAGTAACCGATTTCTAACCGTTCGTTGTGTCACTGTGTAGCCAACTGCTGCTCACATTGCTGCTACAGATGTAGCAAGATGTGCCAGAACCATACGCCGAACACGATGGTATCCCCTCTCTGCGTTGCCACGTGGTCATCCGGAGTCCGATCTTCTTACGGTCGTACATTTTCTTAACCACCGCTGCCAACAATCATACAGGGGCTGCATTCCTGCTACGTCTGTCTGCAAAATCGCAAAAGGAAAATCCAGCTTCTCGTAGCCCCATGACACTACCTCGTTCAAACTCACCGAGTTGCTGATACTGGCGTCTTTGTCGCCTTTAAAGGCATTCTTGACTAACATCAACACGTCCAGTCTCAAAATTAACTAACGCAGACGACCGATACAGCATTTATTTAAAACAAACCTCATTTTTATCTAATAGTGGTGCTACTAGCGTCACTCGTATGTGACTGGCGCGAAATTTGAAGTGAAATCGTCTATCATATGTGCACAACTCAAAAAAAGTTTTGCACCATCTCAGTTCCGAGAGATCCGGAACCTGTACAGAAAATTGGAATAGAGATCAACATAAACATCAATTCCGCCCTTTTTATTGCTCATGAAAACAACACGTTGCCTGCTGTACACCCATTCAGCGAGTTCTTCAGAGGTGGTGGTCCAGATTGCTGTACACACCGGTACCTCTAATACCTAGTACCACGTCCTCTTGCATTGACGCATGCCTGTATTAGTCGTTTCATACTATCCATAAGTTCATCGAGGCATTGTTGATTCGGATCGTCCCACTCCTCAACGGCGATTCGGCGTAGATCCTTCAGAGTGGTTGGTGGGTCACGTCGTCCATAAACAGCCCTTTTCAATCTATCCCAAATATGTCGATAGGGTTCATGTACGGAGAACATGCTGGCCACTCTGGTCGAGCGATGTCGTTAAACTGAAGGAAGTCATTCACAAGATGTGCACGATGTGGGCGTCAATTGTCGTCCGTGAAGACGAATGCCTCGCCAATATGGTTTTACTATCGGTCGGAGGATAGCATTCACGTATCGTACAGCCATTACGGCGCCTTCCACGACCACCAGCGGCATACGTCGGCCCCATATAATGCCATCCCAAAACAGCACGGAACCTCCATCGTGTTGCACTCGCTGGGCAGTGTGTCTAAGGCGTTCAGCCTGACCAGGTTGCCTCCAAACACGTCTCCGACGATTGTTTGGTTGAAGACATGTGCGACACTCATCGGTGAAGAGAACGTTATGCCAATCCTCAGCGATCCATTCGGCAAGTTGTTGGGCCCATCTGTATCGTGCTGCATGGTGTCGTGGTTGCAAAGATGGACCTCGCCATGGACGCCGGGAGTGAAGTTGCGCATCACGCAGCCTATTGCGCTCAGTTTGAGTCGTAACACGACGTCCTGTGCCTGCACGGAAAGCATTATTCAAAGTGGTGGCGTTGCTGTCAGGGTACCTCCGAGCCATAATCCGTAGGTAGCGGTCGTCCATTGCAGTAGCAACCCTTGGCTGTCCTAAACGAGACATGTTATCGACAATTCCTGTCTCTCTGTATCTCCTCCACGTCCGGACAACATCGGTTAACTCCGAGACACCTGGACACTTCCCTAGTTGAGAGCCCTTCCTGGCAAAAAGCAACAATGCGGACACGATCGAACCGCGGTATTGACCGCCTAGGCATGGTTAAACTACAGACAACACGAGCCGTGTACCTCCTTCCTGGTGGAATGACTGGCACTAATCGTCTGTCAGACCCCCTCCGTCTAATAGGCGCTGCTCATGTATGGTTGTTTACATCTTTGGGTGGATTTAGTGACATCTCTGAACAGTCATTTGGACTGTGTATGTGATACAATATCCACAGTCAACGTCTACGTTCAGGGGTTCTGGGAACTGGGATGATGCAAAACTTTTTTTGATGTGTATAGAAACAAGCCTGTCACTTTAGTTTATCTCGCACAATTCGTTCCCGGTGTTGCGATTTTTTTCCGACAGTGTACATACGGTAAACCCGAAATACACTGAAAACCGTTCAGATGTGGTAGTACAGACCGAAATGAGGAAAAATGAGCTATGAGCACGTGTTCTGTAGAAAATACAGTATATGTTTCACAATAACGTAGATAAACAAGTGCTCATACAGCTCTTGAAGTATGCATTTTAGAGTCTATGTTTCGTAATTTTTTTTCTTTTGGTCGTCCATACTACCAGTTCTGATGGTTTTTTCTAGAGTTCTGGTTGAAGAAAATAACCTTACCGACCTTCAAAGTAATCACCATTAGCTGCAACAATCTCGTGACACCGGTTGTACAGCTGTCAGCAAACGCTTCTTGTGGAACGGCTCGGAACATCGTAGCCACACGTTATTGGACATCCGAATCGTTATAGGAGATGAGACCTGCTGTTAACAATAAGACCCGGAGACGAAGCGGAGTCAGTGGCATGGTAATGATCATCTTTCCCTCCTCCCAAAAAGAAATAGGCGGAGAGAATCGAAGGCTAAGCCGATTTTGACTGCCTGTTGCAGAGGCATCCAGAATTTCGATCCGAGGGAAGCGGGAAGGACGATGAACGCAACGCCATTGTCAATTGCTTGCTCTCCGCATGGTACTGGCAGCATCAGGTTTCATCTGTTGTAATGATGCGAGTCTCTAACAACGCGTGACAGTGGTGCTTCGAGAGATTCTACCAGAAGCGTTTGCTGACATTTTCCAACAGGTTTACAACCGATGTCATAAGTGTGTTGTTGTTTCCTTTATTTTCTGAGAGCATTAACGGGATTTTCCAGACGCATCGCTACACTCTGGAACCGCGTGACCGCTACGATCGCAGGTTCGAATCCTGCCTCGGGCATGGATGTGTGTGATGTCCTTAGGTTAGTTAGGTTTAAGTAGTTCTAAGTTCTAGGGGACTGATGACCTCAGCAGTTAAGTCCCATAGTGCTCAGAGCCATTTGAATCATTTTGAACCAGACGCATCGTGGATGTAAACTATACAAGTGGGACGTGTGCGTGCCGAATTTTGTCAAACCAATACGACCTGTCCTTGATGTTGCCTATCTTGCGCATGGACTACTCAGTTTGTATATTTTGCTTATTTTTTCATAGTTCCACACAACTTCTTCCTGTTTTCTCGACTGATCTGTGTTCAGTTTTTCAAGGCATCCACTGAGCCAACATATAACTAAATCTGAGGGGGGTGCGATGGGGAGGTTCCCTTGTAAGATTGTGGCAAAAATAGCAGTGGTTCCGGGAGGTTCCATCTCTGAATCGTGCCAAGCCTCCGGCCGCTATCAAACTGAAGGAACGCGCCGTTAGTAGTGTGACGTCAGCAAGCACCATGTTGTGGAAGCGCCGGCGGCGGCGGTGGCAGCCGTCGCGGCGGCGACAGTCCGGCCCGGCTCGCCGCTGTGTTTATGTCCTCTCGGCGCCCTGGGGGCCCATATCCTCGCCCGCGGACGTCCCCGTCCCTCAACTTCTCCGATTTCCTCTCCAGCTACTCTTTTCTGTCGCGCCGCTCTGCAGACGCACACAAAGTGACACGAATAATCCTCCAGAGCCGACAATGTTGAATCATTGCAGGTTATTTCAAGCTAACCATTTGGAATATAGAACAAACGAGCAAGAACACAAAAAGAAACTGGCGAGGTGGGAGTCGGAATTGCGCACTGGAGGTTCCTACGAAATCCATTGTACACTACTGGCCATTAAAATTGCTACACCAAGAAGAAATGCAGATGATAAACGGGTATTCATTGGACAAATATATTATACTAGAACTGACATGTGATTACACTTTCACGCAATTTGGGTGCATAGATCCTAAGAAATCAGTACCCATGTAAGTAGGCTGTTTAGGTTTTTTTATTGGTAACGCCACGTAGCGCTCTGTATGAAAATCACTGACTGTGCTGTGTGCAGTCTGTGGCAGGTTTGCATTGTTGTTGGCTATTGTAGTGTTGGGCAATTGGCTGTTAACAGCGCGTAGCGTTGGACAGTTGGAGGTGAGCCGCCAGCAGTGGTGGATGTGGGGAGAGAGATGGCGGAATTTTGTAAGCGGACGATCTGGACGTGTCTCATAAGAAAGAGTACATTTGTAAGACTGGATGCCATGAAATGATATATATAATATGACTTTTGAAGAATATTAAGGTAAATACATTGTTTGTTCTCTATCAAAATCTTTCTTTTGCTAACTGTGCCTATCAGTAGTTAGTGCCTTCAGTAGTTTGAATCTTTTATTTAGCTGGCAGTAGTGGCGCTCGCTGTATTGCAGTAGTTCGGGTAACGAAGATTTTTGTGAGGTAAGTGATTTGTGAAACGTATAGGTTAATGTTAGTCAGGGCCATTCTTTTGTAGGGATTTTTGAAAGTCAGATTGCGTTGCGCTAAAAATATTGTGTGTCAGTTTAAGCACAGTCATGTATAATTGTTCAAAGGGGACGTTTCACCCAGAACAACCACCTCTGGGCTTGATACGCCTGAGCATTGAGTCAAACAGAGTTTGGATGGCGTGTACAGGTACAGCTGCCTATGCAGCTTCAACACGATACCACAGTTAATCAAGAGTAGTGACTGGCTTATTGTGACGGGCCAGTTGCTCGGCCACCATTGACCAGACGTTTTCAATTGGTGAGAGATCTGGAGAATGTGCTGGCCAGTGCAGCAGTCGAACATTTTCTGTATCCAGAAAGGCCCGTACAGGATCTGCAAGATGCGGTCGTGCATTATCCTACTGAAATGTAGGGTTTCGGAGGGATTGAATGAAGGGTAGAGCCACGGTTCGTAACACATCTTAAGTGTAACGTCCACTGTTCAAAGTGCCGTCAATGCGAACAAGAGGTGACCGAGACGTTTAACCAATGGCACCCCATACCATCACACCGGGTGATATGGCGATGACGAATACACGCTTCCAATGGTCGTTCACCGCGGTGTCACCAAACGCGGATACGACCATCATGATGCTGTAAACAGAACCTGGATTCATCCGAAAAAATGACGTTTTGCCATTCGTGCACCCAGGTTCGTCGTTGAGTACACCATCGCAGGCGCTCCTGTCTGTGATGCAGCGTCAAGGGTAACCGCAGCGATGCTCTCCAAGCTGATAGTCCATGCTGCTGCAAACGTCCTCGAACTGTTCGTGCAGATGGTTGTTGTCTTGCAAACGTCCCTATCTGTTGACTCAGGGATCGAGACGTGGCTGCACGATCCGTTACAACCATGCGGATAAGATGCCCGTCATCTCGACTGCTAGTGATACGAGGCCGTTGGGAGCCAGCAGGGCGTTCCGTATTACCCTCCTGAATCCACCGATTCCATATTCTACTAACATTCATTGGATCTCGACCAACGCGAGCAATGTCGCGATACAATAAACCGCAATCGTTATAGGCTACAATCCGACCTTTATCAAAGTCGGAAACGTGATGGTACACATTTCTCCTCCTTAAACGAGGCATCACAACAACGTTTCACCAGGCAACGGCGGTCAACTGCTGTTTGAGTATGAGAAATCGGTTGGAGACTTTCCTCATGTCAGCATGTTTTAGGTGTCGCCACCGGCGCCATCTTTTTGTGACTGCTCTGAAAAGCTAATCACTTGCATATCACAGCATCTTCTTCCTGTCGGTTAAATTTCGCGTCTGTAGCACGTCATTTTCGTGGTGTAGCAAATTTAATGGCCAGTAGTGTAGATACAGACATTTCATCCAATCCAGGAATCGAGGATGCCTCCCGTTTTTGCCGGATACCGACTTTGGTTCCGGTCCCAGAGATTCCAAGATTTTCGAGAACGTTTTAATTTCATGTTTGAAGTCGTATAAAAATGACATAAGAAATATTTTTTGTCATGGGATAACTACAAAATAAAAATTTCCTGACTCTTTTTACTTGACCGAGGGGAATGGCCGCGCGGTTGGAGGCGCCATGTCACAAACTGCGCGGCCTGTCCCGTCGGTGTTGTGCGTGTTATCCTTAGCATAATTTAGTTTATGTTAGTTTAGGTAGTGTGTAAGTCTTGGGACCGATGATTTCAGCAGTTTGGTCCCTTAGGAATTCACACACATGTGAACATTTTGGACTCCTTTACTTTACTTGTACTGCGAAACCTTTCTTCTTGGCAAATTTCATGATTCTGCGTTTTAATGAGCGTCTACTCACTCCTGAGATTTAAGGGGATGGTAACGAGCGGACGGACAGATAGACAGTCCGATAACGAATGACAACAAATTTTTCTTGTGTGACATAATTGCAGATTAACAAATTTCGGATTTTTTTTCCTGTCGTTGTGCTGTGATCTTGCTTTCTAGCAAATTCCGCGGTTCTACGTCAACAGGAAGGACCCTATAGCTTTTGATGAGCGATTTTGCGAGTATCAAAGTATGTGACATAAATGGCCGCACCTTTTGGCTGCATTAACTTTGAAGCTTGCATTTGTTACACCGCCAAGTCACCATAGACCTAAGTATGTGACATAAATTGCATCTCTATGCGTCCACCTGTTCGTAAGAGAAAGGGTTCGTAGCAAGCGGACGGACAGTTACACAATCAGATAAAAATAGACAAAAAATGTTTTTTCGTGTAATTTAGTAACAAATTTAAAACCTTAGGATTATTTCCTTTATTTGTACGGTGAAATCTTATTTCTTGCCAAATTTCCCGAGTTTACGTCAAGGCTTTGATGAGTGTGTTTTCGAGTATAAAGATATATAACATTAGCGACCGTACCTTTTGATTGCATTGACTCAGAAGCTGACTGATGACCTCCGATGTTAAGTGCCATAGCACTCAGAGTCATTTGAACCAAAAAAATCTATTACAGATTTGTGTACATGCTTCGTCCCACATACGAGTATATGTATACGCGGAAGAGGTTCTATGTAGAGTAAGCATAAAATTACATGGAGACGTTACAAGTATAAAGATAATGTTTTGGGAATTGCCAGTACACAAACAGACCAATAACTACAGCATGGTTATTATTCGTATCTTCATCTGAAAATTTCTGGGTATTGAAACACGTATGTAACATAGCAGCGATGGCGAGGCATTGTAGCATCTGTGACCAGAGAGTATGCGCTTGACCGCGCGAGTGTTGCGAGCAGTTCGCTAGTTGTCGCTATGCAGAGCAGTACTCTGTCAGTAGTCGTGGCAGTCTGTAGCTCGGTTTAGTTGCGAGCAGTCGGTCAGTAGTAGTCGTGCAGTGCAGTTCGCTACGAGTAGTCGTCGCGTGCAGTACGCTAATAGTCGTCATGCAGAGCGGTCGGTCAGTTGTAGCAGCCCAGTGCGGTTGTGTGATGTAGGCGGTCGGCAACACTGGTCAAGATGGTGAATAAGGTATACTGTTAATTAATATAATCATTAGATGATGAAAAATTTTATTTATTGTAATTATTCTCCAACAAGTCCCCCAATAATAATTTTTATTTCAAAAGCATTTTTTCAAAAATTTAATTTTTTATTGAACTAAAGATTTCGTTGCACTTCCCATTTCATTCCACTTCTTTTGAAGAAAAATTGCACTAGAATCACAAAAAAGAGAATATTATTATTTGCAATGCAGTTCCTCCAAGCGGTGCGCAACAACAAGAGCAGAAATGTGACATCCATTTATTCTGAGGTAAGACTTTAATTCTGATTGTTTTGCACAGGGCCAAAGACCGATATTTCGGTTTAATTGAATTTTCTTATCACTGAATGGACTTTAATTTTTTGTGAAGAATTTATATTTGAGTCAGATTGCGAATTTCACATTTTTGTTGCCATTTTCAATACCTCTCATTGTGGGCGAGGTTACAATTAGCGCAATGTCCATTAGCATTCATAATTAAATATTGTCGTGTTTCTTTCTTTCAAATTTTTGTGGGGAGGTTACACTCGGCTCCCATTTGTATTAAGTATTGTCATTTATTTCTTCTAAATTTCGGTGGGGAGGTTACACTTGGCGAATTCTCTTTTTTTGTGATTCTAGTGCAATTTTTCTTCAAAAGAAGTGGAATGAAATGGGAAGTGCAACGAAATCTTTAGTTCAATAAAAAATTAAATTTTTGAAAAAATGCTTTTGAAATAAAAATTATTATTGGGGGACTTGTTGGAGAATAATTACAATAAATAAAATTTTTCATTATCTAATGATTATATTAATTAACAGCATACCTTATTCACCATCTTGACCAGTGTTGCCGACCGCCTACATCACACAACCGCACTGGGCTGCTACAACTGACCGACCGCTCTGCATGACGACTATTAGCGTACTGCACGCGACGACTACTCGTAGCGAACTGCACTGCACGACTACTACTGACCGACTGCTCGCAACTAAACCGAGCTACAGACTGCCACGACTACTGACAGAGTACTGCTCTGCATAGCGACAACTAGCGAACTGCTCGCAACACTCGCGCGGTCAAGCGCATACTCTCTGGTCACAGATGCTACAATGCCTCGCCATCGCTGCTATGTTACATACGTGTTTCATAACCCTCCACTGGGGGGGCAAAAATTTGGCAGCGATGGTGAGTCATTTGGACTTGCCAAGCGCGGCAAAATTTTTCTTTAATTAAGAAAATTCTACAACTTACAGAATATTTAAATGTTGTGCACACGCACTAAGTACAAAATATATCAGACAAAGACAAAATGTGAGTACAAAACATAGTAGCAAATCAGAAAAATGTATATACAAATTATTTGACAGATAACAGAGTGCACACGCACTGAAAAAAAATCATACACACTGAAGTATTGAATATACAGAATGAGTACAAATCATCTTGAAAAATGAGAAAAGTGCACAGGCACTGAAGTTCAGTAGAAAACATATTGACACCTAACAGAAGTGCACATGCACTGTAGTTCAGAAAATAAAAAAATGTATATACAATATAAAAGACAAAAGTGCACATATACTGTACTTCAGAACAAATCAAAAAAATGTCTTTAGCATTTTCGCAATGAATAAACTTAATGGCAAGAAAATCATGTCCAAAGTGCACATGCACTGAAAAATGTCTTTAGCATTTTCACAACAAATAAACATAATGGCAAACATCATGTCGACCAGTGCCATAAGTGTACTCGCACTGGAGTTCAGGAATCGAAAAAATGTATAACCTATGAACATAAATGATCTTACCAAAAAATTTTTTTCTTTATGTGACAAGAATCAGGATAGGAAAGGGAAGGATTGCATCATGGTTGTAGCACTTTAGATTGCACACAGCTGCTCTGAAAGTCCATATCTTTCCACAGAAGTACAACACCAAGTGACACAACTTGAAGTTCTTTTCCCATCAGAATTTATCAGTGTAGCCAAGACACTGAACTGTCGTAGTAATGTTCCATGTTTTCATTTTGGCAGTACATTACGTACACCAAACAGTGGGACCATAATAATGTCTTCATCGCTCATGGTGGTGGACAGCATGTCGTGTCAACACCACACTCTTACAAGGCACACCAACGTAGAATTAGTGCAAAAACCAAATATAGTGCTCCATGATCACTAGGATAAACAGGACAAATGGACATTGCAGTAATTCAGGGTAGTCAGCTTATGAGGTGAACGACATCAAGTCACATAATATTGACAATTACAGTCTTCATGAGTAGTTTGTGGCATTCATAGCCTAGTTATTGAACATTTCTGTACCAAGTATGTAGTATTACAGAAAAATGTTCATTAATTGTTTTACATAGAATCAGTAGCCTTCTTTTCCTGGTTACAAAGCATTATGAAATAATCGCATTCTTTTCAGTTACAGAGTATAATTAAGAATCATTAACCTTCTCCTAATTACAGTTAATTAATCATTTGTCATTCCAATAATAATCATTAGCCTTTTCCTAATTACAGTTAATTAATCATTTGTCATTCCAATAATAATCATTAGCCTTTTCCTAATTACAGTTAATTAATCATTTGTCGTTAATTAATCATTTGTCTAATTACAGTTAATTAATCATTTGTCGTTAATTAATCATTTGTCATTCCAAAAGTAAGAATCATTAGTCTTCTCCTAATTACAAAGCATTATTAAACAGTCACATTCCTTTCTGGTTACAAAGTATGAACATTGAAAACAAGAGCTAATTAATGGCATAATTAATAACAATTCATCGAGTGACATTAATTATTGGCACTCAGTGGCCAGCAAGTATTGAATAGAATCATCATTCAGTATTATTCAGATTATTACGAAGTCATTATTAAAAATCAGTTAATTACAGTCATAGCATTAATAATCACAGGCATCATAAGTAGTCTCATTACAATAAACAGTGGCAGTTATTAGCTAGTGACAAAGCATTATTTTAAATATATACTTTTTTTTTGTCTCATTAAGAAGTCATTACTCAAGTGACATACTATTCAGAGCTAATCAGTATTATTCAGAATTATCATAAACTAGTGACATTATGTGGGACTGGTAATACATTTTATTTTTTTTTGTTAGCAATGCATTGCGTTGAGATCGATAATTAATTGCTGAGGCATAACACTATTTGTTTTTGACCTGTTGCTGCAAATGAGGATAGGTAACGTCATTCGTCATGAGTCAGCTGTAGCAAGGTTATGTAACAAGGCAGTATATGTGATCACATTTATAAATGATAAACACAAATGGGTAAAAAAAAAATAAAATGCAAGTACTAGAACAGGTATAATAAGTAACAGGTTTAGTAAGTATCATGAAAAGTTTCTCCTGGAAAAAATACAAAATGGATTATTGACCTGAAAGAAGAAACGCAAACTATGCTGAAAAGTAGCGAACTTCGAATTAACAGGTAGTGAAATGTGTATAAAATATGTTCCATAGCTGTCCTTTCCAAAACTTTCCGTCATCCTACTATGCAATATAACACCTGCTGTCAAAGCAAACTGCAACAAATACTTAAATAACTACGTAGCATAAACACATAACTTCAACATTATCCTCATCTGTAAAGAAAAAACTTCATTATCAATACCATCATAACTTCACTATTATCATCACCTGTAAAGAAAAACTTCATTATTCATAATACTATTTCCTTCGTCATTATTCATCAGTATTCATTATCATCTGCAAAAAATCACTTCATTACTCATTACACAACTATTCCTTATCACTAGCATATTTCATCACTAAAACTAAGATGTGTAGTTCAGTCTGACAGCCTGCATCAATCACCTTGTATTCTGAAAGAAAAAATTAGTTAAGACTGCTATTCTGTGATGAGTATTGTATATTCTTGTTAATGCCTGCCAATCCTGATCCATGTACTCTTCCTCATAAAGTTATTGCATCTTCTTTCGTTTATTCCGTAGGTGAAATTCCCATTTCTGTTGAATTTATCTCTTACACGCATCATTTTTTTTTGAAATTGATGAACAAAGATTAATGTCTTACATTTAAATCATATACCCATTAAATAATGACTGGTTTATGGTAACATAATTAACCCTACAGCATAACATGACAGAAAACGTAATATGTCAAAAACATTGACAGTGTTCAAATGCAAAAATATACACAGAATAATACAATGCAGCAGCAAAAAAAAAAATGTGAAACAGTCACGATGTTGAGATGTCATAAGGCAAAAAAAATGTCAAAGTCGACTGGTGTGTGTTATATCTTAACTATTTCATAGTGCATACAAACAAAACTGGAGTACAATCATACACACAAAAAAAAGTGGAAAATGTGCACGGTCTGATGTGTAACGACAAGAAAAGCGACCTGCTAACCTTACCTTGCCGGGCACTTGCCAAGAAAAAATTCGATAATCATCAGTAATTAGTCACGTGAAATAATTGCATTAGTAAATGGCATCATAGTGTGTTGAATCATACAGTGGTTTCACTCAATAAACGGTTTAATGTTTGAGATATGGTGATTGCCTTTCGATTTTCTAGTTCTCAAAGTTTCGACGTGTACAACATTGGGGTGAGGGATGCTGCGAATCCGATACGGACCTGCGTATAGAAGTTCAAATTTACTGCACTTACCTTTTAATTTGCTGGATAAATAGTGTGTACGTACTAGTATCTTCTGTCCAACGTGAAAGACGCGGCGTGTACAAACCTGTTTTTGCTGTCTTCTCCGGCGCTCTGCGGCACGTTTGATGTTGTTCAGCGCAATGTCAATTATTTCGTGGTGTCGTAATCGACGAGATGTAGGAAATGTTATTAATTCTTTAATTTTGTTAGGTGGTTCAGCATTTTTCAGTATAACAGACGGAGATAGCATAGTGGATTCATTTGGAATGGAATTAATTACATCTTGGAATGAGAGTATGTGTGTGTCCCAATCAATATGTCTTTTGTGGCAGTATATTCGGCATAGTTTACCAATTTCTTTCATTAATCTTTCACAAGGGTTCGAAGAAGCGTGGTACTTGGATATATAGATCGGAGAAATGTTTCTGGCTCGTAACATGCGTGTCCATACGCTACTACGAAATTGAGATCCATTGTCAGAAATTACTTTCATTACATGCCCTACATGAGATAGAAAATGTTTTACAAATGCTTTCGAAACAGTTTTAGCAGTAGCTTTGCGTAATGGAGTGAAAGTAACAAATTTTGAAGTGAGCTCAACAGCGACAAAGATGTAGCAAAAACCTCTGTTAGTTCTCGGAATCGGACCAAAAATGTCTACTGCGGCCATGTGTCTTAATTTAACAGGTATAATGGGATATAAAGGAGGAATATGTGAAGTGGTGTCTGATTTAGCTTTCTGGCAAATTTTACAAGACGCTAAAACTCGTCGTATACGTTTCTCCATGTTGGTAAAATAACAGTTCTGTCTCAGTACAAGAAAGCATTTTCGTGCTCCGTAATGTGCGTAACTTAAATGAGTGTACCAAATTAATTTGTTAACCAGTTCGTCAGGTATGCATAATAACCAATTGTTGCTGTCAGGATGAGAGCGACGAAACAGAATGTCATTGCGCACAGTGTAATGGTTTCTAATCGTAACATTATTCTTATCTTGCCAAAGGTGTTTAATTTCTTTCCACACGTTGTCTTTATTTTGCTCTTTTGCTATGTCCTGTAATGACGATGAAATAAAGTTTTCAAATGCAACTTGCTGAATGTACATGACACTGAAATTTGTTTTGCAGAAGTTGGTTGCTACGTCTTGCTGATTGTTGCCGAGAGAACGCGATAGTGCGTCTGCTATAACATTTTGTGTACCGGGAATGTGAACTATTGTAAAATTAAATTCTTGTAAATATAGTTTCCATCTACTTAATCTATCATGTGTGAATTTGGCCGAAAGTAAAAATTGTATCGCTCTGTGATCTGTGTAAACTGTGGTATGTCTGCCATAAAGAAAATGCCGAAATCTCGTAAAAGCCCATACAACACATAATGTTTCAAGTTCTGTAACGGAATAATTTCGCTCAGCAGGTGACAGAATGCGACTTGCAAATGCGATGTTTTTAATTACTGTAGAGCCATCTTCTTCAATTTCCTGGAAAATATGTACGCCTAAAGCGGTGTTGGAACTGTCAGTGGCAATGGAAAAATTTCTGGTAAGATCTGGGTGCGATAAAAGTGGAGCATTCAACAGAGCATGTTTCAGGTTCATGAATTCAGAGTGTGCTTGCTTATCCCAAGACCAAATAGTGTTTTTACCTGTTAATTGGCACAATCTGGGTGTGTCTAAAGCAGAGTGATGAATAAATTTACGAAAAAAGTTAATTAAGCCCAAAAAACTGCGTAGTTGTTTCTTCGTCGTAGGAACAGTAATGTCACGTAGAGCTTGAAGTTTTTCCGGATCAGGCGCGATGCCCTCTGCTGAAATTACGTGTCCAAGAAATTTTATAGAAGTTTTGCCAAAGTGCGATTTACTAAGATTAACTGTAAGTCCTTGTGCATGAAAAGTTTGTAACAGTTGTTCAAGAATCAGATTGTGTTCGGACCAGTTAGCTTCTGCGATAAGAATGTCGTCTACGTACGTCGTAATTCTGTCTCTAAGTTCTGTCGGAAGTATTGTGTTCAAACCGCGAATAAAAGCTGCAGAAGAAATAGTTAAGCCGAACGGTAATTTGCAAAATTGATAACAGTCGCCAAAACAGAGAAAAGCTGTATATTTTCTACAATTCGGATGAAGTGGAATTTGCCAAAATCCTGATTTCAAATCTAGTGTAGAATAAATACCTGTACCGTGAAATTTCTGTAGAAGTTCCTCTAATGTCTGTGGTCGATCTGTTTCATTAATAATAATGTCATTAATGTGACGTGAATCAAGTACGAGGCGAAGTGAGCCATCTTTTTTCTTAACAATATGTAGCGGGTTTATGTACGGGCTAACTGCTGGTTCTATAATTCCTTGGTCGAGCATATCCTGCAATTCTTTTTTAACCTGTTCTCTGTGAATATATGGAATGGGATAATGCTTTGCTTTAAATGTATCGTGCTGTTTGACTTGAAATTCATACATAAAACCGGACATAGTACCAGGAATGTTGTCAAAAACTGGAGCTTGCTGTAAAAGAATTTTGTGTAACTGTGTGCGTTCGTCGTCTGTAGTTGCACTGCTTTGTCTAACTTTATCGGAAATCATTTGTATTACGTCGTAGTCCACTTCGTCTGGAGTATTATAGTTGTGCACGTACGTATCCGTGAACAATGTGGGATTACAGTCTATGTCACGTGTTGCGGAAATGACCTCTGTACGGTTAATTGTTTGTTCTTCCGCAGATAAAGAGTGCTGAAATTCTAAAGCCAATTGCACATTTTCATCCTTTAACATTAAATAAGAATTTTGAAAATCGATAACTGCGTCGTGTTGTACCAGAAAATTCGTGCCTAAAATAATGTCTGTCGTCAATAAAGGAACAATCCAAAAATTAGAGTGGAAAGTATGACCTCCAATACAAAATGATAAATGCGTCTGTAATTTAACGTCTACACCTTTACTCGATACTGCTCCTTTCACTTTTGTTTTGCCTAAAGGTAGTGTCGGAGAGGTATTCTCTTTGTTGCACTCATTAAAAGTCTCCTCATTTATTACTGATATTGGTGATCCGGAATCAATTACTGCTGAGAATTTCGATGAACCAATATTAATTTCGATGACAGGATGTGAAATGGTTTTCTGAATAACTGGTCTTTCCTGCAAGAGAGTGTCTCTGATGTCGTCAAAAGTAATTACATTTTCGTGAACAACATTTTGCGTGTCTAAACTAGTGCTTGTATTATTGGAAGATGCGATCTGTGCATTATCTAGTCAGATTCTATCTGACGTGTTATTATTATTAGGAGGATTCTGTGGCATTTCGACTATTTGAACTGTCCTATTACTTCTTCCAGACGTGTTACGCTCTGGATGGTACCTACCGTCGGGTTCATTCATGAGAATATGTTCTTGCGTATGATTTTGCTGTTGGTGAGACCGACTGTTATTATATGTACGCTGGTAATTGTGCTCATCGTTTTTACGTCTGTCGTAATAGTCATTCCTATACGGTGCATTACGATAGGAATTGAAATACTGTCTTCTTTGTACGTAGTTGTTTCCTTGCTGACGTACGTTATTATTTCTTGTATCAGGGACTATACGTGCACGCGGCGAAACATTGAAGCCTGGTTGACCTTGTGCATTCAATTGTTGGTTAGGTATGCTAACCGGCTGGTTTTGATGTTGTTGTTGTGAAACACCTCTATTGTTACTAAAGTGTTGTTCCTGTTGCTGAAAATTTTGACGGTATTGATAATTAGAACTTTGCCTGTTATTAAAGTTTTGGTAGTTGTCGTTCCTAAAGCGTCTGTTATCTTTCCGATTGAAATTACGTCCCTGATCATAATTGCAGTATTGTTGTTGACCTTGGTTGTTACTCGAAAAGTTTTTGTTTACAAAAGAATAATCGGATTGCTGTACTTCCAAGAGCTGTAAAAGATCTCTGAATGCTGAAATGTTTTCTTTTTGCTGGCCTGTTAGAAGTGACACTCGTAATGACCGTGGTAATTTGGAAATGCATAATTGTATAAGTGCGGATTCACTGTACGGCTCACTCAGGTATTGGTTTTGTTGTACCATGTGCTCAAAAAATTGCGTCACACTCGGAAAATTTGAGTTCTCGTAATTTGGCAAACTAATCAACTGATCTTTAATTCCGCGCTGTGTCGTCTTCGACCAGTACGCTGACAGAAAAGCATTCTGAAATTCCTCTACCGAGTAACACTGTCTCGCGATCGGTCTCATACGAGTTGCCGGTTCGCCTTCCAAAAAGCTGCAAATAAATTCAAGTTTGTGTGTTACAGGCCAAGTCGGTGGAAGAGCAAAGCTAAATTGTTGAATCCAATCCAATGGGTGAATCTGCGTTCTATCGTTTTTGAAAACCTTAAACTTTCTCACTGACAGAAAATGTTTGTAGTCGAAATTATCATCTCTGTGTGATGGAACAGGTTCAGGATCGTAAGAGAATCTATTGAATTGTGGTTGATCGGAATCTAAGCCACGTACTCTCTGTAGATTACCCAAATTATACGCACTGCGTGAGTCTGACTCATGTTCAAAAAGTGGCGTCTGTTGTGGCATGTTATTAACTGAAATGTTTTTCATCTCTGTTACTTCTTGTTGTAAATTTGATAACTTCCTACGTAACGTGTTGTTAGATGAATCGATCTCATTAATTGTCTGCTGTAAATTTTGAAATTCAGGTGTTTGGATAAAAGAAACCGGTGCAGTATCGTCTGATTTATTGTCATTAGTATTTTCGATAACATCAATACGACTGGCCAATTCATCACATTTTTCAGTCAGTATTTTAACCTGATCATCGGTTTTAGAATCAGACGCATTAATCTGTTTTTGCAACTTGCGCGTAGTTTCGCTCAGTTTTTTAACATCAGCTTTGATAACATCACAATCTTGTGTTAGATCTAATTGTTCGAATCTATCTGTCACTGTTTGAATATTTACTGTGTGTGTATCTGTTTTTGATTTAAGGTCAGAAATTTCATCCCGTAATTCCGCGTTCAATTGTTCTATGGTATTAATTTTGTCGGACACTGTAGTAATATTATTGTCTACATACGTCTTCGCTTTCGCGAATATTTTACGTTTGTCCTCTTGTCTTTGTGCAGTGATTGTTTCCATAACCTGACGTTTGACTTTATTTTGATCCTGAATAAATTTGCGGAAACGCGTATCACTGTTCTGTATGTGCTGATTAAAGCGCTCGTTAATCTGAGTGTTCTGCTGTTCGAATTTCGCGTCTATCTTTGCGTCCATTGTGCGCGAAAGTTCTACCGTTATTGCTTTAAACTCGTCGCGTAATTGTGTAGCTTTTTCAGAGCATTGTTTAGCGACTCCGCTAATTTCGTCTCTGAGTGTTTCTGTTGCGGCTGTCTGCATTTCCCTTAATTCTTGCGCAACAGACTTTATTTCTTCGCTATTTTTTCGTGAACAAGCCTCAATTTCCACGCGCAACTGTTCCTTAGTGTCATGGCACTGCGCGGCAACGGCTCTTATTTGTTCACTAAGCTGTCTGGAATTGTCGTCTAATTTTTCATTTAAGTATTGTTTGAGTTTTTCGTTATCTTGTTTGTTATCTTCCCTATGTTGTTTGACCTGTTCACTAAGTTGTTTGAAATTCTCTTTAAATTGTTTGTTATCTAGACTCTGTTGTTTGATATCTACACCAATATCGTTCTTAAATTGTAGCATTATTGCCATAAATTGATTCAAATCAAATGTAGCATTACCTACTCCATTATCTGTGCTGTTTGATTGTGTACCTGGAATTGTTGCGCTTTGTGTGACCATTTGGTCATTCTGCAGTTTACAAAAAGGATTATCAGTCGGACCTACACTGTCAGACATTATTTCGGAATTAAATGAATCTGTCCTACTTTGTGTGATCTGTTCATTTTCATTAGACAAATTTGTCTGTACATTACTTGAGTTTTCCGAATCGGGTGTGTTAAGCTGGGCAGCGCTCATTATAATAGAGCGTTCTGCGTCATCAATTGTCGTCAAATTAACAGACGAGACAATTGAGTTTGTTTGTTCATTATCAGGGTAAAAGTCATCACTAGTGGTTGGAATGCATTGATTGTCAGTGAACGCAGGATTGTCATCATTACACTGCGTGTCACAATTACTATTCGTCACGTTGTTTAAGTCGGTAAATTCGTTCATAATACCTCGCGATACACTATTCACAGTCTTTCGCGGCATTTTTACAATAGTCACAATTATTCAAAAACAAATAAGCACAAATGCAAAAGCAACACACAAATACAATAGAGCAACGAATTGCCGTTGACCTGTAGAAAGAAAGTCACAAGTTAATAAAAGCGTTGCGCCAAATCCTAATTATATCTAAGCAAATAAGAGCAGATATCTGACTGTCGCTCAAAAGACTCTCAACGAAGTACGATCCTGGACTGGGTGTCGCCAAGTGTAACCTCCCCACCGAAATTTAAAAGAAATAAATGACAATACTTAATACAAATGGGAGCCGAGTGTAACCTCCCCACAAAAATTTGAAAGAAAGAAACACGACAATATTTAATTATGAATGCTAATGGACATTGCGCTAATTGTAACCTCGCCCACAATGAGAGGTATTGAAAATGGCAACAAAAATGTGAAATTCGCAATCTGACTCAAATATAAATTCTTCACAAAAAATTAAAGTCCATTCAGTGATAAGAAAATTCAATTAAACCGAAATATCGGTCTTTGGCCCTGTGCAAAACAATCAGAATTAAAGTCTTACCTCAGAATAAATGGATGTCACATTTCTGCTCTTGTTGTTGCGCACCGCTTGGAGGAACTGCATTGCAAATAATAATATTCTCTTTTTTTGTGATTCTAGTGCAATTTTTCTTCAAAAGAAGTGGAATGAAATGGGAAGTGCAACGAAATCTTTAGTTCAATAAAAAATTAAATTTTTGAAAAAATGCTTTTGAAATAAAAATTATTATTGGGGGACTTGTTGGAGAATAATTACAATAAATAAAATTTTTCATTATCTAATGATTATATTAATTAACAGTATACCTTATTCACCATCTTGACCAGTGTTGCCGACCGCCTACATCACACAACCGCACTGGGCTGCTACAACTGACCGACCGCTCTGCATGACGACTATTAGCGTACTGCACGCGACGACTACTCGTAGCGAACTGCACTGCACGACTACTACTGACCGACTGCTCGCAACTAAACCGAGCTACAGACTGCCACGACTACTGACAGAGTACTGCTCTGCATAGCGACAACTAGCGAACTGCTCGCAACACTCGCGCGGTCAAGCGCATACTCTCTGGTCACAGATGCTACAATGCCTCGCCATCGCTGCTATGTTACATACGTGTTTCAGTATGTCTATTAATTTTTATGGAACAATGTATGTTGTTAATGGATTTCCATAGGTCACAAAAACAAGCACAGTTCACAGAAATTTTCACCAAATTAGCTCCCCGCATCATTTCGATTTCATATTTAGAACATTTACAAAATATTTTTCCGAAATGCCTCTTGCGCGATTTTTTTAGTTACCACCCAGTCTAACTGAGCGAGGCAAAGCAGTTGCGGAAGACTGATACAGGAGAGTCTCCTTACTCTACCTTATGATTTTAAATGGTGACTGAGTTCCTTGCCTAGAGAGAGTATTAACAACTCTTGTAAATTTTATTATTCGATTTACAGTTTACAGAGTCCGTGAATATAGGCGTTTTCCCTGAGCTCTTCAAATGGTTCAGATGGTTCTGAGCACTATGGGACTTAACATCTGAGGTCGTCAGTCCCCTAGACTTAGAACTGCTTAAAGCTAACTGACCTAAGGACATCACACACATCCATGCCCGAGGCAGGATTTGAATCTGCGACCGTAGCAGCAGCGCGGTTCCAGACTAAAGGGCCTAGAACCGCTCGGTCGCAGCGGCCGGCCCCTCAGCTCTGTTTTCTATGTGAGTAGTGCTAGCTGACGACTAAAGAAACTTCCTTTGGCGACGCTTTAGCGAGGCACCAGACTGCAGTTAAGCATTTTCTGTACTCACTAACAAAGGACGCATAGCATTCCATACAGAGTCGGCCGTTGGTGCCAGGAGGGTGGTGAGAAAACTAACAATTTTCGCCAAACAGGCACTCGTGCACGTCTCGACTTAAAAAATGGATGGAGAGACTCTCTCCGTAGTTCCGACGTAAGGAATTTTTTAATAGATGACCGAATTCCTCCGTCAAGTTTGGCGTCAGACTTTTGGGACAAACAATATCTCTCTCTCTCTCTCTCTCTCTCTCTCTCTCTCTCTCTCTCTCTCTCTCTGGTCTAACCTGGTAGTTTTCCATTCGAGTTTTCTTGGAGAGCGGGTCAGGATTTCTGCCTCTCTCCACCCTAACCGACAGACACGGAATATTAACGCGGAGATACACTACTAAATCTCACTCATCCACTTGGAGCAACAACTCCTCTTGCAACGCCACTGGCCAGCAAAGACACAAGCTTTTCTTTGGCAGAGCCGAGTAGGACCCCAATAGTATGTGAGAAGGCGCTCTGTTCTTAAGTTTCGCGACAGGAGAGACTTCAACGTTGGACGCGAGGGCAGTAAGACGTAAGACTATGACGAGAAGAACTCTCTGATGACCATAGTTTTATCTCGCGTCCAGATGGACATCCACGCTGATCCCAGAGGCTTCGCCAGTTGGGTAATAAGTTTGATTGGGTTTTGTTCACTCAACAGTTTGTTTTTAATGATAATAAATCTGCAGATGCTAAGGTAATTTCAGGAGTGTGAAGGTCGTTGCTGGTCAGAATATATGTAAATGATCTAGTAGATAACTTCGGAAGCTCCAAGAGTCTTTCCTCAGGCGATGCTATTTTCTATAAGACAGTTTCTGCGCCCCAAGACTGTAGCGAAATTTAGGAAGACCTGAAAGGGTTCTATTGACGCAGGGTTGGAGCACGGACTAGCAGTTGACCATGGACGTAAATAAACGTAACGTACTAAGCATAATTATGCGAAGAGAACTGTTATTGTTCCATTGGAATACTAGAGAACTGTGACATTGGTTCGATGAACCCTCTGTCAGGCACTTAAATGTGATTTGCAGAGTATCCATGTAGATGTAGATTGAGCTACTGGCCCAAATAGTAGGAAAATCAGATGTCAGGCTGAGATTCAGAGGAAGAATATTAAGGAGATCTAATTCATCCTCGCCGGCCGAGATGGCCGAGCGGTTGTAGGCGCTTCAGTCTGGTACCGCGCGACCGCTACGGTCGCAGGTTCGAATCCTGCCTCGAGCATGGATGAGTGTGATGTCCTTAGGCTGGTTAAGTTCTAGGGGACTGATGAACTCAGAAGTTAAGTCCCATAGTGCTCAGAGCCATTTAATTCATCCTCGAAAGAATGGTTGTGAGACGAAAGAAATGCTTGTGAAACGAACAGCAGATTATTCCTCAGCGGTGTGAGACGAGGATGCTTAATATAAGAGAGAGAGGGGGGGAGGAGAGGGGTAGAGAATATAACCACACGTTTATTAAGCGCGAAAGCGTTACGGAAACGCTTAACGTACTTTAGTCAAAAGCGTTACAAGATAGGCGTTATGTTTCAGTTGCATATGGAGGTCGTTCTTCCCTTACAACATCCCTGAAGTAAGCTGGAAGGAAGGCAGCAGTGGATGTACAAAAACTACCGGCCGCCACACACAGTAAGGCATTTCTTGCTTGTTTTCGTGTTGTTGAGTTTCGAGGAACCCCAGGCATTATAGACGTGAAGGACATATGAAGATGGTTCAAATGGCTCTGAGCACTACGGGACTTAACACCTGAGGTCATCAGTCCCCTAGAACTTAGAACTACTTAAACCAAACTAACCTAAGGACGGCACACTCATCCATGCCCGAGGCAGGATCCGAACCTGCGACCGTAGCAGCAGCTCGGTTCCGGACTGAAGCACCTAGAACCGCTCTGCCTCACGCATATGAAGATGACACAAGCAGGTAAATACATGTGCAGGTCACACCAAATGACAAGAAGGCAAACTGAAATAATCTGCTGTGTGATAGACCGTCATCATCGATTTCCAGGAGTCTGGAACATGTACTGTTCTCGAACATCTTGAATAACGACTGACACATAACCAGCACGGATTATGGAACATAAGTGGCCCTTTATATTTAAGCAAAGTAATGCGTTCTATACACAGGTGGCCGCAAGTTATTTCCATATTTCTAGGTTTCCAGAAGGTTTTTGACACCGTTCCCCAGACCCGAATTCTAACCGAATAGTTTGCCAGTGAAGTCTCGCTCAGCTGTCGTACTGGGTTCGTGATTTCCTGTCTCAAAGGTTACAGTTTGCAGCAATTACCGGAAAGTCATCTAGTGAAACAAAAGTTATATCTGGGCTTACCCAAGAAATATGCTGTTCCTAATCTACATTGAAGCGCCAGAGAAACTGGTATAGGCATGTGTATCCGAATACAGAGCTATGTAAATAGCCAGAATACGACGCTGCCGTCAGCAACGCCTATATAAGGCAACAAGTGCCTGGCGCAGTTGTTAGATCGGTTACGACTGCTACAATGGCAAGTTATCAAGATTTAAGTGAGTTTGAACATTGTTTTATAGTCGGCCCACAGCATCTGCGAGGTATCGATACAGCGGGGATTTTCCCGTACGGCCATTTCACTAGTGTACCGTTAATATCAGGAGTCCGGTAAACCATCAAATCTCCGATGTCGCAGCGGCCGGAAAATGATCCTGCAATAAGGGGGCCAAGGACGACTAAAGAGAATCGTTCAACGTGACAGATTGCTGCACATTTCAATGCTGGGCCGTGAATAAGTGTCAGCGTGCGAACCATTCAACGAAACATCAACGACATGGACTTTCGGAGCCGAAGGCCCACTCGTGTACCCTTGATGACTGCACGACACAAAGCTTTATGCCTCCCTTCCGCCCGTCGACACCGACATTGGACTGTTAATGACTAGAAGCATGTTACCTGGTCGGACGAGTCTCGTTTCAAACTGTATCGAGTGGATGGACGTGTACGGGTATGGAGACCATGAATCCATAGACCACGCATGTCAGCATGAGACTGTTCAAGCTGGTGTAGGCTCTGTAATGGTGTGGAGCGTGTGCAGTTGGAGTGATATGGGATCCCTGACATGTGCTGATACGACTCTGACACGTGAAACACGTATGTAACGCAGCAGCGATGGCGAGGCATTGTAGCATCTGTGACCAGAGAGTATGCGCTTGACCGCGCGAGTGTTGCGAGCGGTTCTCAGTCAGTAGTAGTCTTTGCGAGTTAGTTGTCGCTATGCAGAGTAGCAGTCAGTCAGTCGTTGCGAGTCTGTAGCTCTGTCTAGTTGAGAGCAGTACTCAGTCTGTAGTCGTCATGCAGAGCGGTCGGCAACAATGGTCAAGATGAGGAATAAGGTATACTGTTAATTAATATAATCATTAGATAATGAAAAATTTTATTTATTGTAATTATTCTCCAACAAGTCTCCCAATAATAATTTTTTATTTCAAAAGCATTTTCTCAAAAGTTTAATTTTTTTTGAACTAAAGATCTCGTTGCACTTCCCATTTCATTCCACTTCTTTTTGAAGAAAAATTTCACTAGAATTACAAAAAAAAAAAGGAGAATATTATTATTTGCAATGTAGTTCCTCCAAGTGGTGCGCAACAACAAGAGCAGATATGTGACATCCATTTATTCTGAGGTAAGACTTTAATTCTGATTGTTTTTACACAGGGCCAAAAACCGATATTTCGGTTTAATTGAATTTTCTTGTCACTGAATGGACTTTAATTTTTTGAAGGATTTATAATTGAGTCAGATTGCGAATTTCACATTTGTTGCCATTGTCAGTACATTTGATTGTAGGTAGGTTACGCATAGAGCCATGTCCATCAGCATTTCTAATTAGTATCGTTATTTTCTTTTAAAATTTTTGTGGGGAAGTTACACTTGGCTCCCATTTCTATTAAGTATTGCTATATTTTCTTTCTTTTAAAATTACGGTGGGGAGGTTACACTTGGCGACACCCAGTCCAGGATCGTATTTCGTTGAGAGTCTTTTGAGCGACAGTCAGATATCTGCTCTTATTTGCTTAGATAATTAGGATTTGGCGCAACGCTTTTAATAATATTGTGACTTTCTTTCTACAGGTCAACGGCAATTTGCTGCTTTGTTGTATTTGTGTGTTGCTTTTGCATTGTGTTTATTTGTTTTGTGAAAAATTTTGACTATTGTAAAAATGCCGCGAAAGACTGTGAATAGTGTATCGCGAAGTATTGTGAATGAAATTACCGACTTAAACAACGTGACCGATAGTAATTGTGATACGCAACGTAATGATGACAATCCTGCGTTCACTAACAATCAGTGCATTCCAACCACTAATGATGACTTTCACCTTAATGATGAACAAACGAACTCAATTGTCTCGTCTGTTAACTTGACGACAATTGATGACGCAGAATGCTCTATGGTAATGAGCGCTGTAGAGCTTAACACACCCGATTTGGAAAATTCAAGTAATGTACAGTCAAATCTGTCTAATGAAAATGAACAGATCACACAAAGTAGGACAGATGTATTTAATTCCGAAACAATGACTGATAGTATACATTTGACTGACAAACCTTTTTGTAAATCTCAGAATAACCAAATGGTTACAGTAAGCGAGAGAGTTCCAGATCCACCACTAAACAGCACAGAGAGTATAAACGCTAACTTTGGCTTTGAACAAATTATGGTAAGATTGCTACAACAACAGAGTGAAAATTTCAAACAGTTTAATGAAAGATTTAATAAAATCGATGAAAATTTCAAACAACAGAACGAAAAACTTGACAATAATGATGAAAATTTCAAACAACTTAGGGAACAGAACAGGCAGCTTAGTGAACAAATTAGAGACGTTGCCGCGCAGTGCCATGACACTAAGGAACAGTTGCGCGTGGAAATTGAGGCGTGTTCACAAAAAAACAGCGAAGAAATTAAATCTGTTGCGCAAGAATTAAGAGAAATGCAAACAGTCGCAACAGAAACACTCAGAGACGAAATTAGCGGAGTCGCTAAACAATGCTCTGAAAAAGCTACACAATTACGGGACGAGTTCAAAGCTATGACGGTAGAACTTTCGCGCACAGTGGACGCGAAGATAGACGCGAAATTCGAACAGCAGAACACTCAGATTAACGAGCGCTTTAATCAGCACATACAGAACAGTGATACGCGTTTCCGCAGATTTATTCAAGATCAAAACAAAGTAAAACGACAAGTCATGGAAACAATCACTGCACAAAGACAAGAGGACAAACGTAAAATGTTTGCGAAAGCGAAGACGTATGTAGATAATAATATTACTACAGTGTCCGGCAAAATTAATACCTTAGAACAGTTGAACGCGGAATTAAGGGATGAAATTTCTGATCTTAAATCAAAAACAGATACACACACAGTAAATATTCAAACAGTGACAGATAGATTCGAACAACTAGATCTAACACAGGATTGCGATGTCATCAAAGCTGATGTTAAAAAACTGAGCGAAACTACGCGCAAGTTGCAAAAACAGATTAATGCGTCTGATTCTAAAACCGATGATCAGGTTAAGATATTGACTGAAAAATGTGATGAATTGGCCAGTCGTATTGATGTTATCGAAAATGCTAATGACAATAAATCAGACGATACTGCACCGGTTTCTTTTATCCAAACACCTGAATTTCAAAATTTACAGCAGACAATTAATGAAATCGATTCATCTAACAACACGTTACGTCGGAAATTATCAAATTTACAACAAGAAGTAACAGAAATGAAAAACACTTCTGTTAATAATACACAACAGACGCCACTTTATGAACATGTGTCAGACTCACGCAGTGCGTATAATTTGGGTAATCTACAGAGACTACGAGACGTAAAATCCGAAAAGCCACGCAACTTAAAATCTGAAAAGCTATGTAACTTGAAATACGAAATGACACAGACGAACAGGTTCACACACAAACCCGAACGTGTTATCAAACCGAGTGACGAGAACGTAGATTTCAAGCAATTTGCATTTGTAAGAAAATCTAAGGAATTTAATAATGACAGCGTACAGGTACACGCTTTGCACTGTATACGACAATTTACCTTTCTACATTCACCGCTATTACCTGTAATGCAGAAGCTAGCTTTGAACCAGATGCGGCAATTTAATTTTGTATTTACAACAGCATTGCCTATAATGAAGAAACTAGAATTAGCATGGAGACAGCAATTTATTTCTGAATTTGTACCGCCATTTCCTGCAACGCAAAAGCTAAAATTGATTTGCAGTGCGTAATAGACCTCAGGGGATTCATTACGCTTTAATGAATATGTGCCGTAGCGAGCATAGGGCCCCGAGCTGTAGTAGTGCTGTTTCATCTTTAGTTTTCTGCACTGCTGCCTTTTCTTCTACTATCCTTTATATCTATCCAAACTGCTCTTTAACTATTGCTCTACCTAGAATTAAGAAAAATATGTAATGAAAACCAGATATGACAAATCTTTTACCGAATGTGACAATTTTCAGTAGGCACTCCCGTAATGACAACTACCGCCGTAATTTTAATTACAGATAAAATCGTAATCATCAGTATGTGTAAAAGTAAAATTAACAGCAAACGCATTTTTTGGTAACAATAGACGTTTTCCACCACAATAGCATGAAAGTCAGCCGCTTAGCATACCTAACCAACAATGCAGTCTACAAGGTCAACCAAACTTTAATGTTTCGCCGCGTGCACGTATAGTCCCAGCGCCAACAAATAGTAACGCATGGCAGCAAAGAAATAACTACGTACAGACAACACTCTATTTCAATTCCTATCGCAATACACCGTATAGGAATGATTATTAGGACAGACGTAAAAGGAATGATGAGCACAATTTTCAGCGTACATTTAATAACAGTCGATCTTATGAGCAGCAACAACATCAGCAACAACAAATAATCATGAATGGAACAGACAATAGGTGTCATCCATAGCGTAACACGTCAGTAAGAAATAACAGAACAGTTCAAATAGTCGAAATGCCACAGAATCCTCCTAATAATAATAACACGTCAGATAGAATCTGACTAGATAATGTACAGGACGCATCTTGCAATAATACAAGCACTACCTTAGACACGCAAAATGTTGTTCACGAAAATGTAATTACTTTTGACGACATCAGAGACACTCTTTTACAGGAAAGACCAGTTATTCAGAAAACCATTTCACATCCTGTTATCGAAATTAAAATTGGTTCATCGAAATTCTCAGCAGTAATTGATTCCGGATCACCTATATCAGTAATAAATGAGGAGACTTTTAATGAGTGCAACAAAGAGAATACTTATCCGACATTACCTTTAGGCAAAACAAAAGTGAAAGGAGCAGTATCGAGTAAAGGAGTAGACGTTAAATTACAGACACATTTATCATTTTGTATTGGAGGTCATACTTTTCACTCTAATTTTTGGATTGTGCCTTTATTGACAACAGACGTTATTTTAGGTACGAATTTTCTGGTACAACACGACGCAGTTATTGATTTTCAGAATTCTTATTTAATGTTAAAGGATGAAAGTGCACAACTTGCTTTAGAATTTCAGCACTCTTTATCTACGGAAGAACAAACAATTAACCGCACAGAGGTCATTTCCGCAACACGTAACATAGACTGTAATCCCACATTGTTCACGGATACGTACGTACACAAATATAATACTCCAGATGAAGTTGACTACGACGTAATGCAAATGATTTCCGATAAGGTTAAAGAGAGCAGTGCAAGTACAGACGACGAACGAACGCAATTACACAAAATTCTTTTACAGCAAGCTCCAGTTTTCGACAACATTCCTGGTACTATGTCCGGCTTTATGTATGAATTTCAAGTCAAACCGCACGACACATTTAAAGCAAAGCATTATCCTATTCCATACATTCACAGAGAACAGGTTAAACAAGAATTGCAGGATATGCTTGATCAGGGAATTATTGAACCAGCAGTTAGTCCGTACATAAACCCGCTACATATTGTTAAGAAAAAAGATGGCTCACTTCGCCTTGTACTTGATTCACGTCACATTAATGACATTATTATTAACGAAACAGATCGACCACAGACACTAGAGGAACTTTTACAGAAATTTCATGGTACAGCTATTTATTCTACACTAGATTTGAAATCGGGATTTTGGCAAATTCAACTTCATCCGAACTGCAGAAAATATACAGCTTTTCTCTGTTTCGGCGACTGTTATCAATTTTGCAAACTACCGTTCGGCTTAACTATTTCTTCTGCAGCTTTTATTCGCGGTTTGAACACTATACTTCCGACAAAACTTAAAGACAGAATCACGACGTATGTAGACGACATTCTTATAGCAGAAGCTAATTGGTCTGAACACAATCTGGTTCTTGAACAACTGTTACAAACTTTCCATGCACAAGGACTTACAGTTAACCTCAGTAAATCGCATTTTGGCAAAACTTCTATAAAATTTCTTGGACACGTAATTTCAGCAGAAGGCATTGCACCTGATCCGGAAAAACTTCAAGCTCTACGTGACATCAGTGTTCCTACGACGAAGAAGCAATTACGCAGTTTTTTGGGCTTAATTAACTTTTTTCGTAAATTTATTCACCATTCTGCTTTAGACACGCCTAGACTATGCCAATTAACGGGTAAAAACACTATTTGGTCTTGGGATAAGCAAGCACATTTTGAATTCATGAACCTGAAACATGCTCTGTTGAATGCTCCACTGTTATCGCACCCAGATCTTACTAGAAATTTTTCCATTGCCACCGACAGTTCTAACACCGCTTTAGGCGTACATATTTTCCAGGAAATTGAAGAAGATGGTTCAATAGTAATCAAAAACATCGCATTTGCAAGTCGCATTTTGTCACCTGCTGAACGAAATTATTCTGTTACAGAACTTGAAACATTATGTGTTGTATGGGCTTTCACGAGATTTAGGCATTTTCTTTATGGCAGACACACCACCGTTTACACTGACCATAGAGCCATACAATTTTTGCTTTCAGCCAAATTCACTCACGACAGATTAAGTAGATGGAAACTATATTTACAAGAATTTAATTTTACGATTGTTCATATTCCCGGCACGCAAAATGTTATAGCAGACGCACTATCGCGTTCTCTCAGTAACAATCAGCAAGACGTAGCAACCAACTTCTGCAAAGCAAATTTCAGTGTCATGTACATTCAGCAGGTTGCATTTGAAAATTTTATTTCATCGTCATTACAGGACATAGCACAAGAACAAAATAAGGACAATGTGTGGAAAGAAATTAAACACCTTTGGCAAGATAGGAAAAATGTTACGATTAGGAACCACTACACTGTACGCAATGACATTCTGTTTCGCCGCTCTCATCCTGACAGCAACATTTGGTTATTATGCATTCCTGACGAACTGGTTAACAAACTAATTTGGTACACTCATTTAAGTTACGCACATTACGGAGCACGAAAATGTTTTCTTATACTGAGACAGAACTGTTATTTTACCAACATGGAAAAACGTATACGACGAGTTTTAGCGTCTTGTAAAATTTGCCAGAAAGCTAAATCAGACACCACTTCACATATTCCTCCTTTATATCCCATTATACCTGTGAAATTAAGACACATGGCCGCAGTAGATATTTTTGGTCCGATTCCGAGAACTAACAGAGGTTTTTGCTACATTTTTGTCGCTGTTGAGCTCACTTCAAAATTTGTTACTTTCACTCCGTTACGCAAAGCTACTGCTAAAACTGTTTCCAAAGCATTTGTAAAACATTTTCTATTTCATGTAGGGCATGTAATGAAAGTAATTTCTGATAATGGATCTCAATTTCGTAGTAGTGTATGGACACGCATGTTACGAGCTAGAAACATTTCTCCGATCTATATATCCAAGTACCACGCTTCTTCGAACCCTTGTGAAAGATTAATGAAGGAAATTGGTAAGCTGTGCAGAATATACTGCCACAAAAGACATATTGATTGGGATACACACATACTCTCATTCCAAGATGTAATTAATTCCATTCCAAATGAATCCACTATGCTATCTCCGACTGTTATACTGAAAAACGTTGAACCACCGAACAAAATTAAAGAATTAATAGAATTCCCCAAAAATCGTCGCCTACGACACCACGAAATAATTGACATTGCGCTGAACAACATCAAACGTGCCGCAGAGCGCCGGAGAAGACAGCAAAAACTGGTTTGTACACGCCGCGACTTTCACGTTGGACAGAAGATATTAGTACGTACACACTATTTATCCAGCAAATTAAAAGGTAAGTGCAGTAAATTTGAACTTCTATACGCAGGTCCGTATCGGATTCGCAGTATCCCTCACCCCAATGTTGTACACGTCGAAACTTTGAAAACCAGAAAATCGAAAGGCAATCACCATATCTCAAACATTAAACCGTTTATTGAGTGAAACCACTGTATGATTCAACACACTATGATGCCATTTACTAATGCAATTAATTCACCTGACTAATTATTGATGATTATCGTATTTTTTTTCTTGGCAAGTGCCCGGCAAGGTAAGGTTAGCAGGTCGCTCTTCTTGTCGTTACACATCAGACCGTGCATATTTTTCCAGATGAATTTACACATTTACGACTATTTCTGCAATTATATTTATGTGACTACTTATTGATGATTATCGTATTTTTTTTTCTTGGCAAGTGCCCGGCAAGGTAAGGTTAGCAGGTCGCTTTTCTTGTCGTTACACATCAGACCGTGCACATTTTCCATTTTTTTTGTGTATATGACTGTACTCCAGTTTTGTTTGTATGCACTATGAAATAGTTAAGATATAACACACACCAGTCGACTTTGACATTTTTTTTTTTGCCTTATGACATCTCAACATCGTGACTGTTTCACATTTTTTTTTGCTACTGCATTGTATTATTCTGTGTACATTTTTTTGCATCCGAACACTGTCAATGTCTTGGACATATTACGTTTTCTGTCATGTTATGCTGTATGGTTAATTGTGTCACCATAAACCAGTCATTATTTAGTGGGTATAGGATTTAAATGCAAGACATTAATCTTTGTTCATCAATTTCAGAAAGGAATGATGATTCTAAGAAATAAATTTAACATAAATGGGAATTTCACCTACGGAATAAACGAAAGGAGATGCAATAACTTTATGAGGAAGAGTAAATGGATCAGGATTAACAAACATTAACAAGAATATACTATACTCATCGAAGAATAGCAGTCTTAACTAATTTTTTCTTTCAGAATACAAGGTGATTGATGCAGGCTGTCAGAGAGAACTACACATCTTAGTTTTAGTGATGAAATATGCTAGAGATAAGGAATAGTTGTGTAATGAGTAATGAAGTGATCTTTTGCAGATGATAGTGAATACTGATGAATAATGATGAAGGAAATGGTATTATGAATAATGAAGTTTTTCTCTACAGGTGATGATAATGGTGAAGTTATGATGATATGGATAATGAAGTTTTTTTCTTTATGCTACGTAGTTATATAAGTATTTGTTGCGGTTTGCTTTGACAGCAGGTGTTACATTGCATAGTAGGATGACGGAAAGTTTTGGAAAGGACAGCTATGGAACACATTTTATACACATTTCACTACTTGTTAATTCGAAGTTCACTACTTTTCAGCATAGTGTGCGTTTCTTCTTTCAGGTCAATAATCCGTTTTTGTATTTTTTCCAGGAGAAGTTTTTCATGACACTTACTAAACCTGTTACTTATTATACCTGTTCTAGTACTTGCATTTTTATATTTTTTACCCATTTGTGTTTATCATTTATAAATGTGATCACATGTACTGCCTTGTTACATAATCTTGCTACAGCTGACTCATGACGAATGACGTTACCTATCCTCATTTGCAGCAATAGGTCAAAAGCAAAAAGTATTATGCCTCGGCAATTAATTATCGATCCCAACGCAATGCATTGCTACCAAAAAAATGTATTAGCAGTCCCACATAATGTCACTAGTTTATGATAATTCTGAATAATACTGATCAACTGTGAATAGCATGTCACTCGAGTAATGACCTCTTAATGAGACTATATTCAAAATAATGCTTTGTCACTAGCTAATAACTGCCACTGTTTATTGTAATGCCTGTGATTACTAATGATTTGACTGTAATTAACTGATTTTTAATAATGACTTTGTAATGATCTGAATAATACTGAATGATGAACTATGTTTTATTCTATTCAATACTTGATGGCCACTGAGTGCCAATAATTAATGTCACTCCACGAATTGTTATTAATTATGCCATTGATTAGCTCTTGTTTCCAATGTTGATACTTTGTTGTTGGAAATGAATGTGACTGTTTCATAATGCTTTGTAATTAGGAAAAGACTAATGATTCTTAATAGATTGGAATGACACATAATTAATTAACTATGGTACTGTTTAATAATGCTTTGTAATTAATTAAGGCTACAAATGATTAATTAATTAACTGTAATTAGACAAATGATTAATTAATGACAAATGATTAATTAACTGTAATTAGGAAAAGGTTAATGATTCTTAATTATACTCTGTAACTGAAAAGAATGCGATTATTTCATAATGCTTTGTAACCAGGAAAAGAAGGCTACTGATTCTATGTAAAACAATTAATGAACATTTTTCTGTAATACTACATACTTGGTACAGAAATGTTCAATAACTGGGCTATGAATGCCACGAACTATCAATGAAGACTGTAATTGTCAATATTATGTGACTTGATGTCCTTCACCTCATAAGCTGACTACCCTGAATTACTGCAATGTCCATTTGTCCTGTTTATCCCAGTGATCATGGAGCACTATATTTGGTTTTGCACTAATTCTACGTTGGTGTGCCTTGTAAGAGTGTGGTGTTGACACGACATGCTGTCCACCACCATGAGCGATGAAGACATTATTATGGTCCCACTGTTTGGTGTACCTAATGTACTGCCAAAATGAAAACATGGAACATTACTACGACAGTTCAGTGTCTTGGCTACACTGATAAATTCTGATGGGAAAAGAACTTCAAGTTGTGTCACTTGGTGTTGTACTACTGTGGAAAGATATGGACTTTCAGAGCAGCTGTGTGCAATCTAAAGTGCTACAACCATGATGCAATCCTTCCCTTTCCTATCCTGATTCTTGTCACATAAAGAAAAAATTTTTTTGGTAACATCATTTATGTTCATAGGTTATACATTTTTCGATTCGCTAAACTCCAGTGTGAGTACACTTATGTCACTGGTCGACATGATGTTTGCCATTATGTTTATTTGTTGTGAAAATACTAAAGACATTTTTCAGTGCATGTGCACTTTGGACATGAATTTTTTTTGCCATTATGTTTATTTGTTGTGACAATGCTAAAGACATTTTTCAGTGCATGTACACTTGTCAACATAATATTTTTTGCCAGTCTGTTTATTTGTTCTGAATATGCTAAAGAATTTTTTCAGTGCCTGTGCACTTTGTTATCTGTCAAATAATTTGTATATACTTTTCTGATTTGCTACTATGTTTTGTACTCACATTTTGTCTTTGTCTGATATATTTTGTACTTAGTGCGTGTGCACAACATTTACTTTATGTACTACATCTAATTATTCTTGCCAGTCTGTTTATTTGTTCTGCATATGCTAAAGAATTTTTTCAGTGCCTGTGCACTTTATCTGTCAAAAAGTTTGTATATACTTTTTTCTGATTTGCTACTATGTTTAGTATTCACATTTTGTCCTTGTCTGATATATTTTGTACTTAGTGCGTGTGCACAACATTTACTTTATGTACTACATCTAATTATTCTTGCCAGTCTGTTTATTTGTTCTGCATATGCTAAAGAATTTTTTCAGTGCCTGTGCACTTTATCTGTCAAAAAGTTTGTATATACTTTTTTCTGATTTGCTACTATGTTTAGTATTCACATTTTGTCCTTGTCTGATATATTTTGTACTTAGTGCGTGTGCACAACATTTAAATATTCTGTAAGTTGTAGGATTTTGTTAATTAAAGAAAAATTTTGCCGCGCTTGGCAAGTCCAAATGACTCACCATCGCTGCCAAATTTTTGCCCCCCGAGTGGAGGGTTATGAAACACGTATGTAACGCAGCAGCGATGGCGAGGCATTGTAGCATCTGTGACCAGAGAGTATGCGCTTGACCGCGCGAGTGTTGCGAGCGGTTCTCAGTCAGTAGTAGTCTTTGCGAGTTAGTTGCCGCTATGCAGAGTAGCAGTCAGTCAGTCGTTGCGAGTCTGTAGCTCTGTCTAGTTGAGAGCAGTACTCAGTCTGTAGTCGTCATGCAGAGCGGTCGGCAACAATGGTCAAGATGAGGAATAAGGTATACTGTTAATTAATATAATCATTAGATAATGAAAAATTTTATTTATTGTAATTATTCTCCAACAAGTCTCCCAATAATAATTTTTTATTTCAAAAGCATTTTCTCAAAAGTTTAATTTTTTTTGAACTAAAGATCTCGTTGCACTTCCCATTTCATTCCACTTCTTTTTGAAGAAAAATTTCACTAGAATTACAAAAAAAAAAGGAGAATATTATTATTTGCAATGTAGTTCCTCCAAGTGGTGCGCAACAACAAGAGCAGATATGTGACATCCATTTATTCTGAGGTAAGACTTTAATTCTGATTGTTTTTACACAGGGCCAAAAACCGATATTTCGGTTTAATTGAATTTTCTTGTCACTGAATGGACTTTAATTTTTTGAAGGATTTATAATTGAGTCAGATTGCGAATTTCACATTTGTTGCCATTGTCAGTACATTTGATTGTAGGTAGGTTACGCATAGAGCCATGTCCATCAGCATTTCTAATTAGTATCGTTATTTTCTTTTAAAATTTTTGTGGGGAAGTTACACTTGGCTCCCATTTCTATTAAGTATTGCTATATTTTCTTTCTTTTAAAATTACGGTGGGGAGGTTACACACGTAAGTATCCTGTCTGATCACCTGCGTATTGAACATCTCGACGGAATTGGGCATTTCCAGCAGGACAATGTGACACCCCACACGCCCAGAATTGCTGAAGAGTGGCGCCAGAAACACTCTTCTGAGTTTAAACACCCGCTGACCACCAAACTCCCCAGGCATGAACATTATTGAGCTTGTCTGGGATGCCTTGCAACGTGCTGTTCAGAAGAGATCTCCACTCCCTCGTACTCTTACGGATTTATGGACAGCCCTGCAGGATTCATGGTGTCAGTTCCCTCCAGCACTACTTCAGACATTAGTCAAGACCATGTCACGTCATGTTGCGGCACTTCTGCGAGGTCGCTGGGACCCTACACGATATTAGGCAGGTCTACCAGTTTCTTTGGCTCTTCAATGTATATAAACAATTCAGAAGAAAATCTTAACAGACCAACTACATCATTTTGCAAATCAGGCAGTCGTCGTTTACCATCCAATAAAGTTATCAAAATGTCAAAGCGAATTGCAAAATGATTTATACAAGAAACCGGTAAGGTGCGAAAGGTGGCGCTTGATTATAAGGAACAAAAAGTGTGAGGTACTCCACATGATTCATACAAAACTGCATCTCATATTCCAGTTTAGAGTATAATTTAGGAAATAACAATTGGCTGAAATGCTATAATGATTAAATAAAATCAATTCTTGATATTTCGTCACATAAACTCCGAACTAAAAAATATCAGCCATTACATATTTCTGTGGATGTTGAGAGAAGGCTGCCACAATCTGACTGACATTGCACTCCTGATTCCCCAGAGAACGATACCGGAAACTAAACGTGCATGCAAAATTCATCTCGCGAGTAACTGTTGTTACAAGAAAACCATCATCGATAAAATAAAAGGAATTCTAGTACTGCTTTACCTAATTATATGCAATCTTGGCATAAAACAGCAACGTTCTAGGTGTTATAGATCAAGAAAATTTATTCTCATAGTGTAGGATGAAAGTGCTACCTGTTCTGGTATACATCCCTTTACAAGAAACGTCCTAAACTTTATTTGCCAAACGGTTCTAACTAGCCGACTTTTCTTACACAGTCACTTGCAGACATCAAATGCAGCTCATCCTATATGGCTTCGAAACTGCAAGTGCCAAATTATGCTATAGAATTGATAATTACAGATGATTCATGTCTCTACATCGTTGGATCGGCTGCTGAGGAGAACAGTGGCCTCCAGTTAACAGCAATATTTTCTTTTCTCTACCATTCTCATCTTACACTTCCTACACCTTTTAATTTCTTTATTTTCCCACTTTTGCTAAGCAATCGGTTTCTTGCATGAAAACAAAAGAAAAATTTCTTACTAGATTCACGTTATGACTTAATTACATTTTAAAATACGCCAAAGTGGTAAGCCCGCAAAACTGAATATCATGTTCTTGCGAAATACAAAACCAAGGGTTTTACAAAACAATTTTTATTTGTCTTCAACTTGAAACACTTTCCTTTCCATAATAATAAAATACATTGTCAGTATTTCTTCGTAATACATTCCTTAAATTTCTTTTTTCTACACCCACATTCTGTGTTCTAATAGCTCTCCATATTTAAATTTATTGCAGTTACTAGTATTGTTCTTTCCATTATTAAAAGATCTGTCCCTATATTTCCGGAAGCTACGTAGTCTTTGGTTCAGCGAATTTGTAAATGTTTTTGGTATGCTGTTTATTTCTATAGGACAACAGCAGTTACATCTTGACTGACGGCTGCAAGCGTTATTTCTTCTCATATATTTCTTTGTTGCACATGAAGTCAATTTGCCCGTATAGCCATATGCTCGACAAGATGTTTCTCATTTTTTTTAAATTTATTTTCCACTGCGTAATTTGTTGTATATTTGACGTCTGTGGCCGGTAGCATTTCGTTTTTTAGTAGTGTATTCTTTTGTACATTACTCTATGCGCTGTAATTGTTCGTTGTGCGTTTTTGACATCTTTGGGAATGCCATTTTCGACTTTGTTATGGTGATTTGAATATGGGTCTCGGCGCGAAACTAGTCATCGAATGAATAAAAAGTAAAAATTTGCAACTTGGACTGATTTTTTGTTCTACTGATTAGGAGAAGTTGCTGATCCAGGATACTCCAGCATGCTGGAAGTTCGTAAATATTCTGTTGTAATTATTTGTGAAGTTCTAAAATACCGATGGAGGATAGAATGAGCAACTTGGGTGGTTAAATTCTTTATATCCTTTCAATATCAGACACACTTGCGGTAATGATCATTTCTTTGGGGTGATTGTCCGAAACTAGTCGCCACAAAGAAATGACTATTATCGCATCTGTGATGGGTACTGACGGAAAATAAAGATTTTTGTAATTATTGTTTGGCTGACTATTAAGGTACTAGTTTTAATAATATCAATTATTTTTAAAACTATCTGTATCAAGGATTAGATCCTAAGCATGACTAATTACATCAGTAATTAAAGATGTTAACTTGTTGATACTCAATACAATTTCATCGTCAACATTTTAATTATTTTTAGAATTTTACGGCAGTTTTGCACAAGAAATGACTTTTCGCTGAGTAATACGAGACTCAGCTGGGGATAGTGGAGCACTGTTAGCCCGCTATGTTTTTCAAAATCTTATTCAGTACGATAGTTTTGCTACAGAGCTGTGGTAGTGACGTAGTATGTAATGCAGGTTTCCACAAGCTAACTCTAAAAGATAGATTACGTAGATAAGGAAGTCACACGAGGGAAATCTTAAGATTCTCTGCAACAATAACGTAGAAATAATGGAATCACAAAATTTGTCTTCTTTTATTGAACGAACCGATCTACAGCTTGACAGTCACGTCCGAAATTTCCCTGGGGGCACTTACGAGTAAGAGTACTTCACATGAATCCCTGAAGTGGACCGTAAAGCCACTCGTAATACTGAGATACCTGCGAACTTCCGTTCTAAATAAGAAGGTTGGAAACTAGAGGCGAACTGTCCTTGGTTCGTAAAAACGTCTGTACTCTCTCGTTAGCCGTATCAGCTAGTACGCATAAGACAATATAGCTTGACAAAGCATTTTCTTATCCAATTTATCATTATCAACAGCAATTGTCGAAGTAAGTAAACGTTCGCCGAGAAGGAACTTGCATCATTACTCGTATTCTATTACGGAGGCGTTTCGCAACCGCCTGTAGCTCGAGAACCACTTGGCGCTGATTAAAGTCTGAGTGCTCCGGTGACGAGGAAGTATTTGTAGCCGGAGCGGCGCTCAGCCGGCGTGAGGGTCGCGGATGTCGTAAACCAGCAGGTGCTGACGGCTGCACAGAACCTCGCTGACTGTGGAGGGGTGGGGAGGGACGATGGTGGGGGAGCAAGAACTCTCTGCGCAGTCGCACCCTGTCCTGAGTGGAGATGACATCATTCGGTAGTTGCGTTGCGACACCGTTCCACCGCTAGTCGCTAAGGAATAACATTTACCGGCATTTGTTTCAAGGATATGTACCAGCTTTTATAGCCTTCTCCGTCCTTACGTAATACGTGGGCTACATTTCTTTCGATCTCTGATCGGTTTCGAAATTAAAAAGACAGTGAAAAGTCGATGGAGCTTTGTGCACGTGGGCTGCGCAGCGTCGCTCGTATGTCAGTCGATCGCACCTTTCAGTTCTGAGTGCACAGTGAGAGCGCGAAGATGCCTAGAGCAGTAGAATCTCCCACAAAGTGTTGTCATTCGGTTTTTCTTCATTCTGGAGGGGTCATGCAGCCCACATAATGTAACTGATATGTGTGTCCTTCTTCATGGCACGCTCAGACACACACTGCTGGAGCAACAGTGACGTTCGTGCATCGTTTTCGATGGGAAGAGTTTGATCACCCACCATTCAGCACAGACTTGGCTCCCTCCATTTTTGTTTGTTCGCTGGCTATGAGGACAGCATTTTGGCACATAGCGTGGTGCAGACTATCGTAGGGAATCCGTGGAAGGCACAGTTGGCTGTCTGCTATGACGAGAGTATAGGAAAGTTGGTACCATGCTACAACAGATGTCTAAGTCAGAGTTGCGACTAACTAGAGAAGTAGCTGGAAGGTATAACTAAATGTTCCAAATAAAACGTTTTAGATTCTCACTGTGGTTTCAATTTTGCGACCACCTGAGATTTAAGAAAAAAATAAAAAAAGTAAAGGTAGCTCTCAAGTATATGCTGATCTGAATTTTATTTATTTTATAGATCAGGGAATAAATCGAATTGGCTGTCGCCCGCTTTGGCATATGTTTGATGCCACGTGCTTTTCTGTCTGTAACTTGTTTTGGTTGTGCATCTTCCAACAGGTAGCAGCATCTGACGAAAACTGTCACCACAAGCCGGCCGCGGTGGTCTCGCGGTTCTAGGCGCGCAGTCAGGAACCGTGCGACTGCTACGGTCGCAGGTTCGAATCCTGCCTCGGGCATGGATGTGTGTGATGTCCTTAGGTTAGTTAGGTTTAAGTAGTTCTATGTTCTAGGGGACTGATGACCACAGCAGTTGAGTCCCATAGTGCTCAGAGCCATTTGAACCATTTTGTCACCACAATGTTTGCATGGCTTCGAGAAATCAAGGTATTTTCGAAGATTTTTTAGTAGTTCCGAAGTAGAATGTCTTTAGAGTACGTTTTAAGATGCTAGTGGACATTAAAACTCACGTAAGTCATTATTTATTTTCACACAACGACACAGCTACAAAATTTTCCCAATCTAGCTCAAGTTCGCTGACGGCCAAGTCTTTGCCGTTAGAGCGTCATTGCTTCCATAACTTTCACATGTTGAATATTACGTTTTCTAACTATTTTGCATGATTCAGTTATTTTCTAACGAGACTGGTACTGACTTTGAACAGAACCGCAGATGAGATTCATTAACGTTAGTTGAAAGTAAAGTTATATTTTCCCGAGCATTTAGTATATATGGTGTTGAAGTACTGAACTGGTAGAGATCTAAGGATACTTTGTACTGGCTGTTTGTGTGTGTGTGTGTTGTCCTCATCAATTCATCATCATTCATGCAAGTGGCAAAATTGGACCGAGAAAAGTTGGGAATTTGTACAGGCGCTGATAACCGCGCAGTTGAGCGCCCCACAATCCAAACATCATCATCATCATCATCATTTGTACTGGCTTTGATGTTCAACCAGTACAGACAAATGGATACATCCTTCGTTTAAGAAACATGCGCAGTGCAATACATATTGACAACCAAAAGTAGTAAGAGGTTATATCAATACAGATGGCAAGATGTTCTAGAGTCACAACACTGAGAAAACAAAGCATGAGACAAAGCATGAGAGATCGAACTAAGAAATGGTCTTCAGAGCTGCAGCATGGAGACAATTCCCAGAATCCTTTGCAAAGCTGACCTATGACCAATTGGGGTCAAAATGAACTTTTTTTTTTTTTTTTTTTGTCATCGGTCTACTGACTGGTTTGATGCGGCCCGCCACGAATTCCTTTCCTGTGCTAACCTCTTCATCTCAGAGTAGCACTTGCAACCTACGTCCTCAATTATTTGCTTGACGTATTCCAATCTCTGTCTTCCTCTACAGTTTTTGCCCTCTACAGCTCCCTCTAGTACCATGGAAGTCATTCCCTCATGTCTTAGCAGATGTCCTATCATCCTGTTCCTTCTCCTTATCAGTGTTTTCCACATATTCCTTTCCTCTCCGATTCCGCGTAGAACCTCCTCATTCTTTACCTTATCAGTCCACCTTATTTTCAACATTCGTCTATAGCACCACATCTCAAATGCTTCGATTCTTTTCTGTTCCGGTTTTCCCACAGTCCATGTTTCACTACCATACAATGCTGTACTCCAGACGTACATGCTCAGAAATTTCTTCCTCAAATTAAGGCCGGTATTTGATATTAGTAGACTTCTCTTGGCCAGAAATGCCTTTTTTGCCATAGCGAGTCTGCTTTTGATGTCCTCCTTGCTCCGTCCGTCATTGGTTATTTTACTGCCTAGGTAGCAGAATTCCTTAACTTCATTGACTTCGTGACCATCAATCCTGATGTTAAGTTTCTCGCTGTTCTCATTTCTACTACTTCTCATTACCTTCGTCTTTCTCCGATTTACTCTCAAACCATACTGTCTACTCATTAGACTGTTCATTCCGTTCAGCAGATCATTTAATTCTTCTTCACTTTCACTCAGGATAGCAATGTCATCAGCGAATCGTATCATTGATATCCTTTCACCATGTGTTTTAATTCCACTCCTGAACCTTTCTTTTACTTCCATCATTGCTTCCTCGATGTACAGATTGAAGAGTAGGGGCGAAAGCCTACAGCCTTGTCTTATACCCTTCTTAATACGAGCACTTCGTTCTTGATCGTCCACTCTTATTATTCCCTCCTGGTTGTTGTACATATTGTATATGACCCGTCTCTCCCTATAGCTTACCCCCACTTTTTTCAGAATCTCGAACAGCTTGCACCATTTTATATTGTCGAATGCTTTTTCCTGGTCGACAAATCCTATGAAAGTGTCTTGATTTTTCTTTAGCCTTGCTTCCATTATTAGCCGTAACGTCAGAATTGCCTCTCTCGTCCCTTTACTTTTCCTAAAGCCAAACTGATCGACACCTAGCGCATTCTCAATTTTCTTTTCCATTCTTCTGTATATTATTCTTGTAAGCAGCTTCGATGCATGAGCTGTTAAGCTGATTGTGTGATAATTCTCGCACTTGTCAGCTCTTGCCGTCTTCGGAATTGTGTGGATGATGCATTTCCGAAAGTCAGATGGTATATCGCCAGACTCATATATTCTACACACCAACGTGAATAGTCGTTTTGTTGCCACTTCCCCCAATGATTTTAGAAATTCTTATTTGACTGTAAGGCCTCCAAAGCTCTTTTAAATACCGATTCTAAAACTGGATCCCTTATCTCTTCTAAATCGACTCCTGTTTCTTCTTGTATCATATCTGACAAATCTTCACCCTCATAGAGGCTTTCAATGTATTCTTTCCACCTATCTGCTCTCTCCTCTGCATTAAACAGTGGAATTCCCGTTGCACTCTTAATGTTACCACCGTTGCTTTTAATGTCACCAAACGTTGTTTTGACTTTCCTGTATGCTGAGTCTGTCCTTCCGACAATCATATCTTTTTAGATGTCTTCACATTTTTCCTTCAGCCATTTCGATTTAGCTTCCCTGCACTTCCTATTTATTTCATTCCTCAGCGACTTGTATTTCTGTATTCCTGATTTTCCCGGAACATGTTTGTACTTCCTCCTTTCATCAATCAACTGAAGTATTTCTTCTGTTACCCATGGTTTCTTCGCAGCTACCTTCTTTGTACTTATGTTTTCCTTCCCAACTTCTGTGATGGTCCTTTTTAGAGATGTCCATTCCTCTTCAACTGTACTGTCTACTGCGCTATTCCTTATTGCTGTATCTATAGCGTTAGAGAACTTCAAACGTATCTCTTCATTCCTTAGTACTTCCGTATCCCACTTCTTCGCGTATTGATTCTTCCTGACTAATGTCTTGAACTTCAGCCTACTCTTCATCACTACTATATTGTGATCTGAGTCTATATCTGCTCCTGGGTATGCCTTACAATCCAGTATCTGATTTTGGAATCTCTGTCTGACCATGATGTAATCTAATTGAAATCTTCCCGTATCTCCCGGCCTTTTCCAAGTATACCTCCTCCTCTTGTGATTCTTGAACAAGGTATTCGCTATTACTAGCAGAAATTTGTTACAGAACTCAATTAGTCTTTCTCCTCTTTCATTCCTCGTCCCAAGCCTATATTCTCCTGTAACCTTTTCTTCTACTCTTTCCCCTACAACTGAAATCCAGTCGCCCATGACTATTAGATTTTCGTCCCCCTTTACCTACTGCATTACCCTTTCAATATTCTCATATACTTTCTCTATCTGTTCATCTTCAGCTTGCGACGTCGGCATGTATACCTAAAGTATCGTTGTCGGTGTTGGTCTGCTGTCGATTTTGATTAGAACATCCCGGTCACTGAACTGTTCACAGTGACACACCCTCTGCCCTACCTTCCTATTCATAACGAATCCTACACCTGTTATACCATTTTCTGCTGCTGTTGATATTACCCGATATCTGACCAGAAATCCTTGTCTTCCTTCCACTTCACTTCACTACCCTTACTATATCTAGATTGAGCCTTTGCATTTCCCTTTTCAGATTTTCTTGTTTCCCTACCACGTTCAAGCTTCTGACATTCCACGCCCCGACTCGTAGCACGTTATCCTTTCGTTGATTATTCAATCTTTTTCTCATGGTAACCTCCCCCTTGGCAGTCCCCTCCCGGAGATCCGAATGGGGGATTATTCCGGAATCTTTTGCCAGTGGAGAGATCATCATGACACTTCTTCAATTACAGGCCACATGTCCTGTGGATACATGTTACGTGTCTTTAATGCAGTGGTTTCCATTGCCTTCTGCATCCTCATGTCGTTGATCATTGCTGATTCTTCCGCCTTTAGGGGCAATTTCCCACCCCTAGGACAAGAGAGTGGCCTGAACCTCTATCCGCTCCTCCGCCCTCTTTGACAAGGCCGTTGGCAGAATGAGGCTGACTTCTTATGCCGGAAGTCTTCGGCTGCCAATGCTGATTATTTATCAAAATTTAGGCAGTGGCGAGGATCGAACCCGGGACCGAATACGTTTTCATTACGAATCAAAGACGCTACCCCTTTTTTTTTCCCTAGGCCACGGGTGCCTCCTCAAAATCAACTATGAATTTAATATTGTTGATGATGATTGATGAAAGAGAGCGAGCGAGAGAGAGAGAGTGACAGAGAGGTGAAGGGAGTGAAGGAGAGGAAGACAAAGTCATCAGAAAGATGACACAGTTCCTGTGAGGAAAAATCCGAGTACACTTCCTTCAAGTATGTCAAGGAAGTTGCGTACCAAGAATACAGCTGAAAGTTTTAAAAACATCCAGAAACGTTGTTGTTCCAGATGTGGGTAATAAGGATGTGAGTATTTAAACACTTATATAGTACACTAAGTGCAAAATTTATTGTTGTTTCAGAGACAAAAAGCAGTGTTGTTGCAACTTCAGTGAAAATAGGACAATTATAAAAAAAAGGTTAAATTTTTACTTGTAAAAATATTTAACATTTCATGGAAATTATACTAATATAATGTCAATTTGTAAGCGAAAAAGTTCATAAGAACATTGCTGTTAAAATTTACGTTGGAGTCGTGATGTAGCCTATAAGCTATATGTCTCAAAGTTTTGTTGAATCACACCAGTTTTTGACTATCGTGTATTTTATATTAGACTTTAGGTCGTAAAAGTCGCAGCGGAAGATTTTATTGAACACAGATGAGCATGCAAACCCAAAAACCATGAAAGGCCATAAGTCGCTTAATAATCGACAGAGCATCATCAGATTCTTAAGAACATTTACAGTAGCGTATTAGACATTCGTTCATAGTGTTAAGGCCGACTGCTGATGTAATTGAAAGAGTGAAACACTCGCAGAGTTTTTACGTTGATATATAATTTATATTACGATGTAACAGCAGCGAAAAATTTATGGTTATATTACCTGACGTCAATGATTTTATAATCGCCTACTGTGATGCTGTAAATACTTTTAAGGAACTGCTAATTATGGGTCAACAGAGAGTTCTTGTTAAACAAGAAATTTTATCATCAGCTCGAGGTGGTAATCGAGACATTGTTCAAATACTTACGAGATGCTCCTAAAAAGTTATTTATTTTGCTGTAAACTCCTTATCTGAAAGTGTTTGTGTTGAGCGCAGCCTTGTACGAGAGTGAAACGTAGGTAATGCACATTACAGACCAGAAGAGAACAGAATCGTATAATATACGGCGCCACAGAAAAGGTCTGAGAATTAATTGTGTAAATAAATAAGGCAGACGTACCGCAACGAATTTAGGAGAAAGGAAATGTATGGCACAACATGACTAAGAGAAATGATTGGTTGATACGACATCAAGGAATCGTCAGTTCAGTGAGTGGGATAAGTACTGTTGAGGGAGACGTAAGCTTGAGTGCTGTAGGCAGTTTCAAGTGTATATGCAGGATGCCCTGCGAACGCGCCCCTGATTTCGAAGCTACATATATCGAAAACTAAGAGCGATAGAAAATTAAGAGCGATAGGCCAGTGCAAGAAACGATATGTTTACTGTAAAATCTGTGAGAATATTATACAGATATTTCGAGATAGCTCGAAAAGCAGCTAACAGAGGGTGCTGTAATCGCAATACGAAGTGCCAGTAAATAGTGCGCCGCAGCACAGAGCAATCCGTTCCGCCACTGAAACGTGAAAGGAAGTTAGCGTACCGAAGGAAGAAGTTGAAGTTATGTATTCTACCGAGCAAAGAGTTTTCTGGCACTGGAATGCCACAGGCTAGGGGACAGTCCTACGGCAAGAAGACGCAGTTTTCAAACACGATTTAATGTTCCGAAAGAACACGATAGGAAAGCCATTCGTAGGACCTTCGCTAAATTCTAACGAACAGGCGGCGCAGCTAATGATCTATAGGAGAATGTTGGCCATAGGCAAGCTGTAGCTACTCCTGAAAATGTCACCACTGTTTGTGGAATTATTCAGCAATTTCCTATTAAATCTGTCCGAGGAATTGCAACAGAGAGTGGTTTTAAGCATTTCAGGACGCAGAAGATATTGAACCTGTGTCTACACATGTATGCATCCAAAGTTCATAGCCACCGTGCCATACCGGTCGCGCTGTGCGACATCTACATCTATATCTACATGATTACTCTGCAATTCACACTTAAGTGCCTGGCAGAGGGTTCATCGAACCATTTTCAGACTACTTCTCTACCATTCCACACTCGAATAGCGCGTGGGAAAAAGGAACACCTAAATCTTTCCGTTCGAGCTCTGATTTCTCTTATTTTATTATGATGATCATTTCTCCCTACGTAGGTGGATGTCAACAAAATATTTCCGCATTCGGACGAGAAAGTTGGTGATTGAAATTCCGTAAATAGATCTCGCCGGAAAGAAACCCGCCTTTGTTTCAGTGACTGCCACCCTAACTCGAGTATCATATCATTGATACTCTCACACCTATTGCACGATAACACGAAACGAGCAGCTTCTTTGCACTTTTTCGATGTCCACCGTCAATCCTACCTGGTAATGATCCCATACCGCGAAGCAATATTCCAGCAGAGGACGGACAAGTGTAATGTAGGCTGTCTCTTCAGTGAGTTTGTCGCATCTTCTGTTCTGCCAACAAAGCGCAGTCTTTGTTTCGCTTCCCCACAAGATTATCTATCTGGTCTTTTCAATTTAAGTTGCTCGTGATTGTAATTCCTAGGTATTTAGTCGAATTGACAGCCTTTATATATGTGCGATTTATCGTATACCCAAAATTTATCGGATTTCTTTTAGTACCCATGTGGATGACCTCGCACTTTTCTTTGTTGCCACTTTTCGCACCGTACAGTAATTCTCTCTAGATCACTTTGTAATTGGAATAAATCCTCTGATGATTTTACTAGACAGTAAATTACAGCGACATCTGCAAACAGTCTAAGGGGCCTGCTCAGATTATAACCTATATCATTTATATAAATCAGGAACAGGAGTGGGCCTATGACACTACCTTGCGGAACGCCAGATATCACTTCTGTTCAGAAATGGCTCTGAGCACTATGGGACTTAACATCTGAGGTCATCAGTCCCCTAGAACTTAGAACTACTTGAACCTAACTAACCTAAGGACTGCCCGAGGCAGGATTCGAACCTGCGACCGCAACGTTCGCGCGGTTCCAGACTCTAGCGCTTAGATCCGCTTGGCCACTCCGGCCGGCTGTTCGAGTACAGTATATGCTCCAAAATCCTACTGCAAATTGAGGTCAGTGATATGGGTCTGTAATTCAATGGGCTGACTTTGCAAACCAGGTTCTTAAGCGTTTTATGATGAAGGATTTCATACTGGCTGCGTCTGGTTCACAGATGAAGCACGTTTCCACCTGAATGGAGTCGTGAGCAAACGAAACTGGCGATCTAGGGTTGCAAAACTCGCCATTTACGAAACCATTCTACTCTCCCAAAGTTAATTTTGGTCTGTGGTTTGCGGCAGAGGCATTACTGGCTCTTCTATAGTGCGAGAAACCATCACTAGTGAACGGCACGTTGCAAGTTTGCAGCAATTTGTCGCCATACGGCTAACCGAGTGGTTCATGCAAGATGGCGGCAGACCACACCGCACCGTCCGCGGCTCGTGGTCTCGCGGTAGCGATTTCGCTTCCCGGCGCACAGGGTCGCGGATTCGATTCCTGGTGGGGTCAGGGATTTTCTCTGCCTCGAGATGACTGGGTGTTGTATGTATTTCACTCTCATTCACTCACAAGTCGCCGTAGTGGCGTTAAAGAACTTGTGGAGCGGCGGCCGAACCGCCCCGCGAGGGGTTTCCCGGCCACCAGTGCCATACGCTTATTATTATTATTACCACACCGCACCGAACATGTGTTTGGCTTTCTTGATGAACACTTCAGGATCAGTCTCATTGCTCTGTTTATTGCTCACTTACCGCCGTAGAGATGGATTGGCTTCCATATTCACCCTGTCTGACTCCTTGAGAGTATTTTTTGTAGGGTACATTTGGACTGTCTACCGGAAGCCTTACACTATGCTGACGGTCTTGAATCGGCTGTCTGCGTAGCAAAAAAATGGTTAAAATAGCTCTGAGCACTATGGGACTCAACCTCTGAGGTCATCAGTCCCCTAGAACTTAGAACTACTTAAAACTGACTAACCTAAGGACATCACACACATCTATGCCCGAGGCAGGATTCGGACCTGCGACCGTAGTGGTCGCGCGGTTCCGGATGTAGCGCCTAGAACCGCTCGGCCACTCCGGCCGGCTCTGCGAAGCACATACATCCATTTCCGCTGAGACACTACAGAATACGATAGTAAATTGCACTGTTCCTTTGCGCCAACGACGGACTGCGAGTGGTGGACATTTCGAAAAGATTGTGACTGGAAAGACTACTGGCACAAAATGAGTTTAATTACGCAAGCTGATACGGTATGAGCTGTGCAGTGTAAAACGTCATCAGTTAGCAGCTTTCAGAACTATTTCAAAATATTTGTATAATGTTCTTACAGCTTACAATAAACATACGTTTTGTTGCGCCAGCCGGGGTGGCCGAGCGGTTCTAGGCGCTACAGTCTGGAACCGCGCGACCACTACGGTCGCAGGGTCCAATCATTCTTCGGGCATGGATGTGTGTGATGTCCTTAGGTTAGTTAGGTTTAAGTAGTTCTAAGTTCTATGGGACTGATGACCTCAGAAGTTGGGTCCTATAGTGCTCAGAGTCATTTCTTTCGTTTTGTTGCACTCGTCTGTCGATCTTGGTTTTCGAGATATTTAATTTTGGAACTGGGAACTCCTTCGTTGGACACCTTGTAGGTTGCAATTATGCCGAAGCGAAGTGTCCTATACAGGATACACAAGAACTACGGTGTGAAGATGAAAACAAAATAATTCTTTTGTCGGGAATATCTCCAGATAGGCCGGCCACGGTGGCCGAGCGGTTCTAGGCGCTACAGTCTGGAACCGCGCGACCCCTACGGTCGCAGGTTCGAATCCTGCCTCGGGCAGGGATGTGTGTGGTGTCCTTAGGTTAGTTAGGTTTAAGTAGTTCTACGTTCTAGGGGACTGATGACCTCAGATGTTAAGTCCCATATTACTCGGAGCCATTTGAACCATTCTACTACCCTTCACCCCTCCACCCCCCCCCCTCTCTCTCTCTCTCTCTCTCTCTCTCTCTCTCACACACACACACACACACACACACACAGATGTACGCCGTTTACTCTGCGTCCAGTAGTAAACACGAAAACAGTTTAGGCAGTAGTGGAACTAGGTTTCCCTTTCGCCAGGTCGTCGGGCTCCTTCACTAATGGCTCTTGCCAGGGAGGTGGAGAGACGCCCGCGCGGCTAGGAGTCTGGCCAGATACACTTGCGTTGCCGACTGATCCTGTCTCCACCGGCGAGGCCGCGCGCCAAAGCGCCCTCCGGCGGCCGGCAGGACCCCACGGCCGCGCGGGTCGCGGAGCGCGGCATGCGCTAGCAGCCGGGGCTTTTAAAATAGCTAATTGATGCCGGGCCCGGTTTACGCGGCCGGGGTTTACAACTTCCCCCCTCGGTGTTTGCGCTGCGCTGCGCAGTGTCCCTCCGCGGCCGGCAGTTGGCAGCCGTGCGCTATTTCAGGAGGGCGGGGCTCCACCAGGTGGGCGAGTCCACTCGCCGTGTGGCGGCGCCACGGCGGGCACTGTCCGCCGCTTCTGCAGGGGAGCGTACAGGTGCCCACACTTGTACTCCACTTGCGTCAAAACTACAAATCTATTTAATACACTGACGGGTTACAAAGTGAAGGAGTACTAAATACATTGATTCACAGAGCTCGTGTGATCTCCGACGAAGAAAGTTTAAAACCGGAACTAGACGACCTCAAGGATGTGTTCCAGAAGAACGGTTATAGTGACCGCCAAATTCGAAGTGCCTTCAAGCAGAAGACCACACCACAGACGATACCTGATGATGATCCACCGAAAGCGACAGCCTACATACCACACGCGGCAACGTATCTGGAAGAATAGGCAGGATTCTAGGACGTCGTAACATCAAATGTGTCTACCGCCCGCCGCCAAAGATCAAGTCCCTTGTAGGGACAGTGAAAGACGATTTAGGACCCCGGAAACCTGGAGTTTATTTCATACCGTGCGAGTGTGGGAAAGCATATGTGGGGCAAACCATTCGCACGATCGAGGAAAGGTGTACTGCACACAAAGGGCACACCGTTCTCCAACAGCCTACAAAATCTTCAATCGTAGAACATTGCCTTGAGACAAATCATCGTGTGAAATACGAGAACACAGAAGTCCTGCACAACACATCCCACTTTTGGGACTGTGTATACAAGGAAGCAATTGAAATACGGCTGCACGAGAACCTTATTAATAAGGACAACGGATTTCAGCTCAGCCACGCGTGGAATCCAGCAATAAAAGTTCTGCAGGAGCAGCGGAAACGGGACACCACACTCGCCGAAGGCGGCATATGTACTGACGCTCATCAGTCATCTAGTCAGCGCAAGCTACCCCCAACTCCGCGGCCTGCACATCTTATCCCTCGGTCCATATGCGGAGTCAGTGGAGGGGAGAGGCGACAGGTATATACAGGGTGTTACAAAAAGGTACGGCCAAACTTTCAGAAAACATTCCTCACACACAAATAAAGAAAAGATGTTATGTGGACATGTGTCCGGAAACGCTTAATTTGCATGTTAGAGCTCATTTTAGTTTCGTCAGTATGTACTGTACTTCTTCGATTCACCGCCAGTTGGGCCAATTGAAGGAAGGTAATGTTGACTTCGGTGCTTCTGTTGACATGCGACTGATTGCTCTACAGTACTAGCATCAAGCACGTCAGTACTTAGCATCAACAGGTTAGTGTTCATCACGAACGTGGTTTTGCAGTCAGTGCAGTGTTCACAAATGTGGAGTTGGCAGATGCCCATTTGATGTATGGATTAGCACGGGGCAATAGCCGTGGCGCGGTACGTTTGTATCGAGACAGATTTCCAGAACGAAGGTTTCCCGACAGGAAGACATTCGAAGCAATTGATCGGCGTCTTAGGGAGCACGGAACATTCCAGCCTATGACTCGCGACTGGGGAAGATCTAGAACGATGAGGACACCTGCAATGGACGAGACAATTCTTCGTGCAGTTGACGATAACCCTAATGTCAGCGTCAGAGGAGTAGCTGCTGTACAAGGTAACGTTGACCACGTCACTATATGAAGAGTGCTACCGGAGAACCAGTTGTTTCCGTACCATGTACAGCGTGTGCAGGCACTATGAGCAGCTGATTGGCCTCTACGGGTACACTTCTGCGAATGGTTCATCCAACAATGTGTCAATCCTCATTTCAGTGCAAATGTTCTCTTTACGGATGAGGCTTCATTCCAACGTGATCAAATTGTAAATTTTCACAATCAACATGTGTAGGCTGACGAGAATCCGCACGCAATTGTGCAATCACGTCATCAACACAGATTTTCTGTGAACGTTTGGGCAGGCATTGTTGGTGATGTCTTGATTGGGTCCCATGTTCTTCCACCTACGCTCAATGGGAGCACGTTTTCATGATTTCATACGGGATACTCTACCTGTGCTGCTAGAACATGTGCCTTTAGAAGTAAGACACAACATGTGGCTCATGTACGATGGAGCTCCTGCACATTTCAGTCGAAGTGTTCGTACGCTTCTCAACAACAGATTCGGTGACCAATGGATTGGTAGAGGCGGACAAATTCCATGGCCTCCACGCTCTCCTGACCTCAACCCTCTTGACTTTCATTTATGGGGGCATTTGAGAGCTCTTGTCAACGCAACCGCGGTACCAAATGTAGAGACTCTTCGTGTTCGTATTGTGGACGGCTGTGATACAATACGCCATTCTCCAGGGCTGCATCAGCGCATCAGGGATTCCATGCGACGGAGGGTGGATGCATGTATCCTCGCTAACGGAGGACATTTTGAACATTTCCTGTAACAAAGTGTTTGAAGTCACGCTGGTACGTTCTGTTGCTGTGTGTTTCCATTCCATGATTAATGTGATTTGAAGAGGAGTAATAAAATGAGCTCTAACATGGAAACTTAGCGTTTCCGGACACATGTCCACATAACATGTTTTCTTTCTTTGTGTGTGAGGAATGTTTCCTGAAAGTTTGGCCGTACCTTTTTGCAACACCCTGTGTACCACACCACCCGCCGGCCTAGGACGTCAGTCAACAGGAGTAACCTGATGATTAATGCACGTTACGCCGTCGAAAATTCATTCTACAACGACCAGTCAACCCGGCTGCATGCCCGAGAGACCTTCAGGCGTCGGTAGACGTGTTTCTACATATGAAAGATGAAGTATATTCCAGTTCAGTGCGAGTCGTATAAGAGTGGCGCTAGCTGCGTGACTGTGAGAATGCAGATCATGTTTCCTTTAAATACACACTATAACGATCTTACCTTTGAGACTGGACGTGCTGAGTTGATGTTAGTCAAGGACGGCTTTAAGGCGCCAAAGACGCCACTGTCAGTACCACTGAGTTTGAACGAGGTTGTGAAATAGGGCTGCGAGAACCTGGATTTACCTTCTGCGATACTAATAAAATTATAAACAGCCGACCAGTTGCAATGGATAAAGAAATTATTTGCCTAGGTTTCGACAAATGTAAATTAGTCTTCTTGAGAAGGTAGCCTAAGGACAATGAACATCATAGCTTACATTAGAAAAGTATGAAACTTATAAGACAAGAATAAATTTTAACACAAATTAGAGAACTCTTGCATTACAAAAGTATGATAACGATGACTGGTACTTACAATTTTACATTAGTAAGGACTAATGTACCATCGCCGTTTTTACCATTGTCGGCATAGATCCATGTGTCAAAAATAAAACATAGCCCTAGAATTAGGGTTTGTCACGTAAATACAAAATAGCTCATGGATCTTGCAGAGCTCACAACCGACTGAGTGTAATCGGCGAGCGTAATTACTCTGAAAACAGGGCAGGTGGCGCTCATGCCGGGAAACATGTGCCAACTGGCGTGCAAACGCAACGCGTAAATTATCAGTATTAATAACGTCCTTAGGTAGAGTAACAATAAAAAAGGAAGGAAATTAACACTCCCGTTATAACAGTACGGGAGCATTGGTACAAATAATGTAGTTATACATAAAAAAAGGCAGGTGGCGCTTACGTCGAAAAAGTTACGCCCAGTGGCATATACAGCCAAAATATATAAAAAATTACATTACTATATTAGTGAAGCTCACAAACGGTATACATGTCAAATTGACAACAATGGCTCTTGTCAAGTAAGAATTACCAACACTGGTACACGACCTGTTAATACACATTCACAGGGAAAACCAAACTTTTAGAGCCAGGCAAAATCACATAAGGGCCGATGTAGTAGCAAACATACATCTTGACAAAACCACCATTACATAAGAGGTTGTGAGCTTAAAGCACTTAAGGTGCATCATAGCTTCCCGAGGAAACAAACCACTAAGGTTACCAGCATTAAATAAATGTAAAATTGTAAGTACCAGTTGTCGTTATCATACTTTTGTAATGCAAGAGTTCTCTAATTTGTGTTAAAATTTATTCTTGTCTTACAAGTTTCATACTTTTCTAATGTAAGCTATGATGTTCATTGTCCTTTGGCTACCTTCTCAAGAGGACTAATTTACATTTGTCGAAACCTAGGCAAAGAATTTCTTTATCCATTGCAACTGGTCGGCTGTTTATAATTTCATTACGTGAAACCGTTGCTGCTGTGCAGTTATGTTTAAAATATTCTGCGATACTGTGGAAAGACTTGAGAGGAATGTACACGACTGCTGGTAGCGACGGTCACGAGAATATACAGTCGCAAGAAGATCAGACTCCGGATGGCCACGTGGCACTGCCCAGAGGGAAGACCGTCCGGTTCGCCGTATGGCTCTGGCGCATCGTACTGCATCTGTAGCAGCAGTCTGAGCAGCGGTTGGCCCACAGTGACACGACGAAATTTTACAAATTGGTAATTTCAAGCGCAGCTCGGAGCCAGACGCTCTGTAGCGTGCGTTCCACTGACCCCAAACCACCGCCATTTGCGACTTCAGTGTGTAAGTAGGCTATTTAGGTTTTTATGTTGGTAACACCACGTAGCGCTCTGTATGAAAACCATTGACTGTGCTGTGGGCAGTCTGGCTGGTTTGCATTGCTGGAATTTTTGCTATTGTAGTGTTGGGCAGTTGGATGTGAACAGCGCGTGGCGTTGCGTAGTTGGAGGTGAGCCGCCAGCCAGTGGTGGATGTGGGGAGAGAGATGGCAGAATTTTGAGAGCGGACGATAAGGGCGTGTGTCCATCAGAAAGAGTAAATTTGTAATACTGGATGTCATGAACTGATCTTCGTTACTCGAACCACTGCAATACAGCGAGCGCCAATACTGCTAGCTAAATAAAAGATTCTAACTACTGATAGGCATAGTTAGCAAATGAAAGATTTTGATAGAGAACAAACAATGTATTTACTTTAATAATATTCAAAAGTCATCATATATATATATATATATATATATATATATATATATATATATATATATATATATATATATATATATACCGGGTGATCAAAAAGTCAGTGTTAATTTAAAAACTGAATAAATCACGGAATAGTATAGATAGAGAGGTACAAATTGACACACATGCTTGGAATGACATGGGGTTTTATTAGAACCAAAAAAATACGAAAGTTCAAAAAATGTCCGACAGAGGGCGCTTCATCTGATCAGAATAGCAATAATTAGCATAACAAAGTAAGACAAAGCAAAGATGATGTTCTTTACAGGAAATGCTCAATATGTCCACCATCATTCCTCAACAATAGCTGTAGTCGAGGAATAATGTTGTGAACAGCACTGTAAAGGATGTCCGGAGGCATTGGCGTCGGATGTTGTCTTTCAGCATCCCTAGAGATGCCGGTCAATGACGATACACTTGCGACTTCAGGTAACCCCAAAGCCAATAACGGCACGGACTGAGGTCTGGGGACCTGGGAGGCCAAGCATGACGGAAGTGACGGCTGAGCACACGATCATCACCAAACGACGCGCGCAAGAGATCTTTTACACGTCTAGCAATATGGGGCGGTTCTAATAAAACCTCATGTCATTCCAAGCATATCTCAATTTTTACCTCTCTATGTACATTATTCCGTGGTTTACTAAGTTTTCAAATTTATACTGACTTTTGAACACCCGGTATATATATATGATGACTTTTGAATATTATTAAGCTAAATACATTGTTTGTTCTCTATCAAAATCTTTCATTTGCTAACTATGCCTATCAGTATTTAGTGCCTTCAGTAGTTAGAATCTTTTATTTAGCTAGCCGTATTGGCGCTCGCTGTATTGCAGTAGTTCGAGTAACGAAGATTTTTGTGAGGTAACTGATTCATGAAAGGTATAAGTTATTGTTACTCAGTGCCATTCTTTTATAGGGATTATTGAAAGTCAGACTGCGTTGCGCTAAAAATATCGTGTGTCAGTTTAGTGTTGATCAGAATATATAAAGAGAGAAATGTCTGAGTACGTTCAGTTCTGCTCAGCTGTTTGAAAATCAAATAACGTAAGAGGTTTATCAGCACAGTAATTCAGTAATTTTTCTAAGGGGATGTTTCAAGTGATGTAAAGGGAGATCACATTGGTGGATAGGGTGGAGGTTTGTTTTGTTTTCTAATGAAACCGGATTCTGCCTCGGTGCCAATGACGGCTGTGTGTTGTTTAGAAGGAAGCCAGTCGAGGGCCTGCAACCAGCCTCTCCGAGTGCTAGGCACACTGGAACTACACGATTCAGCGATGCGATTTCGTATGACAGTAGGAGCAATCTCGTGGTTATCTCACCGACCCTCACAGCAAAATTGTACGTCAATCCAGTGATTCGACCTGTTGAGCTGCCTTTCATGAAAAGCATTCCAGGGCGTGTTTTCCAACAGAATAACACTCGCCCATATATCAGTCTTGTAACCCAACATGCTCTACAGAATGTCGGCATGTTACCTTTGCCTTGTCGATCACAAAATCAATCTCTCGACCCTACATTAACATGTTATCTTGCAATGTTAATGACTTAAATATGTTACCTAAACAAAAGTATTCCCGAAATTCATTACGCTACATTAATTGTTTCTTTGTGTTGTTTTTTTTTCAGCAGTGTATGTAAAAAAATGGTTCAAATGGCTCTGAGCACTATGGGACTTAACATCTGAGGTCATCAGTCCCCTAGAACTTATAACCACTTAAACCTAACTAACCTAAGGACATCACACACATCCATGCCCGAGGCAGGATTCGAACCTGCGACCGTAGCAGTCGCATGGTTCCGGAATGAAGCGCCTACAATCGCTCGGCCACCACGGCCGGCAGTGTATGTAAATCTGACACTAATTACTTATTTTCAAATCAAATTTTTAGTGCCTGTATCTTTCAATGATTAAGTGTAAACAGAAAAAAGACGCAAGTAGTGAGCAGTAGCAGGAATATTGATAACTTAATATCCCAATTTCTGACCAGAAAGTAGACCAAGTTACGGATTTCTGCTGCTTTGGCGCAAACTGCAAGTTGATTTACATGATAGTTATTTTAAACTTGACTGCCTGACATAGTTTTGCTCTCACGCGCATGAAATATTGTTCTGTGATATCACACGACATAATATGCATTTGCTAAATATTCAGAGAGTGTCTCGTGGAACTGCAAAATACGACAATACACAACAATAATTAAACCCGAAGCTCTCTACGCATCTGAGACACTAAACCTTCAACACAGAACACTAAAAGGGGTATTAGAAGTGGAAGAACGTAATATAATGAGGAAATCCTAGGACCAAGAACTAAAGATGGTGTGTATTATCCAAAACCCAATGCAGAAGTATATAAAAATATCTCCAAAATAACAGACACAATGCGCATTAGAAGAATGAAATTCATGGGGCATTTAGAAGACTCAAACAGGTTAACGCACAAAATCCATACGTTTTTAAAGAACAAAACTACAAGACCGAACTGGTACAAACAGACGGTAAAAGACCTGATAGAATTAGGGTCTCCAAATCTACATGACAGAAATGAAACCCGAAAAATCACAAACACACGTGGTTTTGAGGAAGAAGAGAGAAAAGCTAACCGACATACGTGGTCTGCGCAACGAAAGCTAGCCCATCCGTTGCTTATGAAGGAGTACTGGGCGAAAGGGAAGGCCAACAAATGTTGATTACGCTTGGTCCTAAGGGATCCATCCGCGAAGAAGAAGAAATGTATTGCAGAAGATCTAATGAGTTTGCTGAAACTGGTCATCACAATAAATGCTGTACAATAGCGATCTTGGCTGTTTGAAGTTATACTTCTCTTCCTATACATTAATCTAGATCTCCCCCTAACTTGACAATATTTGTTACACTTAGCGGTCAATACCGAATTGCATTGCTGTGTGCGGATACTTTTGATCATATGGTGTATGAAATATTTTTGTTGCGTTACGGGAATATTTTGAAGATCTTGTGTGTTCGGCTTCAGATGTAATTCAGTTTTCCTCAAATGTCTGCTTCCTTCTTACAGGGAAACTCCTTCTGAATACTATTCTCCTACTTTGTTTCGGACACTATAACAGCTACTTTCCTGTTGCTGTCTGTTTTTCCTAAAACAGGCACCTTCCTTGTCCCGAGCGAGACCCAGGCATCAGCTCCCTCTCATAAGTGAAGGCTTAATTTGCTTCACATCTACCTTAATCTCTGTACTTACGAGAAAGCCACCAACGCAAATTAACGACAGGTGCTAAGATTATAAAGCTACGAAAATAAGGGTGATAGACGGACGCAAACTAACAGACATAAGAAGCTCTCTAAATCAACTTATGTAATAGCACTGAATTGAGTTTCAAAGGCTAACTGAACTGTTCAGCTTTCGTAAGTCATTAATTCTGTTGTTACGGCTAGGGAGCAACATGATTGTTAAAAAGTTTGTTCATTCAAATCCAACAGCCTTCCAGAACCTCTGAGACTCGAACACTAAGGAACACTGCTCCATCATGGCGCTTAAATTGTACATCCCTGTAGTGCAGAGGCTGGCTGTACCTAACGCAGAAGCTCACGGCGGTCCAAGGAACGAGAGCTACCACTCGCGTCGGTTTCTATTTATACCACTGCTCCCAAAGAAAACAACAGACTGAACAGAGTGGCGCTGAATTTTATGGCTGATGTAAATGTGCTTTTGGCAGAAATCCTGGGAGAAATCGACTGGAACCTTAAGTGTCTGGCATTGTTTCCTTCTAACGGGTTAACTTCACCTTTCGGGGATGCGCCTGTGCGCGAAGGCGTTCAAGTTCATGCAGAAACCTTGTTTTAACTGGAATTGCCAGCTTGGCGATAATTATCATGTTGTTAATGCAACTGCGTATCCACTTGCATAAATCAGGGAGAACTATTTATAAGCCAATGTATCATCATTATCTGATATCATCTCTCAGCTACCCTTGTGTCTCACATAAAACTGATATACTAATTGCCACTAATACAAAAATTATTGATTTACCTTTTAGCCTCCTGCGATTTATTTTATTTCATTTAAGTAACTACTATATTTTTAACGTTTTATCGCCATCTCTTGAGGTGTGGCATCCCAACACGATGGCTGACACCTATGGTATGGGTCTGAACCCTGTTACTGTGCTGAAATTCATTTCCGTAAAAACGTTTTATCTTTCAGTTCTGGAAATGCTAATTTTGAAAAAAATACCAAGTTGCATACTTGCTGGTAGTTACATTAAACTGCTGTTTTTCCTACATCTGGCTGGGTAATAAAGTAAAAAGTGCAGAGGGAGGTTAATGTATATCATCTCCTATAGGACTATGCCTAATAAAGCAATGCGGTGTTCAAAAAAATTTCGGGTTCAGAACAAAGTGTAACGGCCGGCCCAGGGGCTGTGACAATCGTTATTATGGTCATTTTATTCCCCTTATAAATGACACCAACCACTCACATGACGTTCGTCTGTCTGAAAGGGTCCGTAATCATACAGACACCCAAAAAGAGCTAGACATGTTGTGTGATGTGGTTGGTGCCTCTGAGTGTGCTTATTTTGGTAAAGCCGTGCTGCCTCTCGACCGTTTCCATCTGCCTGGCCGTACCCAACGATTCTGCTATCTGTAGTACGCTGCGTTAATCACACCGCCTGCAACACACAAGGAACACACGTCACGTGGACAGAGGAACTTTCATTCGTCAGCGCCATCTACAGTATCAACGATGCATTTACGGACATATGTTCATAGGACTTTTTTTCCTCCATTTGCAGTCAGGAATCCGTCCCTGCAGTTTGTAGGTTTTATTAACGTTCACCCTTTAAGTATATTTTGGTGAATGGCCTGACGGAGTTACAACTGTGAGGATGTGTCGATATGTGTGAATATATATTCTAGTACGAGAATAATATGATGCCACGCAATAGCCAGAGGTTCAGGGGAAGGTAAAATTACCTGACCTAGACAGTGTGGGCAACAACAGCGAGCGACAATCCTCTAGCATTCGGGAGGACGACGGTTCAATCCCGTCTCCGGCCATCCTGATTTAGGTTTTCCGTGATTTCCCTAAATCGCTTCAGGCAAATGCCGGGATGGTTCCTTTGAAAGGGCACGGCCGGTTTCCTTCCCCATCCCTCCCTCACCCGAGCTTGCGCTCCGTCTCTAATGACCTCGTTGTCGACGGGACGTTAAACACTAATATCCTCCTCCTCAATCCTCTAGCAGGCATGGAGTATTCGGGCGCCACTGCTGTTGAATTATATACCGGCAATCTTTGTAACGTATACATGGTTGACTGACATACTCTTATCATGCAGCAGGCAAAGACGTGTTGTTGGTAGTTGCTAAACTGCATGCTAATTTGAATACTTGAAGAGAGTGAGAGTGTTTACGGTGTATTGCATGTAATACTGATGCATCGAGAACATACCGAAAGTGCATTACAGCAGACATCCTTTGGTTATAATGTATAGTTTGGTTTTTAGAAGTAATGGTTTGAAGTTTAATAAACAGGACAGTTTATTCAAAAATATTTGCGTAATTGAAAGTTGGTTAGTTTCTGATGCTACAGAATTTCTTAGAGAATTGAAACAATTTGATTCGGTGAATATGAAAGAAAATGCTAACTGAAGAGCCGCGGAGTGACAGGTACTATGAAGCTGAGTAAAAAATTTTCAAATCTTCGCTTGGTAACATGAGAGGCTAGCAAAGCAGATTAGTTTGCAATAATCGAACAGAATGCCAGGGAGGAAGGGTCGCTGATGTTGCATGTAATACAGCCGCAAGATAGAGCTAAACGCTACACACCATAACAGCCAGGTGTCCAGAGCTCCACTGCAGCAGACTGACACCATAGAGAGGGTGTTGTCATAGTGTCGACCACAAAGACTAGAGTAAAAGGTAGTAACTCGATAGCAACAATAACTATTAGACATACTGCTGAAAAATACGTTCACTATGGGTCCTGAAAGACGAAGTTGAGACACCTTTCAGCAGCAACTATGGTGACTATAGAAGCTGGTTAGACAAGAAAAGCATGCAAGGTGATGAGCGCCCGACAGTGGCAAGTACATGGATCAGTCCTGTATAAATATTACTCCCATTCCAGTGGAAGTATAGTAGTCCACAGCTGAGAAGCCTAGAGGACAGAGCTAGGTCAGTCTGGCATCTACTCAGTCCAAAACCGACTAGCCTATAGGTTGGACCTGAGAGTAGTGGAACATAATATGTTCCAGCACATTTTGTTAGTGTGGGTTGCATACATCAGAGGCAGGTGTGCACTCGGGGGCAAACCTATTGTTCACCTTTGATTGACAGGTACTTAACCTATGGCTCTGCTAAAACAGTCCTTCCTTTTGATTGACAAGTCCTTAACCTGTTGTTCCCCCACCTTCTCCCACTCCCATCCCCCCCCCCCCCCGCCATCCAGCACGAAACCTCATCCCTTACAGCTATAGGTACACTTTCAGGTCTGAGTCACTGGAACAGCCCTTCTCACTCTTATCAATTTGATTGTCTACTTAATTAAATTGATCAATTAATTAACCTCTCACCCTCTGGTAAGCCCCATTCCTCCCACCCTATCTCCCAGAAATTGGCGGGAAAAAGACTCAGGTGATAGATCATTTGGAGAGAATTGGATTGTAGTGTATGGAATAATGTTTAAACAACGTAGGCAATGTATAGAATATTGATTAGTTATTTATTGCAGTGTATAGAATAAAGTTTATTTATTGAGTTAAAGAATATGTCCAGAAATCGATTGCTGTATATGGAATATTGTTCAAGCAATTTAGACAATATATGGAATATTTTTTATTTAAACAACTTAGAGGATTCAAATAAGTGTACGGAACATATTTATTTATTTAAGGAGTTTTTCAGGAAATCGATCACCACCACTGCCACCCCATCCCTGCATACCCCCTCGTCCTCCCCCCTCTCACCCTCCCCCTCCATAACTGGGAACTAGCGGCTCTGCAGTGGAGAGGAAGGATATCACGAGAGGAAATTCAAGAGTATATTGTTTTTTTCTAAAAAAAAAAGAAATCTGTTTGTGGGTCCCTGGATTTCACTTGCTCATCATTCTCTGCTGTTTGGAAAGATGCAGGTCTTGTGAGAAGTAACTACGTCAATCACACTTCTTTTTTTATTTCGATTGCACAAGGAATACCATCATGAAATACACATCACACGTAATTGTACACAGTTAAAAATCTTTTCTTTGATACATGACACCTGAGAAATACCTGTCGAAATACGTGTTCACCTACGCACCAGTCCCGCGTAATGATGCATAACTGCGGGCCCAGCGCTATAGAAATATGTTTCAATGCTTCTCAGAATAATACAGGGTGCATTCTCCCTAGTGATCATAATGGGACAGCCTGAACATTACTTATCAGTCCCATCTGGGAATTCGTAAAGCGCCACACAAATAGATAACGGTCTCTTTCGTAGAAGATTTCGTGATCTCTCAGCTTGTCTGCATAGAAATTGTGGTCCTAACAGGACCTGTTTACGGAAATAGCTGCAAATAACCCAAAATGCATTCTTCCTGATGAACCGAATGGGACAGCCTGTCCGTTATTAAATTTACCCGTGAAACTGCTGCTGCCGATGTGGGAGCACCGTCCGCCATTGTTTTTGCACACGTTACTTCCAGTTGCAAAACTATTTTGTACAGACAGCCATATTGCACTGACTGTTAAACACCGCAAAAATCGTCAAATATATCCCACATATTCTCCGTGCCACTGTGCAGTGATGAGGAAGGGAACTACCACCGTCAACGCGGAGCATGACTGCGGCCACAGAAGAGCCGGCCGTGGACGACCCCACATCCCGGGAAACGCTATCAATACTCCCAGCGCAAACACTCATCATATTGAATCTTCTCAGATTCCCGCAGAGTATACACGCGACACACGCGGTCCCGAAGGCAACTCAACATGAACTGGGTATTAGTTCATAGTTCATTATTCACCCACCTAGGGGGAGCCGCGTGCTAAATTGTCATAAGCTGTCATAAGCTATACTCTTTGTTGAACTCTCTGTACTGATGTACAAAGGATGGGGAAGGCCCATCTCGGAACAAAGGCATTACTGTTTCCAGTCCCGACCTGCTTGCTTACTGCACTGATTTCTATGGCCACCTCCAGACTCACTAGAATATTGGGAAACAGGTACATATTTATCAGTGTAACTACAATTAAATATTAGGATTGCTGCTGTACTCTGACACCGAACAATGTACAGGATATGTCTCCTCTTTACGCCCATGGTTCTCGAACGAATCTCAGTATGGATTTGACGTGGAATACTGTGACAGAAAAGGGGAGAGTATGTCAGGTCATAAGCAGGGTACAGATATTTCTATTTCCAGAGCCACAGCCGTCGCCAGCGTGTATTTCCGATACTTTGTTCATGGTCGTATGTGTCCAATTGAGACCATGATCGTAATATTTAATTGTAAGTACAGGGATAAAATATATATGTGGCTGGTTTTCCTAGGACGATTCTGTCTATGTGTGCTTGGCGTGCAGCACTGTTCACCTGTGGCGGAAATGATACACATTTCCAGCTAACGGTAGGAGCTGTCCAAATGGAGAGGCCCGTTGGGGTGTAGGACTGTAGCTGACTTAACCGTGTCGTCCTCTTGACGGACGAATAACGAACTAACACTTAGTATGTGTTGGACAGCTTTCGTCATCACGTGGAAATTAGAGAAGATTCAATATGGACATGTGTTTGAACAATTATTCTCTACCATGTAAATTGTCTGGTTCACTGCTTCTGCACATTTCGCGTCTTGATTTAGTTGAGGGAATATCGATTGTGGTGTGTGCATCTAGCAAGTGAAAGACAGGTGGAAGAGATGGCTGATCGTTCTCTAGGCATGAGAAACACCTTAGTTAACTTTGTAAATTATAGGGATGATTTGGAATCTGTTAAATCACCGACATCGGTATTTGTGACAGGGAATATCAGTTTCCTCTACTTTCTTTCGAATTCTCACATAAAGGTCTTCACAGATGGGATAAACTTCTAGTTACTCAGTAGTTTACAGCACACTCTACCCCGCTAATCTTTCGGGTTTGTACAGAAATAATTTCCAGTTTACATTTTTGGAATTATGTTGCGGGAGCAATCGGTAGGATACTGCTATGTGCTTGATATCGAGGAGGTTCGCGTAAATGGTATAATATTCTGGCAAACCATGTGAAAATACATGTGTTATTGAAATCCCAGGGTCTGGAGATGTGTGTTGAAAGCAAGCAAGCAAGCAAATAAGTCGGGGCCAGAAGCAGTGACGTCTTAGTACATCAGTCTTTGTGGTATATGTACGAGTGTCTGGTGGTCGCTAGTGTGTGTCCTGTCGTGTGTAAGGTATAAATTCATCACATCAATGGCTGTAAGGGGAATGAAAGATTTTGTTTTTACTTGGAAAATAATGTGTGCTATAGATACTGAGATTCGTTCGAGAACCTTGGTCGTAAAGAGGAGACATATCCCGTACATTGTTCGGTGTCAGAGTACAGCAGCAATCCTAATATTTAATTGTAGTTACACTGATAAATATGTACCTGGTTCCCAATATTCTAGTGAGTCTGGAGGTGACCATAGAAATCAGTGCAGTAAGCAAGCAGCTAGGGACTGGAAACAGTAATGCCTTTGTTCCGAGGTGGGGCTTCCCCATCCTTTGTACATCAGTACAGAGAGTTCAACAAAGAGTATAGCTTATGACAATTTAGCACGCGGCTCCCCCTGGGTGGGTGAAGTAATACCCAGTTCATGTTGAGTTGCCCTCGGGATCGCGGTGTCGCGCGTATACTCTGCGGGAATCTGAGAAGATTCAATACGATGAGTGTTTGCGCTGGGAGTATTGATAGCGTTTCCCGGGATGTGGGGTTGTCCACGGCCGGCTCTTCTGTGGCCGCAGTCACGCTCCGCGTTGACGGTGGTAGTTCCCTTCCTCATCACTGCACAGTGGCACGGAGAATATGTGGGATATATTTGACGATTTTTGCGATGTTTAACAGTCAGTGCAATATGGCTGTCTGTACAAAATAGTATTGCAACTGGAAGTAATGTGCGCAAAAAACAATGGCGGACGGTGCTCCCACATCGGCAGCAGCAGTTTCACGGGTAAATTCAGTGACGGACAGGATGTCCCATTAGGTTCATCATGAAGAATGCATTTTGGGTTATTTGTAGCTCTTTTAGTAAACAGGTCCTTTTAGGACCTATGCAGACATGCTGATACATCACGAAAGGTCATACAAAAGAGACTGTCAACTATTTCTGTGACACTTTATGAATTCCGAGATGGGACTGATAAGTAATGGGCAGGCTGTCCCATTATGTTCGCTAGGGAGAATGCACCCTGTATTATTCTGGGAAGAGTTGCAACAGATTTCTACAGTGCGTTAAGAGGGGGATGCATCAGCCACACTGGGTAGGTAAATGCTTGCACAGCTAGACGCAGCTCGCGTGTCCCGTTAGCATCGCTAGGAACAATGCACCCTGAGCTATTCTGGGAACCATTGGAACAGATTTCTATAGCGCTAGGCCCGCAGCTCTGCGTCGTCGCGTCATTAATGGTGCCTAAGGGAACACGTATTTCGACAGGTATTTCTCAGGTGTCATGTAACAAAGGGATGTCACTGCCTCATCGTTACAGGACCCGAACTGACACCTGCGCATCGTCACTTCGTAGGGGCTGTCCGTGCATCCCAACTCCTGGAAGCGTGTGGTCCAGTGCACACTGGACGGCGAGCAGTGCGTGCTTCACTATCGTAAGATTTTTAATTGTGTTTAAGTATGTGTGATGTGTGTTTCATGACGGTATTCCTAGTGCAATCGGAATAAAAGAGGAAGTGTGATCGACGTAGTTACTTCTCACAAGACCTGTATCTTTCCAAACAGCAGAGAATGATGAGCAAGTGAAATCCAGGGACCCACAAACAGATTTTTTTATAAAAGAACAATACACCCTTGAATTTCACTCTCCATTGCAGAGCCACCAGTTTCCAGGTAAAGGAGGGGAGGGGAGAGGACGAGAGGGTGGGGTTGGGCGGGGATGGGGTGGCAGGGGTGGTGATCGATTCCCTGAAAAACTCCTTAAATAAATAAATATATTCCATTCACTGCTTTGAATCCCCTAAATTGTTTAAATAAACAGTATTCCAAATATTGTCTAAGTTGTTTAAGCAATATTATATATATACAGCAATCGATTTCTTGACAAATTCTTTAACTAAATAACTACAGACTGCAATAAGTAACTAATAAATATTCCATACATTGCCTAAATTGTTTAAACAATATTCCATATACTACAATCGAATGCCCTGCAATTGATTGATCACCTGAGTCTTTTTCCCTCCAATTTCTGGGAGGAAGGGTGGTAGGAGATGGAGCTTACCAGAGGGGGAGAGGTTAATTAATTGATCAAATTAATTAAGGAGGCAATCAAATTGATAAGAACGAGAGAAGCTATTCCAGTAACTGAAACCTGAAAGTGTCCCTGTAGCAGCAAGGGGGGAGGTTTCCTGAGGGGGAGGAGGAGAGTGGGAGGGTGTAGGGGAACAACAGGTTAAGGACCTGTCAATCAAAAGGAAGAATCCTTTCAGCAAAACAGTAGGTTAAGTAGCTGTCAATCAAAGGAGAACAATAGGTTTACCCCTGAGTGCGTTCCTGCCCCTGATGTAGGCGACCGACACTAACAAAATATGCTGGAACATAGTTTGTTCCACTACTCCTATGTCGGTCTAACTCCTGCTCGTCTAGCTATCTACAATTTTTGTTGGAGTATCGTGTCCCACATGTGGGACATAGGCACCATGAGTCACAGCATTGCCACTCTCGTCAACACTGATGGCGTCTTGTGGGTAAGCTTACTGGTGGCGTTTCCACGGAGCATACCATCATCCCTCATGTGGGGCGGGGGCCGTTGCTGTGATCTGTCTCTGTTGCTATAGGCAGACTTCAATGCTGGTGGCCTTCGTCCTGATGGGAGGTCGTGGTATAACTCAGCAATACTACACACACTACGAGCATAGTTGTTTGGTGCCATCTGGGACCCCATCTATGGTGTAATCGAGCGCGCCACGATTACCCACTCTCTGGAGCTGCTGATGGCCATGGAGATCGCGAGCGACCATGCGAGTAGGGCGTGGCTGGCAACCTCGTGACGTTGCTGGGCGCTGACTCCACTGCTCCCTCTGCCGCCGCGGGTGCGACAGAGCGCCACACCCTGACCCTGACTCTTTCTGGCGTGGTGTGTCCCCTATCCACCCCACCGCCGCTGCTGCAAGCAGTCTGTGAATTAAGGCAATTACGTATCTTTGAACAATACATTGATTCCAGAATGGGATTTTAACTCTGCAGCGGAGTGTGCGCTGATATGAAAGACATTCCCCAGGCTGTGGCTAAGCCATGTCTCCGCTGTATCCTTTCTTTCAGGAGTGCTAGTTCTGCAAGGTTCGCAGGAGAGCTTCTGTAAAGTTTGGAAGGTAGGAGACGAGATACTGGCAGAAGTAAAGCTGTGAGTACCGGGCGTGAGTCGTGCTTCGGTAGCTCAGATGGTAGAGCACTTGCCCGCGAAAGGCAAAGGTCCCGAGTTCGAGTCTCGGTCGAGCACACAGTTTTAATCTGCCAGGAAGTTTCAATACATTGATTGTTTCTCTAGTGCCTTTGGGCGTCCAATGGGCATCAAACGATACTCACTGCGCTACTGCAACTAACAATAGCCGAAGTCACAACTTCGTTCTCTATATTTGTTGACAGAATGGTCTGCCACCTTTACCTTTCGAAGATAGAGGAACCTCGTCTGCCTCCATCCCTGAAGGACATGGGTTGTCTACTATGAGGCTGCAGTTTCCTCATCATGTAGTATAGTGTGCGGTATCGTCTAAAACCACAGTTGGCAATGTACATTGATACCACAGACTGTAGAGTCGCTTCGATGCAATCCGCAACTACGAATGGTAGAGGATACAAAAGACAGGCCCTGTATCCCAGCACAGCAGCGCCCTGACCTCGAGGTCAATATAGAGCCGAGCATGGAAGCGCTCTGCCCAGTTCGTGAGCTCAGCTGAAAGACGACTACACAGATATTCAAGTCTATGACAAAAATGAACTATTGTAAATGTTGAACATTATAGTTAAGAGAATACTTTGTTATCTGGTTAGTTAATAGTCAATGTTAGTTGTAAATTATGAAACACTCCTGTGTCAAAGGAATTCATCAAGTTAAGTAATTTCTTTATTTATTCATGTAATAAAGTGAACTAGTATTTCATCTGTTGCAGTCCTGATGAGTCTTCTCTAAGAGCAATCGAAGACTCCACAGCTACAGCCGACCGACTGTAGTTTCGTCTGGTCGTAACATGGTGAGCACACTGTATTTGTTTTTTATTTGGCTGCAAGGATAGTGGAGTATCAATGGTGTTTCTGCCAGAAATCTAGTTGTATTTATATGTGTAAGATGAAGGAAGTGAACAGAGATGATGTTCTAAATATTTATGTAAATTTTTGCCGTTTGGAACGCCAATGCATTTAGCTGTATGTGTGATGTATGACTCCTATCGTTTAAATACGTGATAATGATAACCGTAACTATGCAGGCGTTAAGTCATGTTATAACAAATCTCTGTTAGTAGTCTATTCCAGAGTCTGCATCGTCATTTGTTCTCTTGTGGTTTGTTGGGTTTCATGTTAGTGTTAAAAGGTCAGTCATGTCGTTATCGGTACCACTGGGTATAGCCTGGAAGAAATTTTGCAAATGTTATCGTCCGAAGTAGCTTGGTTACAGGCGATCAGTTCGAATATGTCGAAGCGAGTACAGGCTAAGAAAGCAGACCAAGAAGCTATAGTACATTAAAACAAAATAGAGAAGGCTGTGGGAGGAAACATGTCTGTTTTTATTTTATCTACTCCATCAGTACGTCCAACTGCCGTTGACGTATTTAAACCCGTGGAAACCGTAAGACAAAATGGAATGACTTGTGGAACGATTTCGTGTCTCGCAGGGATGAGAAGGAGAGAGCTGTCGTTGTGCAAGTTGCTGTAAATTTATCTGATGACTAGAGTACTAGCACTGTAGAGGTTAAGAGGAGTAGTGTAAAATTATCAGCTCAAATTTATTGTGAATATTCGGAGTCTGCAATAGCTGCAGTGTCAGACGGAGTTAAGTGTGCGCTGTACTGAAATAAGTGATCACGTGAGTAGCAACGTGGGTGATAATCATTTAGGTGCAGTAGTATGTACTCCGTGGGGTGATAACGGTCGTTGTTTTAAGGCCGTGGAGCCTGGGTCAGTTGTAGGGAAGGGCACATGTGCCTCTCATTTTTAGGTGATGCAGAGTGTCACTGTAGGCAATGATTTTCGAAGCAGATATCACGGAGAATGCACATAAATCTAATGATGATGTTAGTGGCGATGCAAACGTTGTGGATAATGAAGTAGTATTGACGCATTTATTTCCGAAGGATTCAGGTTGGTCACCACTTGTGAAGGCGCCACCTTCTCCGAAGGGGGAAGGGAGGAAGAAAACCGCTGTTAAACTCGAGCCGATAAGGCTGAATCCTTCCAGCAATGTATAACTCAGGATCAGTGTAATTTTTTTAAATACTTACAATGTTATAGATCATCAGCGTAAGGAGAAACTTCGTATATCTGTTCTTCAACACATAATCAAACTCGGGGGGACATTGCTTCTGCCAACGGAGACAGCTGCCACTGTCACATCGTCACAACGGTCTCTTATCACGAAGCAGAACCATTTAAACTGCGTACGGCATCACTGAGGTACAATGCAGGCGGCAAAGTACCAAAGAGCAGTTGGTTTTGAAAAAAAGTGAAGGATAAGAAAGCATACCACTACAAGACGTACTCAACATGTAAGCTAATTAGTTACGAAGTCATGGAAATAACTAAAAACTGTCGACTAGTGTGTTGAATGTGGCAGTACCGTAAGTAGATTTTGTGTAAGTGTAGTTTTAAGTATATATGTTCCAGGAAACGTAAGACAAAGTTCCAAATTATGTACCAAAACAACTGGTTAAAAAAATCTCCTGACAGTCGGAGGAAGATGCCGAACATAAGAAGTAACTAGAACAAATATTTGCTGTGAAATAAAATGCTGAGGAAGAAGAGTTTTTGTAAATTTGTTGTACTGGGATTTAACATGATGATTTAATAGGATAGTGTCAGTGTGTGGAAATGAGAGGAGTTGATTGCAATTTTAACAACAGATAAGAAGAATGAGAGTAACAGGCTACTAATTAGGTGAGAAGTGAATGAGACTCTAAACTAGAGTGCGTGTAGTCTATGTTACAGGAAAAGAATTATGCTAGTTTTGTAAGCAATGTCTTAAAACAAATAGATGCAGGATATGTTTCTCAGTAAGCTAAATCCTGAGGCTTGATGTTCAGAAATGAGGACTGAGGAAGGAACTTTGAGGTCTGAGCTCGAAAAGAAATCCACAATGTACAATATAAACATTTTTTTAATTGTCAACTCCCCCACACTTCCTCCCTCTCTCCCTCCCCCCCCCCCCCGCCACCCCCTCGGCTCTAATGCTTGAGTCGCTCAACGTGCATACTGGTCACAGATAACCGATGCGATGGTATGAAGCGAAGTAAAAACTGAAAAATGAGCCCACTGTCCTGACTGCAGAGCGCACTGCCAGTTTGGAAGCTACAAACAATGGGTACTTATCATTCAGTTCGACTTTAAATTCCTACTAACATTACTTGAAAAACCATCTAATAGCCAACAAATAGGGACCAATATGCATCTACTGGCTAGAACGAAACATCACTTTGCACTCAGTTGGACAAAAGCATGTATCAACATAGCTGGCGCTCTTGCGAAAAAAGCCATTTCCTATTGCAAAGAAGAACGCAAACTAGTACCGTTTACGGACTTCATCAGCATGATAAATGATATTTATACTAAGATGGTACTCACACCGACTTGTACTTACAGGCTATTAGTTGTCACCATCCGGCTCAGCGTGAAGGGGTACTTCGTACCTTGGTACACAGGGCACATGTCTTTTCTGACGCTGAGACTTTGGCAGCTGAGCTGTCCCATCTTGAAGTTACATTTCGTCAAAATGGTTATAGTGATAGACAGATTGAACGTGCGTTGCGCTATCGACCAACTGTACATCGGGTGACTGATGATAATTCTGAGTCAACACCTAAGTCTACTGCCGTTTTGCCTTACGTAGGAAACACATCCAACAAGCTCGGTCGTATTTTACGGAAATACGACGTGAAATGTGTTTTCCGGCCTCCATCTAAAATTAGAGCACTTTTGAGTTCCGTTAAGGATGATCTTGGACTCCGTAAGGCGGATGTATATCGTATTCCTTGTAGCTGCGGCATGGCATACATCGGTCAAACTATCAGGACCATTGAGGACCCATGTACTGAGCATAAACGGCACAGACGATTACAGCAGCCAAGTAGATCTGCTATTGCCGAACATTGCTTGGATACTAGTCACCCCATGTTATATAGTAACACCGAGATATTGGCATGCACGTCCAGCTATTGTGACACTGTTATTAGGGAGGCAGTTGAGATTAAATTAGCGAGCAACCTCGTTAACAGGAACGGAGGTTTCTGTTTAAACTCTGTCTGGAATCCAGCTCTCTCCCCTGTCAAAAAACAGAGGGACAGAGTCAATGCTACCTCACCTGCGAATTCATAGTCTCACTATCGATAGCTCTGACTTTGGTCATCTTTGGTGGCACTAGTGTTTGGAGTGTGTGTTATCTTTCCTGCTTCAATCCGAGAACCGAGGTTTTAAATTTGAATGTACGCAGCCTGTCCCTTGCAATTTGCCTTGAAAATGACGGGGTGTTCTCCCGCCGAAATATCGGCGGTCGCTGAAAGTGTTACCTGGCTGAATTCACGGAAGTTATTTGAAACCTAAAATCTGTACTTGGTAGTCAACACTTCAACGATGATGGCAAGCTGAAAGAACATGTTACCATATGGTTGAACACACAGGCGGCAACCTTCTATGAAGAAGGCACACAAAAACTTGTGCCACGTTATGACAAGAGCGTACAAAATTTCGGAAGTTATGTAGAAAAGTAGTTTAACGGTTGTAGATTTTTATACAATAAATATTTTTTTCTATATCTGTACAGGTTTGTTTTATATAACCAAACAGAACTTACTTTGTGGAAGACCCTTATATTTAAACGACGTGACTGTGTGAATTAGGATACTACTGATGGTTCAAATGGCTCTGAACACTATGGGACTTAACATCTGAGGTCATCAGTCCCCTAGAACTTAGAACTACTTAAACCTAACTAACCTAAGGACATTACACACATCCATGCCCGAGGCAGGATTCGAACCTGCGACCGTAGCGGTCGCGCGGTTCCAAACTGAAGCGCTTAGAACCGCACGGCCACACTGACCGGCAGTATACTACTCATGTTGTATCCGAACACTACGAGTTTGTTGTTTCTACTCCTACGCATTAATTTAATTTCTTTATGTTTAGAGCCAACTGCCTTTCATCACACAAATTAGAAATTTTGTCCTCTTGAATCATGCTACAATCACTCATCTTCGCTATCTTCCTGTACACCTCGGCATAGTCAGAAAATAACCGGAGATTGGTACCCACCCTATCCGCCAGATTTTTTCTCCGTGGAGGAATGCATACTGGGTTCTATTATTGAAGAAGCCTTCGAGACACTCACCTGTCTGAGAACCTATTCCGTGTGCTCATACTTTCGTTTCTCGAACCTCCGCAACTGAGAGGTATGGTAACTCATTTAAAGATATTCGCTTCAGGTGTACTCGAAACTGATCATGGTTAAAATAAGTATTAGTACGATTGAAGCCAATCTCTCTAAATGAATTACATAAACATAACATTATATACCTAACAGTTGGTCACGGTTGATTCAAACTCCACCTCCATCACATCAAGAGCGAGGTGGCGCAATGGCTAGCACACTGGACTCCCATTCGCAAGGACGACGGTTCAAACCTACGTCCGGCTATCCTGATTTAGGTTTTCCGTGATATCCCTAAGTCGCTTCAGCCAAATTTCGGGATGGTTCCTTTGAAAGGGCACGGCCGACTTTCTTCCCCATCCTTCCCTAATCCGATGGGACCGATGACCTCGCTGTTTGGTCTCCTCCCACAAATCAACCAACCAACTATCACATCAATGTCTTACCATCTCCGCTGTGCAACTGTGGTGAGGTGGAAAACCTGAATGTTTTATTTGACTGCGTATAACGAAAGGACATGTCTTTTGGTCAGCGTCCTGGGGTAATAACGTTCTGGGCGGCTTGTGTGCCGTGTGTTTCACTCTGTGAGAGGGTGAAAACTGATAAATATTTCTGGACTCTGATTTCAGTAGGGTCACTGAATTTATCGAGTCGTGTTCAGTGAATGACTAGCTTTTGCACGCGTGAACTTAAGTTTTACATTGTTATTCTTGGCAGCTGTGTACTTGTAAGAATTTTCCTGTTTTTAAATTATTTGAATTGGTAATGAACCTCTACGAAAGGCGTCGCGATAGTACTGTGTGCTACCGAGAATAGATCCGCTGTGCATAATAATGAGTGTTCACGCTAACGAACCTCGAGAAGCGGTTACGCCTTTTCCGAGTTAATGCGCAAATGGTGTCTAATTATTTAGCTGACGCTGTTTTCAGTAAAAGTTCTGCCTGCGCTAAGTGATTGAAATTTTTGCATTGCTGATTGTTAAGCTCCTCACTGGCCTCTTCATTAAATATCTTTTCTTGTTTATTTTTGCTGCTATCGAACTAACGGAGTCAAGTATGGGAGCTTTACATACACTTCGCGCTTCGTTACGAAAATAACCTGGACGTGTACCTAAAACGAATACGTGTCTCTTATACGTTGCAAATTTCACAGTTGTTTAATTACAGAGAAAAAGTGGCACATTGGAATAAAAACAGTAGAAGTCGAATTGCCTTGGTTTGCTGTTCCTTTTGCACGTAGCACGCTTCCCTTACAACGACTACGCCCATCCAGTCTCGGTTCACAGTCATGTTCGTTGCACATCGACACTGAAGTAAGCATTGCTAGGCCGTGTTTTCGCCTTTAATTAAACAGGTAATCCCTAATCACGGAAGCCTCTTCATTTCTCGTACGCTCTACTATCGATGTTTCTCCACGACAGTTACTCATTCTCAAACATTACACTGCATGAACCTTTCTCCATAACAATTGCTGATTCTCCAACACGATACTGTATCGACCATAAATTTCTTAATTAACCTCATCCGCCTAACTGAAATATTGTTCTTGCACAAACCGACTATTAATTATAATTTCTATCAGATTTTGCACATTACTTATTCGCGGTGCGGCAGCGCTGAACCACTCCGAACGGAAGCCCAACACCGCCTGTCTTTCCCCCCCCCCCCCCCCCCACCCCCCAAGACAGCGGGTGTCATCGAACCTGGATCATTGTTGTCATTATACTCACAGAGGAGAGACTCACTCGGCTCCTATTGTTCCAGAAGGCAGCGATTAATTAAGTAGTACAATGTTGATAAGTTATGACAGAAAAGATGGCAGTACTCCATTAATGTTTTAGGTGTTTACCAGTGATACATTTAGTTTTACTTTTACTTATATGAGACCATCATTCACATAGGCTGTGTATGCCATAAATAAATATTTAGAGCATCTCAAAAACCATCTGGTTCCTCCAACATTATTCTCCTTCAGGATTTTAATTAAATGTTTCACCCCTATCTCAATTACTGATTAATTTATTTATTTCGCTGTTTCATTACCGATGTAAGGTTTATTGGAACATAAGTGTGAATTGTTTGACCTTATAGCGACTGTGTACATCCCAACCCCCCCGAGTGATATTTTATGTTTTATGTCGTACTTCGTTGTCACCACTTACTCTCTTTTATTGCGCTGTGTTTCATTTCCTTCACAAGAGCTACACGATGTGAGCAGAGTAAAATAGACCAAGGGCGTAGTCATCTGAAATGTCGGTACGAGCCACAATCCTGTACTGTCAGCATCGAAGGACATAATACATATATAACATTATATACATACTTAGTTAAAGCAACTGGAAGTACACCAGGCAGCACCAAACATGACTGCAGGAAATCGCAGCTGAAGTCCAGTGCAGCACTGACATGTAATCAGTGCAACGTACCATTACTCCAGATTTCTTTATGCTCCCGAAATGCGCTACGCTGATACTACTATAGACACACCACATGCAAGGGGCCAGGAGCTCAATATCATATCAAGCTGCGATAGTTTTATTTTTCTTCCTACCATAAACGATACGTACTGTACGGGAACACCTCTATATTCCAATCATTTACAGTTAATTTTCCACAGAATATGTGGTAGATTTTAGGCTGCAAGTCGATGAGGATCACTTGTGGCAGCAATTATGATAAAATAATAATATAGTAATAATGAGGTAATTTTCAGTTGCTTGAAGGAGCCTTCAGGGGCTTGAAGGCTAGACAATTCTAATTTCATGCGATTCAAAATCTATCCCGAAGCTGATAAAAATAACATTACCTAAACAACAAATTTTTTATCCTATATCGCATCCTCGTTCTAATGCAGGAGTTGCGAGACACAGAAAATTATTGTCTTGATCTAGGACACAGCGGAATACTGAGTAACGAACAAGTCGACTACCTTGCAAAGCAAGCAGTGCGCACAAGAACAGAGGAGTACAATAGAATACCACGAAATGTTTTCTTTCCATCAAAATACACTGCGTAGAACAATTCAAGGATCACTTTTCCGAAAACCCCTGAGTGTTGCCCACTGCGACGTGGCAGTTTGAAACTTGGTATCTCCATCTTTCCTCAGTAATGGTGTAAAAGCGTAGCACCCTGAAACGTCACGCTCGGGACGTCCTGTGTTAGTCACATTTCACCCCTTCTTTTGAGGTCTCTGTGATTGAGGTCAGAACTGCGACTCCCAGCGTTCAAATCACACTGTTTTCTTGTGGGCGTCCGACAAGAACATTTCAGACACGCCATCACTCGGAATCGACAAGAAAAGGCCTAAAGGGATGACAAAGGGCGCTGATTCCCAGATATTTCGCGGTTGAAAACCACATTTCGCAGTACGGTGAGCAACAGGGCGACGTTTTTTCACGATCTTCGACAATGCTGCTATCTTGGGCCGGTTCAACCCTTCTCTAACGACATCGTGGGCCAACAACCCCACTGAAGGTGATCGTAGAGCGACCGCATTTTTTCTCTCGCGTACAGTGTGCAACCACTACGAACTGTTCAAAAGCATTCGCCGAAATTTGAAAGCGATCCGAAGTAGCAAAGGGTGTGAATGCTTTTTAACCCCTTCTGATTCATGCCCTCCTGTAGCGTGATCACCATGGGGTTCAACATTGACACGTGAGTGAAAAACGCCCAATCTCCCCCCCTCCCCCCCGCCTTCCAATTCGGCAACAACTTCTGTACTTGTTGAGCACTTTAAAAACGTATCTCTACAGAGACTTGTGACGTAGTCCTAGGCGCTCACAGACAGGCATCCCTAGACACCACTCCACTTCCCTATGCCCATTAGCAAAGGCAAGAGGAGCTGCACAGCTGCCTACAGGCACTTAGGACTTTCACAGCGTATTTTCTTTGTACAGGTACATTGACACTGAAGCGCCACAGAACTGGTACAGGTATGCGTATTCAAATACAGAGATATGTAAATACGTAAAATATGGCGCTGCGGTCGGCAACGCCTGTATAAAACAACTACTGTCTGGCTCCCTTATTAGAATGGTTACTGCCAATACGAAGGAAGTTTATGAAGAATTAAGTGAGTTTGAACGTGGTGTTACAGTTGGCGCGCGGGAGATGTGACACAGCATTTCCGAGGTAGCACTGAAGTGGGGATTTTCCCGTACGACCATTTCACGAGTGTACCGTCAATATCAGGAATCCTGTAAAACAGCAAATGTCCAACATCGCTGCGGCCGTGAAAGGATCCTGCAAGAACTGTACCAACGACAACTGAAGAGAATCGTTTAACGTGACACAACTGCAACCCTTCCGCAAATTTCTGCAGATTTCAATGCTGGGCTATCAACAAGTGTCAGCGTGCGAACTATTCAAGGAAACGTCATTGATATGGGCTTTTGAAGCCGAAGACGCACTGATGTATCCTTGATAACTGCACTGAACGCAGCTTTACGCCTAGCCTGGGACCGTCAGTACCGGCATTGGACTGTTGATAACTGGAAACATGTTACCTGGTCGGATGCGTCTCGTTTCAAATTGTATCGAGCGGTTGGGCGTGTACGGATATGGAAACAACCCCATGAATCTATGGACGCTGCATGTCAGTAGGGAACCATTCAAACTGGTGGAAGCTCTCTAATGATGGGGGGCTCGTGCAGTTGGAATGATATGGGACCCCTGATACGTCTAGAAACAAATTTGACACGTGACACATATGTAAGCATCCTGCCTGATCACCTGCATCCATTCATGCCCATTGTGCATTCCGATGGACTTCGGAAATTCCAGCAGGACAAGGCGACTTCCCACACGTACAGAATTGCTACAGAGGGGCTCCAGGAACACTGTTATGACTTTAAACACTTCCGCTGACCACCAAGCTCCCCACACATGAACGTTATTGAGCATATCTGGGATGCTTTTCAACGTGCTGTTCAGAAGAGATCTACACCCCCCCTCGTACTTGTACGGATTGATGGACAGCCCTGCAGGATTCATGGTGTCGATTCTCTCCAGCACTACTTCAAACATTAGTGGAGTCCATGCCACGTCGTGATGCGGCACTTCTGCGTGCTCGCGGGGGCCCTACACGGTACAAGGCAGGAGTACTAGTTTCTCTAGTTACGTCACATTAGGGCGCGAAGCAGAACGGCTGAAAAAGCATACATACCTTTTGCTACCTTGGATCGTGTAGATTCTGATCGGCGATGTGCCTGAAATGTTTTCCACCGCTGCTCATAAGAAAACCTCACGATTTAAACTCTGAGAGTAGTGGTTCTTACCTCCACCATGGAGGCATCACAAGAAAGAGTGAAACTTGGTGAGAGGGGGTACAGAGACTTTTCCATCTCTTTAGACTTTAACCGTCTTGCTCTTGGGCATTCATGAAGATATAAAGGGTCAACGAAACTATAACGGCTGCTCACATGAGTGTGGGATTCTCCTTTAAGACAAATGACGTGTGAATATATTCTTATGTGTATTAAGTAATACAGAGTGGCCAATTACAATGTAGGTCAAATTACGTATCTTGGAACCATAATTCAACTATTATATTACATGTTACAGTGTTACTTACTATAAGATTCAATGTAATTTTAATCGCATTTGAATTTTATTCATCACAGCGTGTTCTTACCAGTTCCTGAGCATATAAAGAAATTTGATCGCTACGTGGCTAAGGCTCGAAGTGTAATTCCAACAATCCTTGTCACCAATTCGCTTAAAAAACACCGTCCGAACAGGCCTTGAAGACCTAAGGGTACCGACCAGCCGCCGTGTCAATCCTCAGACTTTAGGCGTCACCGGATGCAGATATGCAGGGGCATTTGGTCAGCACGCCGCTCTCCTGGCCGTTGTCAGTTTTCGCGACCGGAGCCGATACTTCTCAGTCAAGTAGCTCCTCTGTTGGCCTCACAAGGGCTGAGTGCAGTGCGCTTGCCTACAGCACTCGGCAGTCCCGGACGGTGAGCCATCCAAGTGCTAGCCAAGTCCGACAGGCCTTAACTTCGGTGATCTGACGGGAATCAGTGTTACCACTGCGGCAAGGCCGTTGGCAAGACCAATATAACTGGATTCAAGAATGTGAAGACAGTGAATAAATCTTAGTTTAACCAAAAAGAGACCCCATGGTCTTAATCTGAAAGTTTTTGTATGACTTGATAGATAAGACATAAATAAATTGCTATTACAAAGAAAAACTGATTTTCTTTAGAAAATTATCGGTACCAGCGGAATCACAGTCCAATGGATATCTGCAACATGCCTGTTTCAGTACACGATATTTATTTGTTTTTGAACTAACTGTTATTTACAGAAAGCGGTAGGGCTAAATGGTTAACAAAAATAATTGCGTGCTTGGGAACTTTCATGCAACACCAATGGATGCTATGACGACGATGTCATGAGGCTGTGCTAATTGATTTATGCACTTCTAATCTGCTAATCTGATTTCTCTCTGTTCACAATTTTAGTGTTATTCGAAAGTTATTATGGTACTGTTTGCCATTTTCTGTCGTATTTGCTGGAACTTAACGTATAATTTAAAACAACACTTCACGCTTACAGTTTAGCGCTTTGTATATGCAGCCTAGTGACACTGCAAGCAAACAGATTAACACACCATATAGCATTTCTTTAGCACAAAAAATTACTAACTAACGTATTTGCGGTAGTAAATCCAGCGAATATTTAGAATCAATTGTTTATGAGAATTCTGTATTTCGTATAATGCAATTACTATCCTTTTCTACACTCTAATATTGTCAACACCTTGTGCCATCATCAGTTGGCATTTTTATTGTCTTATTCTCTAGATTGTTACCGCGTGCCCTAAGGCGCTGCAGTCATGGACTGTGCGGCTGGTCCCAGCGGAGGTGCGAGTCCTCCCTCGGGCATGGGTGTGTGTGTTTGTCCTTAGGATAATTTAAGTGAAGTAGCGTGTAAGCTTAGGGACTGATGATCTTAGCAGTTAATTCCCATAAGATTTCACACACACACCTCTAGAGTGTTATTGTTGTGGTTCCAGGATGAATTTTTCGCCCTGCAGAGGAGTGTGCGCCGATACGAAAGTTGCTGGCATTAAAAATGTGTATCGGAGTAGAACTCAAACCCGAGACTTCATCTTTCACGGGTAGGTGCTCTACTGACTGAGTTAGTGAAGCACGGCTCACGATGCCCCTCGCTGCTTTATTTCCTAGTACCTCATCTCCTACGTTTCAGGCTTCACAAAAGTTTTCTGTGAAAATTGCAGAAATAGCACTCTTGGAAGAAAAGATATTCCCGAGACATGGCTTAACCACAGCTTGGAGGATATTTCCAGAACGAATTTTTCACTCTTCAGTGGAGTGTGGTCTGATGCGAAACATCCTGGCAGATTACAACTGTGTGCCAGCCCGTGTTCAAAACCGGGACTTCCGACTTCCGCGGTCAAGTGCTCTACTGTTCTTGCGATTGTCAGAATGGAGTAACTGCTCTCCCACCCAGGCGTTACGGGTTCTGTAGCCTCGCGACGGCTGCATGAATCGATTGGAGGTGATGGTGACCGTAGAAAGGTAAATTCCATTCAGGAGAACTATTACGGATCAAGTCAGAGCAGGTACAGGTGCTCGCCATCGTCCTAACACCGGTCCAATGCATCTCGGTGTCGGTGCAGTGAAGGTGACGTGGCTGTTACGGGGCTGCGCACTCACACTATGTTGAGTAGCGATCGCGGCAGTCAGCTAGCACAGCATTCCTGCAAGCTGGGGCAATTATACTCAGCACAGCCGCAGTTGGCTAGGCGAGGGCTTCACTGGATCCCAAAGGCAGCATGGTGGCGTCGAACCTCGGACCCCGAGGAGCAAGGCCGGCGGCTGGCTGGAGGTGGCTGTCTTTCCACACGTTGACGTATAACGTGTGTGGTGCAGTTTGCGCGTCGGCTGTCTCTCAGCTGCGTGCCGTCAGGACTGTGTGCCCTTTTATCATATGATATCTTCCAATCCATGGATGGATGGCAACAGGCAGATTCCATATTCCGGAAAGCATTTGACACAGTACTCCACAACCAGCTGTTGACGAAGGTCTGAGTATACGGATTAGGTCTCCAGATATGTAACTGGCTCGAAGACTAAGTATAGAACCGAGTATGTTGTCCTCGGCGGCGAGTGTGTATCAGTCAAAGGTATAGTCCAGTGTGTCCCAAGGAAGTGTGATATGACCGCTATTGTTCTCTATCTATTAAACGACCTGACGGACAGGAGAGCAGCAATTTACGGGTATTTTCTGATGACACTGCGGTGTACAGAAAGGTGTCGCTGTTGAATGGCTGTAGGAGGATTCGAGATGACTTAGCCAAACTTTTGGTTGGTGTGATGAACACAAGCTTGCGCTAAATGTAGAAACATCTAAGTTTGTGTGGATGAATGAGAAAAACAGTCCTGTAACACAGCATTAGTAAGAGCTACCTGACACAGACACATCGATTAAATATCTAGGCGTAAGACTGCAAAGCCATATGAAATGGAATGACAACATCAGGTTGGTAATAAGGAATGCGAAACCTCAACTTAGTTTTATTGGGAGACTTTTGGGAAAGTGTAGCTCACCTATAAAGCAGACGGCGTATAAAACGATAGTGCGACCCATTCTTGGGTACTATTCGAGTTTTTTGGATCCCCATTAGATAGGATTAAAATAAGAATGGAAGAAATTCAGTGGTGTGCTGCTAGATTTGTTACCGGTAACTTCTATCAGCAAGCAAGTATTACGGAGGTGTTTCATGAACTGAAATGGGAATCCATGAAGGGAATGCGTCACTTCTTTCGCGTGGCAGTATTACGAAAATTTAAAGAACTGGCCAACTGCAGAACGAATCTACTGCCACCAAGGCACAGGCCATGAAGATACTTATAGACAGTCGTTCTTCCCTCGCTCTATGGTATTTGCAAGTGGAACAGGAAATGACCCTCAGCCATGCATAGTACGCTGTCTTGCGGAGTATGTATGTAGATGTTGGTGTAAGCGGGTCACTGTGAACCAAAATTCGTTGGCGTCGTGGAATTTCGCCCGCACCGCAATATTACGTACTGGAAGACCACCATTTCATTATAACACCACTTTTCGCAGTTATTTTTGTGACACCTGTCGTCATCTTCATGCTCATTTGTTGTAGAAACGCACAACGCACACAGAAACACGGTACATGCTTTTACTGAATAAAAACCAAAAGTGGCCGGACACTGATAATATCAACATGAAGCTGACCAAATGGGCTAACTTACGTTTTATCGACTATGAAAAGTCATTTGACAATGTAAAGTGGAATCACTAAAGGAAATAGGACTTACAGCACACGTGATTACAACAATTCAGTCACTGTACGAAAATAATAAAATAAGGTTCATTGCTATAAGGAATGCCACGGAATCTGCCTGTATTAACCAAGGAGTTACGCAAAGCTGCCCGTCGTCCCACTCCCTTTTCGAAGTTTATGTTGACAATGTCACCCATAAATGACTGATTATATCAAATCACAAATTAAGAAAGATTGTTTGCTGACGATCAGCTTATAATAGAAGAATTTGATGAAAGGGATCAAATTGGACTACATATTTGAGGTAAATTGCCACTAAATACGGAATGAGAATATCGGCCGGCCGAAGTGGCCGAGCGGTTCTAGGCGCTACAGTCTGGAAGCGCGAGACCGCTACGGTCGCAGGTTCGAATCCTGCCTCGGACATGGATGTGTGTGATGTCCTTAGGTTAGTTAGGTATAAGTAGTTCTAAGTCATAGGGGACTCACGACCTCAGAAGTTAAGACCCATAGTGCTCAGAGCCGTCTGAACCATTGTTTGAGAATATCAGCAGATAAAACTAAAATTGTAATGTATAGGGACCCAAATTGTTAAAAATTTACAAATAATTGAGTAAGTAAGAGAGTTTAAATACTTAGGGTTCAATTTTAAATTTACCAATTCGCATGGTGTATTACTAAAATTGGCCACGTTCAGGCATTTCTGTGGAACTATCCGATTTCATTAAAATATAAGGTAAATTAGAAAGAAACATTAATTAATAATTTACAAAGTAGTGGCGTTGCCTTTCCTCCTGCATAATAGCAAATGTTAGACCCTGTCATCTGACCAATTACGACGAATCTAATCAACAGAGATGTTGCTCCACGTTGTAGCGGGATATTCATCATGGGAACATAAAAAACACCCATATTAGACTAGAACTTAATTAAGATCATTGTCATATAATGTTCAGTATCAGTTACACCTTTTAATTAGGTTACGTGTTTCGATAACTATGGATCATCTTCAGATCCAAGTAGTTGGGTCAGCAACTCGTCTTGTCTATTCAGACCCACAATTTAGAGGACATGTAATCTAATTAAAAATTTATAACTGAATATGGAACAATAAATGAGGATTATCTTAATTATCTGAAAAGTTGCCGAATCTCTCAAAACGACTGTGTTGACTATAATGCAAGAACGTATTACAAATATAATTGAAAAATACCGACTGAACGGGAAAGACCACGTTCATCGTGTGTTTAATAATAGGGTAATTGAAACTATAACAATATAATCTAACAGGAAAGAGCACGTTGGATGTCAGTTGAAGAGATGGTGTGAACAATTTTGAGGCGGAACAGGCCAAAACGCCTAATCCTTGAAGACGATGGTGGCGATCACAGTCACACGTTGAAAAGGCGAATCTTTACAAAGTTTTAAAAGCTAATGATTCGTACAGAGAGAGTGTCAACTGTTTGATCGATGTATAACACATGATAAAAACATAAAGTGCAGATACCTCATATGCCAAGGTGAACATACATGCAGGTAGTACAGTTTTGCGCAGCGATGAAGTGAAAATAGTCATTAGCGATGTTTTATGGAGGTGGTATTGTACAGCTCTGATGAATGTTAAGAACTGCATTATGCAATACACATCTGTACCGGTGTATTTTACTAGCGGCCCTGGACACAATGATGGCCTCATGTTAAACCGAGATCGATCGTCTCTAATAATATACACAGTTACAATTGTGTTGCATAATGCAGTTTTTAACAGGAGATAGAAACTCTTCGCGGAAAAAATGTTATCGAAATGGAACAAGCGTGTATGTAGTCGAACAATGTTTAAGCATTTAGATTGGATATGTGCTGTGAACCACTACGGAGCTTTAAAACACTGATAGATCCTTTCTATAGTTGTGACAGTGTTTCAGTGTTTGATGATGTGAAAGTAAGATCATGTTCGGAAATATGCTGAAAAGGAACCAGCTATAGGAAGTGACCACTGCTCGTAGGTTCCACGAAGTGTGTGCGTGTGATATTTCCAAAGAGCTGAGGAGAAACACGAAAGCAAACAAATTCCTGTCTCACACGAAGGCCTCTGTTGTTACCGGGAGGAGCGGAAATTCGTTTCTGGAACCAACATCACAGGTGATGAAATACAGGTTTACTCGTACGTTTTCACCGGCAGTAGAAACGAAATCCTATTACGTGAAAACATTCTAGTTTTTCTGACGCTGACGAAATTCACATTTCAGTTACTCGCAGATGTGACGATTGTGAGAAGCTGTGCAGTGCATAGTGGGGGGCTAGCTTGCTCCACAAATGTAGCCGCTCGCGTAAGTGTTCGTTTTACAAACACAGAGAGGAAAAATATCGCTGTTTTTGCCCATATGAAATTTTTGTCTTTTCCTTGCATCAACACGTGAAAGGCAAGATGGATTGCCAGTCTATTTAGAATATGTTTCTCTAACTCTGACAGGCAGCGTTTGTCAAAGAATAAGTTCTGTCTTCTCCTATAATTACAGTTCAAATGATCTCTAATATAACATTTTCATAGGATGTAAAGCAGTAAGAAACCGACCAACTTCCTGAGCAGCAGAAAAACCTGAGCGATCCTCAAGAATAAGTTACATATGAGCATCTGATGTTCTATTTGCAGTACGCCTAAATCTTGCTGATAATTCTCTCCAGGTATTGAGCTCCTTACAGCTTGTATCACGAATTCCTTCCAGTTCATATTGTTTCGTTAAGTCAAAGCAAGATTTTTAATCGGTATGAGGAGTAGCTACCACTGAGTTTGGATAAAAACAGGTTTTTATTCTCCTGCGTATACCAATAACTCCACTCATACCGACTTTTGCGGCTAGCTATGATTTATCAGGAACGATGTCTACATCGTTCCACTTTACAATCATCGGCCAAAGATACTTTGCTATATACACAAGAACTATCAGCAAACAATGTTTAACTGGTAATAACCATTTACCACATTCCGAGTTACAGTAGAAATGTTTACAAAAGCAAAATGTCCAAAGTAACATGGTATGTAAGTTGCACTTAATATTGAGTTAAAGCCTATTGAACAATTTCAAACCTTCCACTAATAACTTTACATTTTCGTAGTTGTGTTCGCGATGTATCGAGTGACGTTTGTTGTCTTGGCGTACTTGTATGAGAGTAGCAGTGTTCATCTTGGGCACCGCTGAGTAATACCTTATGTTTATCAGTTTATTTGTAGACTTTTGTTTTCCATTCATTCTCACAACCAAATATCTAATGTAAATTCCGGGGGTCTTGATGTGACCAGTGTCGCCGATAAAGGATTTATATGATTTGTAATCTAAAGTGCAGGGTGTATAGGGGCTCTGTCATGCTGAAGAAGTTGCCCATACCTGGAGCCAAATAAAATTTCTGAAACTAGCGAGGATTGTGTTGAAAGTCATTTTGTGCCAGATCTCCATACATACCCTCTGCTAAAAGATACCATAAAAATATGCATAATTAATTTGATGAATGAATCCAAAGGGGCAAACCAGTTGCAACGAATGGTGGTTTCATTCAACCTTTTACCAAGGGTTCGACGGACGTAAACACATCTTCTTCAGAAAGATGGTTCAAATGGCTCTGAGCTATGGGACTTAACTGCTAAGGTCATCAGTCCCCTAGAACTTAGAACTACTTAAACCTAACTAACCTAAGGACATCACACACATCCATGCCTAAGGCAGGATTCGAACCTGCGACCGTAGCGGTCGCGCGGTTCCAAACTTGTGCGCCTAGAACCACTCGGCCACTCTGGCCGGCTTCTTCAGAAAGACATGTAACAAAAATTAACATTGGAAATTCAAATAATGAAGCGAACCGGCATTTGTCCAATGAAAATATGCTTTCAGCGCACACCATTGTAAACTTTATAAAATAAGCTGGCATCTATGATCAGGGCTTGTCAAGTAAAAATGGTTAAAAGCCAAAAATAATACCAATGTAATAATACGTCAGGTTATGCTATGAGCCCCGACGTGGGCGTACAGCTCCTAACATGTCCTGACATTTTACTGATTGATTTGATTTTTGGATTTTAACTATTTTTACTTGACAACCATTGGTCACAGATGCTAGCATATTTTATGAAGTTTACAATGATATGCGCTGACTGCGTATCTTCATTGGACAAATGCCGGCTCGCCTCATTATTTGGATTTCCAATGCGAAATTTTGTTACAAGTCTTTCTAAAGAAGACAGGTTTACATCGTGGTCGAAACAAGGGAAAGGTTGACTAAAGCCACCTTTCGCTGCAACTGATTGGCTGCTTTGGATTCGTTTAGGTTGTAGGCCATCCCCGGTGTTATTAAATCTGTATATTGAGCAAGCAATAAGGAAAACAAAAGAAAAATTAGGAGTAGGAATTAAATCAATGGAGAAGAAATAAAAACTTTGAGGTTTGCCGATGACATTGTAATTCTGTCAAGACAGCAAAGGACCTGGAAGAGCAGCTGAACGGAATGGAGAGTGTCTTGAAAGGAGGATATAAGATGAACATCAACAAAAGCAAAACGAGGATATTGGAATGTAGTCGAATTAAATCGGGTGATGCTGAGGGAATTAGATTAGGAAATGAGACACTTAAAGTAGTAAAGCAGTTTTGCTATCTAGGGAGCAAAATAACTGATGAAGGTCGAAGTAGAGAGGATATAAAATGTATCCTGGCTATGGCAAGGAAAGCGTTTCTGAAGAACAGAAATTTGCTAACATCGAGTATAGATGTAAATGTTAGGGAGTTCCTGAAAGTATTTGTATGGAGTGCAGCCATGTGTAGAAGTGAACCATGGACGATAAAGTGTAGAAAAGAAGAGAATATAAGCTTTCGAAATGTGTGCTAGAGAAGAACGCTAAAGATTAGATGGTTAGATCACGTAACTAATGAGGAGGTACCGAATAGAATTGAGGAGAAGAGGAATTTATGGTACAACTTGAATAGAAGAAGGGGTCGGTTGGTAGGACACCTTCAGAGGCATCAAGGGATCACCAGTTTAGTGTAGGAGGGAAGCGTGGAGGGTAAAAATCGCAAAGGAGACAAAGAGATGAATACACTAAACAGATCCAGAAGGATGCAGGTTGCAGTAATTAGTCAGAGATGAAGAGGTTTGCGCAGGATAGAATAGCATGGAGAGCTGCATCAAACAGTCTCTGGACTGAAGACCACAATTAGACACAGACAGAAGAATGAAAGTGGATTCAGCACTGCACATTGTGAAAGGGAATAGTTGGTGGATAGCACTGGGTAATTATGATCTTCAAGCTACAGTGTCCGACTTAAAACAAGGATGTAAAACACTATCATCAATAGCAAAAAAAGGTGCTATAAATTTTCTTTGCTGCAATTAGTTTCGATTATTTTGGCATCATCCGGCAGACGTGGACGTAATACACAGCAGCATACAATTTTTATCTGTGGAAAGAGAAATAATGTAACAGTGTTGTACCGCCAAGCACTCCAGAGCATTAGCTATGTGTTTATTGCGTTTGTAAAAAATATACTAGGATATATACCAGTTTAAGCTTTGAAGTAAGTACTTTACAGTACAAAACAGTTGTAACCATACATTGTCCTAACGGCCCGATAAAAACTTGCTGTTATTATATATTATCACGTATTATGTCCAGGCATGCCAGGGGACGAAATCATAGAAGCCAGTCGCAGGAAAATATAATTGTATAAAAGCGATTTGATGGTATCGTAGTGGCAGCTTAACAGCCGTATAATCATCGCAAGCAGCAGTTGTTTCTGCATTTCGTCACCCCTCCCGGCCCCAGTGCGTCGATACGACTGTCCTGTCAGGAAGCCAGAGACGCCACTTCAGCATTGCGGTAGGGTGACCAAGTGTCACGTAGGGGATCTACACGACAACAAGCTGGGCCAGCTGACGTATACAGTGGGTGGTCAAAAACATGGAAACATCACAAACACAACAAATTCCCATGCCTAATACGGTGTACGAAACCCGGCGGCATTCGAAAGGTCTTCCAGTCGTCTCGGGATGAAGAAATACAGGTCCTGTATGGTTTTCAAGGGAATATTACAACATTCATCATGCAAAATAGTGGCAACGTTAAGAAATGAAAGTGGATAGCTATCGCACAACCTTCTGTCCGTGTTAGACCACAAAGGCTCAATAATATTTAGGTCTGGTGTCTGCGGTGGCCGTGGGAGATAGGAAAGCTGATCCCGTGCTCACAAAACCAGTCCTGGGCGATGCGAGATGTATGAAGAGGAACATTGTGATCTTGGAACACTGCACGCTATTGGAGAGCAAACATTGTACGTTGGGATGGACCTGATCACCCAAAATGGTGATATAATCGTTGGTAGCAAGGAGACCTCGGTGGTAAGCATGGAGCCCAGGCAATACCACTATATCGCTGGCCAAATCAGCAATGTTTCACTCTTGGGACGTAAACTCGGCCAGAAATTGTTAACAGTTTGCAACAAGACTCATCCTACCAAATGATTTTTCCCATATTCCAAAGTAAAGCCTTTCCGCCCTCGGCACCACGTTTCCCTGTTTCAGGCATGAACATCACAGATGAGTGGTGTTGGATATCCAGATCGCCCTGCAATTCCCTATACATGGAACTCCCTTGTTGTTTTGACGATGACAAGGTTCGCGAGTGCGACATTCATTTCTGCAGCAACTTTTGCAGCTATCTCCTCTTATTTTTCGTCTCAATACTCTTCAATGACCGTCTTTCACGATCGCTCAATACACCCTTTCGCCCGCGTTGTTAATTAGCGGATGACGTTTCTCTGCTTTACTTACACTCCTGGAAATGGAAAAAAGAACACATTGACACCGGTGTGTCAGACCCACCATACTTGCTCTGGACACTACGAGAGGGCTGTACAAGCAATGATCACACGCACGGCACAGCGGACACACCATGAACCGCGGTGTTGGCCGTCAAATGGCGCTAGCTGCGCAGCATTTGTGCACCGCCGCCGTCAGTGTCAGCCAGTTTGCCGTGGCATACGGAGCTCCATCGCAGTCTTTAACACTGGTAGCATGCCGCGACAGCGTGGACGTGAACCGTATGTGCAGTTGACGGACTTTGAGCGAGGGCGTATAGTGGGCATGCGGAAGGCCGGGTGGACGTACCGCCGAATTGCTCGACACGTGGGGCGTGAGGGCTCCACAGTACATCGATGTTGTCGCCAGTGGTCGGCGGAAGGTGCACGTGCCCGTCGACCTGGGACCGGACCGCAGCGACGCACGGATGCACGCCAAGACCGTAGGATTCTACGCAGTCCCGTGGGGGACCGCACCGCCACTTCCCAGCAAATTAGGGACACTGTTGCTCCTGGGGTATCGGCGAGGACCATTCGCAACCGTCTCCATGAAGCTGGGCTACGGTCCCGCACACCGTTAGGCCGTCTTCCGCTCACGCCCCAACATCGTGCAGCCCGCCTCCAGTGGTGTCGCGACAGGCGTGAATGGAGGGACGAATGGAGACATGTCGTCTTCAGCGATGAGAGTCACTTCTGCATTGGTGCCAATGATGGTCGTATGCGTGTTTGGCGCCGTGCAGGTGAGCGCCACAATCAGGACTGCTTACGACCGAGGCACACAGGACCAACACCCGGCATCATGGTGTGGGGAGCGATCTCCTACACTGGCCGTACACCACTGGTGATCGTCGAGGGGACACTGAAAAGTGCACGGTACATCCAAACCGTCATCGAACCCATCGTTCTACCATTCCTAGACCGGCAAGGGAACTTGCTGTTCCAACAGGACAATGCACGTCCGCATGTATCCCGTGCCACCCAACGTGCTCTAGAAGGTGTAAGTCAACTACCCTGGCCAGCAAGATCTCCGGATCTGTCCCCCATTGAGCATGTTTGGGACTGGATGAAGCGTCGTCTCATGTGGTCTGCACGTCCAGCACGAACGCTGGTCCAACTGAGGCGCCAGGTGGAAATGGCATGGCAAGCCGTTCCACAGGACTACATCCAGCATCTCTACGATCGTCTCCATGGGAGAATAGCAGCCTGCATTGCTGCGAAAGGTGGATATACACTATACTAGTGCCGACATTGTGCATGCTCTGTTGCCTGTGTCTATGTGCCTGTGGTTCTGTCAGTGTGATCATGTGATGTATCTGACCCCAGGAATGTGTCAATAAAGTTTCCCCTTCCTGGGACAATGAATTCACGGTGTTCTTATTTCAATTTCCAGGAGTGTATAAATGGTGTACATCTTCGATATGGTGCCCCAACAATTTATCGACGATAGAATTTACCCAGCTCTGAGATAATGCACTCACGAGTACACATAACACTGTTCTGACCACGAATGACATTTGCAATATATTGACAAACCGAGCGAGGTGGTGCAGTGGTTAGCACACTGGACTCGCGTTCGGGAGGATAACAGTTCATTCCCGCGCCCGGCCATCCTGATTTAGGTTTTCCGTGAATTTCCCTAAATCGCTCCAGACAAATGCCGTAATGGTTCCTTTGAAAGGGCACGGCCGACTTCCTCCCCCGTCCTCCCCTAATCCGATGAGATCGATGACCTCGCTGTTTGGTCTCTTCCACCAAACAACCCAACCCAACCCCGTATTGACAACATTGCACAGTTCGTGTTCAACACTGTTCAACACTGCAACCTTCAGGCTTGGCTGCCATCTGCATTTATATTCAGACATTCAGTTCTCACGGTATTTCCGCATTTTTGTCCACCCATTGTACACAGCACATGGCCAGTCAGCGAAGGACAAGAATAGTAAAAATGGCTACTGCACTTTTGTAAGGAGACGGTCAACAACCGACCGCTGGTGCTGCCACCAACGCCAGTCGGCATCTTTCAAGGGGACCGCTTGAGATACGGTTCTGCATCGGAACCGGAGAGCACGAGGGTCGAACTGGAACTCTGCTAGCTACTAACCTGCTTAGCTAATGCCATCACCGAGAGCCGTCTGACATCTGAGACCGGAGTTCTGGAGTTGGCTCCCCTAAAAGCTTTCCGCGGAGCATGTACGCCATGTCCCCATGAAACACAGCTGCGTCGCTAGCACAGGCAACACAACTGTCATCAAATTACCTGCTCAACTGCAAAGTTACTCTCCCGAAGCATACTGTGCTGTTCACAGCCGCGGCCAGGATCCTGGCAGTGATGCCTAGGTCCGATTCCCGGCCAGGTCGGAGATTTTGTCCGCTCGGGGACTAGGTGTTTTGTTGTCCATACTTTCGTATCGTAATAACTGACATTACTGTTGAGTTGGCTGAATGGGCACGGCCCGAAAGCTGATACATTGAATGAAGAAACAACTTCGGTTCGTCGCCCATCCTGCTCACAGGACATGGGCCTGGAACACCACTTCACAACGTATGAGGTCAATGAATGAGTCTGGTTGCAAGATGAACATGGCTAAATCTGTTTCTGCTTCCCGCTAATGAACCCGCACGCCCGTGGTGGTGGGGTTGAAACGGTTACCCTGACAAGCCCCCACCCTCGAAACGCTGTCGACACTGCATAGCGCTGCAAAGCATAATAGTACAGTTTATCAGGGGTGAGAAGCACCACTTGAATAATGGTTTAAAAGGGGTGATATTTTGATTCAACGTTTCGTCTACAGCACGGTCATTAGGTACGGAGCATAGCCTGAGGTAAAAAACAAGAGTGTGAGAAGAATTTGGCTCTGGCCTTTCCAAAGCAACCATTCCGGCATTCACTGTACGTGAGATACTAAAACTGAAAATTGTAAATTTGTGGTAAGGCCTTACCGGACCAAACTGCTGAGGTCATTGGTCCCTAAGCTTACATACTACATAATGTAACTTACTTATGGTAAGGACAACACAAACACACACATCCCCGAGGGAGAACCGAACGTCGGACGGGGGGAGCCTCGCGAACCGTGACAAGACGCCCCAGACCACGCGACTACCCCGCGCGGCACTGAAACTGAAACTATGATCGCAGTTATGAGTGGTAGTGCCGGATTGAGGGCTGTGAAATAACAGTTACTCAACATCTTTATTAATCAAGTAAAAACTGACAATTCAAAATGCAGCGGTAAACATTAAGAATCCGATACAGAATTTACTGTAACCTCAAAGCACGGCCATCAAAAGAAGACAAACATCATGACTTCAAAAAGAATGTGCCAAATTGATAGAGTAACCAAACTGTCAATACCGCAATTCACAAATACCAAAATTCTCAGAGCAAAAGCAGAATTTAAAATTTACAGAACTACCCTTATGATTTGAAATCCAGATTGATCCTTCACAACTGAGCTTTAAACAGTAATTACGAAAGGTTAAAAAACCATAACATAATCTAAATGAGACTACCCCAAAGCGGCATTAGCCAAAAATAAGAAATAAGGAAGTCTAAAAATTATGAAAAATGCTCTTGGTGAAAACAATAAGAACTGGTATTCAGTCACGAATGTTAACTAAGATGGCAGCTATAGCTACTACTCAATAATGAACAGAAACGTATGTACACATTAAGGAAAAGCAGTTTCACTTAACCGGGTCAACAGCACCCACATGGGAACGCATCACTCTCCCAATAGATATTTTTCCCTTCGAGCGTCTTTCAACTCAATTTACAAAATTTCCGTTACAGAATATCACGTCCACGCAACAGGTTAGGTTCGTAGGGCCGTAGAATAGAAGCGTTCGTCGCATGTAATGAATCTCGGCTTCATGCAAGCCAAGCAGACCTGATAACGACGCAAGGTAAAGTGCTGGCAGCGAGTCCGTTAAATGTAATCCAATTTCCCGCCTTGTCTGGGCCTCTGGCACACTAAACTCATGTTCCGCCGGTGTGATGACAGATTGTGTTTCCTCTTTGACGGGTGGGCAGAGAAGCGCCGCCGAAACCGGGCCCGCAGCGCTTCCAACCGCTGGGGTGAGCGTGTAAACTTCTCCGGTGGAGCGTGCAGCACGCACGAGGGCCATTCACGGGGTGTTCAAAACGCTGCGCTAACGTCACGGAGCTGAGCCCCCACGTAACCGCAGAAAACCGCTAGGATTACGTCCTTTAACGGCATCCTGTTTAATTCCACTTTCTGCAGAGCTGAGTTAATTCGAACATCGATAAATTGTTGGGGCACCATATTGAAGATGTACAGCATATACAGGGTGTTACAAAAAGGTACGGCCAAACTTTCAGGAAACATTCCTCAAACACAAAGAAAGAAAATATGTTATGTGGACATGTGTCCGGAAACGCTTAATTTCCATGTTAGAGCTCATTTTATTACTTCTCTTCAAATCACATTAATCATGGAATGGAAACACACAGCAACAGAACATACTAGCGTGACTTCAAACACTTTGTTACAGGGTATGTTCAAAATGTCCTCCGTTAGCGAGGATGCATGCATCCACCCTCCGTCGCATGGAATCCCTGACGCGCGCGTCCCGTATATTTACGCCTGGAGAATGGCGTTTGTATCACAGCCGTCCACAATACGAGCACGAAGAGTCTCTACATTTGGTACCGGGGTTGCGTTGACAAGAGCTTTCAAATGGCACCATAAATGAAAGTCAAGAGGGCTGAGGTCAGGAGAGCGTGGAGGCCATGGAATTGGTCCGCCTCTACCAATCCATCGGTCACCGAATCTGTTGTTGAGAAGCTGTCAGCTGCTGATAGTGCCTGCAGACGCTGTACATGGTACGGAAACAACTGGTTCTCCCGTAGCACTCTCCATACAGTGACGTGGTCAACGTAACCTTGTACAGCAGCAACTTCTCTGACGCTGACCTTAGGGTTATCGTCAACTGCACGAAGAATTGCCTCGTCCATTGCAGGTGTCCTCGTCGTTCTAGGTCTTCCCCAGTCGCGAGTCATAGGCTGGAATGTTCCGTGCTCCATAAGACGCCGATCAATTGCTTCGAAGGTCTTGCTGTCGGGACACCTTCGGTTTGGAAATCTGTCTCGATACAAACGAACCGCGCCACGGCTATTGCCCCGTGCTAATACATACATCAAATGGGCATCTGCCAACTCCGCATTTGTAAACGTTCGTGATGAACACTAACGTACTGATATGCTCGATGCTAGTACTGTAGAGCAATGAATCGCATGTCAACAGAAGCACCGAAGTCAACATTACCTTCCTTCAATTGGGCCAACTGGCGGTGAATCGAGGAAGTACAACACATACTGACGAAACTAAAATGAGCTCTAACATGCAAATCAAGCGTTTCCGGACACATGTTCACATAACATCTTTTCTTTATTTGTGTGTGAGGAATGTTTCCTGAAAGTTTGGCCGTACCTTTTTGTAACACCCTGTATAAGGACAGCGGAAAAACGTGATCCGCTAATTCACAACGCGGACGAAAGGGTGTGTCGAGTGATCGTGACAGACGGTCATTGAAGAGTATTGAGACGAAAAATAAGAAGAGGTAGCTCCCAAAGTTGCTGCAGAAATGAATGTCACACTCGCGAACCTAGTCATCGTCAAAACAACAACAGGGGAGTTCCATGTACAGGGAGCTGCAGGGCGAGCTGGAATTCAAACACCACTCATCAGTGATGTAAATGCCCGAAACAGGAAAACGTGGTGCCGAAGCCAGAAAGGCTGGACTTTGGAGTATGGAAGAAAATCATTTGGTAGGATGAGTTTTGTTGCAAACTGTTTACAACTTCTGGCCGAGTTTAAGTCCCACGAGTGAAACATTGCGTAAGTCCGGTGCTGATTTGACCAGCGATGTAGTGGTATTCCATGGGCTCCATGCTTACCACCGAGGTCTCATTGCTACCAACGAGTATATGACCATTTGGGGTGTTCAGGTCCATCCCAAAGTACAATGTTTGCTCTCCAATAGGGTTCAGTGTTCCAAGATCACAATGTTCCTCTTCACACAGCTTGCATTCCCCAGGACTGGTTTTGTGAGCACGGGGATCAGCTTTCCCATCTCCCTTGGCCACTGCAGACACCAAACCTAAATATTATTTAGCCTTTGTGGTCTAATATGGAAAGAAGGCTGTGCGATAGCTATCCACTTTCATTTCTTAACGTTGCCACTATTTTGCAGAATGAATGTTATAATATTCCCTTGAAAACCATACAGGACCTGTATTTCTTCATCCCGAGACGACTGGAAGATCTTTCGAGTGCCGCCGGTTCAAATGGTTCAAGTGGCTCTGAGCACTATGGGACTTAACATCTATGGTCATCAGTCCCCTAGAACTTAGAACTACTTAAACCTAACTAACCTAAGGACAGCATACAACACTCAGTCATCACGAGGCAGAGAAAATCCCTGACCCCGCCGGGAATCGAACCCGGGAATCTGGGCGTGGGAAGCGAGAACGCTACCGCACGACCACGAGCTGCGGACAGTGCCGCCGGCTTTTGTACACCTTCTACTTACTTGTGAAAGCAATATTCTGCTATCAGGAAATCGTCCACTGCTGTCTGCATAAACGGTAAAAGTACTTCCATTGCAAACAATGTAAACGCTAACCATCATGTAATATGATGGAAATGTGATGAGGTACAGCACTTTTTGAAACCTTGTCTTTGCATAGACAGCTTGAAACTTACTTCATTCAGGCATCACAGTTCAAAATGTTGTTGTTTTTCCTTCCATATAACGAAATCCATACATATTATAAAAATGTATGTACTTATGCGTGTTCTTCATCTGTTCCTAAACCACTAAACCGTTTCAACCAAACTTGGTATACATATCACTTACTGTCTAAAATTAATCGCTGTGGTGCTAAGGAACTCCTACCTGTCATAAGGGTAGCGGTAGGGGTGAAAAACAGTCTACAACGTTAGGATGCCATGCTTTATCCCTATATTATTTGAGAAAGATGGCACTTAGTGACGCACCCCACAAAATTATTACAGGAAAAAAGTTTATCGCTTACTATATTTTTGCTGTGCATGCAGTAAAACTGCCGCATCGGGTATGACGTTTAAATTTATTACTTCTTTGCTACTAACTCTATTGGCAACACATTGCGCACACATTATCCACATACGCGGCTAAAATGTGCCTACGAAATTATGTCACTGTGCGACACATAGGTCAGGAGATATGACGTCATAGAGCAGCGTGGAAACGAAGCTCCGGGGTACAGGTGTACTGTTGTTGTTGTGGTCTTCAGTCCTGAGACTGGCCTGATGCAGCTCTCCGTGCTACTCTATCCTGTGCAAGCTTCTTCATCTCCCAGAACTTACTGGAACCCACATCCTTCTGAATCTGCTTAGTGTATTCATCTCTTGGTCTCCCTCTACGCCTTTTACTCTCCACGCTGCCCTTCAGTTCTAAATTTGTGATCCCTTGATGCCTCAGAACATGTCCTACCAACCAGTCCCTTCTTCTTGTCAAGTTGTGCCACAAACTCCTCTTCTCCCCAATTCTATTCAATACTTCCTCATTACTTATGTGATCTACCCATCTAATCTTCAGCATTCTTCTGTAGCATCACGTTTATAAGCTTCTATTCTCTTCTTGCCCAAACTATTTATCGTCCATGTTTCACTTCCATACATGGCAACACTCCATACAAATACTTTCGGAAACGACTTCCTGACACTTAAATCTGTACTCAATGTTAACAAATTTCTCTTCTTCAGAAACGCTTTGCTTGCCATTGCCAGTCTACATTATATATCCTCTCTACTTCGACCATCATCAGTTATTTTGCTCCACAAATAGCAATACTCATTTACTACTTTAAGTGTGTCATTTCCTAATCCAATTCCCTCAGCATCACCCGACTTAATTCGACTACATTCCATTACGCTAGTTTTGCTTTTCTGGTGTTCATCTTATATCCTCCTTTCAAGACACTGTCCATTCCGTTCAAATACTCTTGCAAGTCCTTTGCTGTCTCTGACAGAATTACAATGTCATCGGCGAACCTCAAAGTTTTTATTTCTTCTCCATGGATTTTAATACCTACTCCGAGCTATTCTTTTGTTTCCTTTACTGCTTGCTCAATATACAGATCGAATAACATCGGGGATAGGCTACAACCCTGTCTCACTCCCTTCCCAACCGCTGCTTCCCTTTCATGCCCCTCGACTCTTATGACTGCCATCTGGTTTCTGTACAAATTGTAAATAGTCTTTCACTCCCTGTATTTTACCCCTGCCACCTTCAGAATTTGAAAGAGAGTACTGTGTATACAAATACGTGTGCCGTATGTCAAATATATGTGAAATGTATGTGACACGTGCGTACTCAAGCAAACCCTCGGGTAAAATGCTCCTCCTAAAGCCCTGTACCGATCTCAACCAAACTTGCTAGACACAATACTTACTGTCCGGAAAGATATACTGTGGGGTTAAAAACTAGCAAAAGCCTGTTGGGGTAGAGGGGATAACATGGACATAGGAATGGTAGGGGGGGAAGGAGGAAATGGTCACAAATAAGGGGGGGGGGGGGACGGGAAGAAAAGGAATGGGAGGAGGTGGACAAAGAGAAGGGAGAGGAAGAAATGGGCAGAGAAAAGAAAGAGGAGTACATGGACAGAGAGGTGGCAGAGGAAATAAACAGAGAGGGGGGGGGGAAGGAATCAACAGAGAAGGGCAAGAGGAGTAGATGGACAGATAATGGGGGAGGAGGAGATGGTAAGATGTGAGAAGAGCAGATGTACAGTGATACGGGGAGGAGGAGATGGACAGACAGGATAAGGAGCAGATTGACTGAAGGGAGGAGCGGATGGACAGAGAGGGGTGGAGGAAAGAGGGGGAGGAGGAGGAGCTGGACAGAGAGAGGGGGAAAAGAAGATGAAGATTCGAAACACAGGTAAGCATCCGGGAAACGCGATGTACTCTGCTAGTTCTACTATAAAAGGCGGATACACTTAGAATGGATGTAGTCTATCGCCTCTACTGTTCAGCCTATCCACTGAAGAAGCGATGATAGAAATAAAAAGAAAGGTTCAAGAGTGGCTTTACAGTTCAGTGAAAAGATATCAACGACAAGGTTCGGGCCAGCCGGAGTGGCCGAGCGCTTCTACGCCCTACAGTCTGAAACCGCGCGACCGATACGGTCGCAGGTTCGAATCTTGCCTCGGGCATGGGTGTGTGTGATGTCCTTAGGTTAGTTAGGTTCAAGTAGTTCTAAGTTCTAGGGGACTGATGACCTCAGAAGTTAAATTTCATAGTGCTCAGAGTCATTTCAACCATTTTAAAAATCGCTATTGTTGCAGTTATGAAGGAAAAAGGAGTTCAGGAACGAATATTAGAACATAAGGAATGGACTACAGACATCGCGTTTTAAGTGGACTTGACTGTACACTGCCAACACTAAGACATTGCAAGGTAACTTCTTTCTGAGTTGACAGGGGTGCATTAAAAAGAAAATCGCTTTGCAGGAGGGACACATTCTGATAATAACGTTCAGCTCATTCATGTTAAAGAAAACGCGAAGTCTGAAGGATTCATTGTGTCCTTGAAAGAATTACAAGGATAGTTTTGTAAAGATTTTGAGGACACTGTCAATCTTACATCTGTTTCCGAGTTGTTTTAGAGACCGTTTACCGTTTCAGTTGAAAGCACCCCTGTGCATGTGCAGGTCTAACTGGGTGTCCAGTTTTAATGACAAATATTTTTGCGTTAAAACGCTCCAGAACGTCTACATTGCTTTCCTCAGGTAGAGTTTCCAAGTCTCTATAACGAGGCGGCGACAGAGCTACAATATTTCGATCGATATATTATTGCGAGACATCTTTGTTCGATTACGAAACTAAATGTCACGATTACGTGGCAATTTGTGTGCAAAACTGTGAAATTGACTTCGTCTATCCGGATGCCTACAGTTTGTACCGGATAGAAATTATATTATGCCTTCAGCGCGCCAGAAATAACTAAATAATACAGAAATTTTTTTTTTTGTGACCTATGTTGTGAGAAATGTGAAATATAAAACCAAATACACTGAATAGCCACCTGCCTAATATCGCGTAGGACACTCGCGAGCACGCAGAATTGCCGCAACACGCCATGGGAAGGACTTCACTAATTTCTGAAGTAGTGCTGCAGGGAACTGACACGGCTGTCCATAAATCTACAAGAGTACGAGGGGTTGGACATCTCTTCTGAACAGCACGTTGCAGGGCATCCAAGATATGCTCAATAATGGGAGTTTGCTGGCCAGGGGAAGAGTTTAAACTCAAAAGAGTGCTCCGGGAGCCATTCTGCAGCACTTGTGGACATTTGGGGCGTCGCCTTGCCCTGCAGGACTTGCCCAGGTCCGTCGAAATGCACAGTGGACATTAATGGTTCAAATGGCTCTGAGCACTATGGGACTCAACTTCTGAGGTCATCAGTCCCCTAGAACTTAGAACTATTTAAACCTAACTAACCTAAGGACATCACACACATCCATGCCCAAGGCAGGATTCGAATCTGCGACCGTAGCGGTCTCGCGGCCATTAATGGATGCAGGTGATCAGACAAGTGTTTAGGTAAGTTTCATGTGTCAAAGTTGTATCTAGACGTATCAGGGCCCCCATATCACACCAACTGCACTCGCCCCCCATCATTATAGAGCCTCACCAGCTTGAACAGTCTCCTGCTTACGTGCAGGGTCGATGGATGTATGAGCCTGTTTCCATACCCGTACACATCCATCCGCTCGATACAACTTGAAACGAGACTCGTCCTATCGGGAACCATGTTTCCAGTTATCAACAGTCCAACGTCGGTGTTGATGGGTCCAGCCAATGCATAAAGCTTCGTGTCATGCAGTCATCTTGGGTACACGAGAGGGCCTTCGGCTCCGAAAGCCTATATCGATGATGTTTCGCTGAATGGTTCGCATGCTGATACTTATTGATGGCCGAGCATTGAAATCTGCAGCAATTTGCCGAAGGGTTACACTTCTGTCACGTTGAACGATCCTCTTCAGGCGTCGTTTAAAATGTTCTTGCATGATCTTTTGCCGGCAGCAGCGAAGTCAGTGATTTGATGTTTTGCCGAATTCCTAATATTCATGGTACACTCATGAAATGGTCGTTCGGGAAAATGGAGATTATGTGTCCCATCGCTTGTGCACCAACTGTTCAAAATGGTTCAAATGGTTCTGATCACTATGGGACTTAACATCTGTGGTTATCAGTCCCCTATAACTTAGAACTACTTAAACCTAACGAACCTAAGGATATCACACACATCCATGCCCGAGGCAGGATTCGAACCTGCGACCGTAGCAATCGCGCGGTCCCGGACTGCGCGCGTAGAACCGCTAGACCACCGCGGCCGGCGCGCCGACTGTAACACCACGTTCGTACTCACTCAAACCTTGATAACCTGCCATTGTAACAGCTGTAATCGATCTAACAACTGCGCCAGACACTTGTTGTCTTATATAGGCGTTGCCGACCGCAGTGCCGTATTCTGCCTGTTTACATATCTCTGTATTTGAATACGCTTGCCTATACCTGCTTCTTTGGCTCTAAATGGTTCAAATGGCTTTGAGTACTATGCGATTTAACTTCTGAGGTCATCATTCGCCTAGAACTTAGAACTAATTAAACCTAACTATCCTGAGTACATCACACACATCCATGCCCGAGGCAGGATTCGAACCTGCGACCGTAGCGGTCGCTCGGCTCCAGACTGTAGCGCCTAGAACCGCACGGCCACTCCGGCCGGCGCTTCTGTGGTGCTTCAGTGTATTATACAGTGACACTGCACTGCTCTTTAAATGCGACGCTTTCCCAGTTTTTTTCCCCTCCTCGCACTTAGACAGCGTGGCTTGGCAGTGGGGGAAATGTGAAGCGGGGCTGAGCGTTTTGGCAGTCGTTCCCGGGCACGGCTCACGGGCCGAAATCTCGGCCACACCTGTTCCAGTGAGTACTGAATATGGATTAAGAGTAAATCGAAGAAAGACGAAAGTAATGAGAAGTAGCAAAAATGAGAATAGCGAGAAACTTAACACCAGAATTGGGTATCACGAAATAGAGGATGTTAAAGAGTTCTGCTAGCTGTTCAGTAAAATAATCCTTAACGGACGGAACAAGGAGAACATAAAAACAGACTAACACTGGCAAAAAGGCATTCCCGACCTAGAGAAGTCGACTAGCAGCAAACACAGACTTTACTTTGAGGAAAAAATTTATGACAATGAACATTTGGAACACAGCATTAAGTGGTAGTGAAGCATGGACTGTAGAATAACAGAACCAAAAGAGAATCGAAGCATCTGAGATGTGGTGCTGCAGATTAATCCTGAAAATTCGGTGTACTGGTGAGGTAAGGAATTAGGTGGTTTTCCGCAGAATCGGTGAGCAAAGGAATACATGGACGACACTGACAAGAAAAAGGAACAGGATGATAGGATGTGTGTTAAGACATCTGGTAATAACTTTCGCGGTACTAGAGAGAGCCGTAGAGGGTAAAATCTGTAGAGGAAAACAGAGATTGGAATACATTCAGCAAATAATTGAGGAAGTAGGTTGCAATTGCTGTTCTGAGATGCAAAATTGCCACAGGAGAGGAATTCGTGCCGGGCTGCATCAAACCAGTCAGAAAAACACTTAAACCTATTTTATTTATTCTTAACACTCTGACGGCCATTAAATTTGCAACACCAAGGAGGAGAGCAAATGGCATTGTACTAACTGCGAATATACGAGGGTCACTCCAAAAGAAATGCACACTATTTTTGTAAAAATACAGTATTAATTTTGCATGTGTGAAAGTCTTACCGTCTCTAGACAAGCCCTTCCAGCTTGTTTTCAAACTTAGTTCAACCTGTTCCCTTGAATGGCGCCGTCACAGCATGTCTTCAAGATAGCTGCTACACTTGACTTTCGTCAGAAGCAACATGCTGTCATAGAATTCCTGCGCTGTGAAAACGAGACAGTGGGAAATATCCACAAGAGGTTGAAAAAGGTGTACAGAGAGGCTGGTGTCGATCGCAGTACAGTTAGTGCGTGGACAAGCAGGTAACGTGATGAAATCGGGCACGACAATATTGAGTATTGTCCTCGCAGTGGCAGGTCTCGTACTGCACGCACTCCAGACAATGTGCAGAGAGTTAACGAATTGGTGACTGCTGACAGACGCACGTTGGGATAGGGGAAGGAAATGTTTGCAGAGTACTGAAAGTGTTGACGTTAAAAAAGGTTTGTGCCAGGTGGGTTCCCAGGATGTTGACAGTGGCTCACAAAGAAACAAGAAAAACGGTACGCAGCGAACCTTTGGAACAGTACGAGAATGGTGGAGATGAATTTCTTGGGAGAATGTTGACAGGTGATGAAACATGGCTCCATCATTTTTCACCAGAGACGAAGAGGCAATCAGTGGAGTGGCGTCATGCAAATTCACCCAAGGAAAAAAATTCAAAACCACACCTTCTGCTGGAAAAGTTATGGCTACAGTATTTTTCGATTCCGAAGGACTCTTGCTTGTGGACATCATGCCAAGTGGAACCACCATAAATTCTGATGTATATGTGACGACACTGGAGAAACTTCAAGCTCGACTGAGTCGTGTTCGAGCACATCGGCAAAATCAGGATGTTTTGCTATTGCACGACAATGCACGGCCACATGTTAGTCAAAAAACCATGGAAGCGATCACAAAACTCCGATGGACAACATTGAAACACCCGCCGTACGATCCTGACCTGGCTCCATGTGATTATCATCTCTTTGGGAAACTGAAAGACTCTCTTCGTGGAACAAGGTTTAAAGATGATGACTCCCTTGTGCACGCTCCCAAACAGTGGCTCCAACAGGTTGGTCCAGAATTTTACGGTGCGGGTATACAGGCGCCGGTTCCAAGATGGCGTAAGGCAGTTGAGAGGGATGGAAATTATGTGGAGAAGTGAAAATATTGTTCCTGAAGGATGTATCTACACACTGTAAAACTTTCAAAGATGTAGAATAAAAATTGTATTAAAAAAAAAGTGTGCATTTCTTTTGGAGTGACCCTCGTACAATATAGTAGGACGAGTTACTAAATATTTTTTAGTTTGGCTGGAACTTGAGTGTGAAATGCGATGAGTTGGAACTGGCTGGTCACCAAGCTGAACTTGGCTCACATGACACACGGATACGAAATTTAATGTCGGTTGAACTACATGTCCTCGTTCATTAATCGAAGTCATTCACGAATGGTTGTTCTGGAGAGTTTCATCTGATGTAATTGCTGTGTTTTAATTTTATGCTATCCTCTGTTTTCTTGGTTCCTTTGTTCGAGTGTAAAGTAACTCCATATGCATTTATCGACATTCTTAATACAAACGTAAAATATGAATGTACCCGAATGTATGAAATTTTATTTATATATGTATTCCTTTTATTGTACATTTGTGGGATGTTAATGTGTTGAATTACGCAATGTAAATTTTGTGCCCTTTGTAATGAAATATGCCCGTTTGGTCACATCCATGTCTCTTAACCTATGTAGGAGGAGGAAGACAGGTGACAGTGGTAAGATGACGTGATACGTGGAACTATGTTAGAGGAGAAACGGTTTATATAATCAGACAGGAACTAACAATTTGATGCAATTGTTAGAAAGTGTTGAGTAATGGAGTCGTAGAAACTGTTGTCATGCTTTTATTTGTACAATATGTATATGTAGCACTCGGAGACTGTGGAGGCGAATCAAGAAGTAGGAAGGCGGATCGACAGACGGGAAAAGAATAAGAGTTAATCTGATGTAGAAAGTTTCAAGAACGAAGAGAATATTAGAAGATATCTAGAACTGTTTAATGTTGGACGGTAACTACGTCAAATTGAACAAGATCATTAACTGTTTGGATCCTTGAAAACGTGTCGGCCGGAGGGGTCGGGAGAAAAGTGTAGAGGTGAATGCAGTCACCGGTATAGTTTTATTTGTCAGCAACGTGGAAGGCGTGCATAGAGTATGTCGTGCAGATGGACTGAAGAATATGAACGAACAGTGAATACTGCATGGACTTTCGTAAAGGACGGAGAATTTAGGAAAGAAGGAGGGAAGATTAATGTTTCATGTTCCACCAACAACAAGGTCGTCAGAGACGGAGCAAAAGCTCCGATTAAGGAAGGAAATGGAAAGAATTCGGCGATGTCCTTTCAAAGGAACCATCTTGACGTCTGTCCTAAAGCAGGATATCATGATGGGCATTTGAACAGTCGCCCTCACGAATGAAAGTGCAATGTGCTAACCGCTGCTTTACCTCACCCGGTCAAACAATTTGGAACCCACAATCATTAATGAGGCCATAGTATGCATTTTGTTGTGGAAGGTGCTAGTGTTAAATGCGCACTTCTGACGAGCAAATAAAATAACGGAAATTTCGCTGTATTAATGACCAGAGGATTTGGCTAATCTGAACTGGAGAGGCCGACATTTTGCAGTAATCTCAGCTCAACGACGGAGGGACTATCCATCGATGTACTGCAACCGCTAGGTGTCTTCAGCCAGAGGTAACGTTTCTCAGAAATACGTCTTTGACGGCAACCGAAAAACACTTACAAGAACATATTTGCGATAACTCCGAAAGTCGCGATAATCATTCAGTTTACGTTCGTAACTTGTTTGGTCATTAAAACGTTCATACGCAGTAGGAAATAAAATAGTAAAATTTAATCAAAACTTCCAACGCAAAACTTTGAAAACGGTAACCAGTCCGACTTCAATAAAGTACAACTTCAATGAAGTACACAGTCACTGTAATGTCTCTTGCAGTAGAATTCCACAGAATTTGAGCACAACTGGTTACATTCACGTTATTGATCATTAATTTTAGATGTACCGTACTTCTTACTGAATGCTTTTCAGTGTGAAGTCATTAATGTTATAAGATTTGACTTTGACTTATATAATGGGTACAAATTATTCGTAGGTAACATATAATCCCACCCACTGCGTAACATAGTTTGTTTTTATTGTTTCTCTGCCGGTCGGAGTGGCCGTGCGGTTCCAGGCGCTACAGTCTGGAACCGAGCGACCGCTACGGTCGCAGGTTCGAATCCTGCCTCAGGCATGGATGTGTGTGATGTCCATAGGTTAGTTAGGTTTAATTAGTTCTTAGTTCTAGGCGACTGATGACCTCAGAAGTTAAGTAGCATAGTGTTCAGAGCCATTTGAACCATTTTTATTGTTTCTCTGTATATATGCTTTGAATGCATGGGATGGTAGTATAAATGAGTAATCATACTTGCGTTGTCTATGCCGAAAGAGTGAGGCAGTTCAAACGCAAAAAGTTGTTAAGAGACTTATGTAGACAGGAATATTATAGTAACTACAGGGTGTTTCAAAAATGACAGGTATATTTGAAACGGCAATAAAAACTAAACGAGCAGCGATAGAAATACACCGTTTGTTGCAATATGCTTGGGACAACAGTACATTTTCAGGCGGACAAACTTTCGAAATTACAGTAGTTACAATTTTCAACAACAGATGGCGCTGCAAGTGACGTGAAAGATATAGAAGACAAGGCAGTCTGTGGGTGCGCCATTCTGTACGTCGTCTTTCTGCTGTAAGAGTGTGCTGTTCACAACGTGCAAGTGTGCTGTAGACAACATGGTTTATTCCTTAGAACAGAGGATTTTTCTGGTGTTGGAATTCCACCGCCTAGAACACAGTGTTGTTGCAACAAGACGAAGTTTTCAACGGAGGTTTAATGTAACCAAAGGACCGAAAAGCGATACAATAAAGGATCTGTTTGAAAAATTTCAACGGACTGGGAACGTGACTGATGAACGTGCTGGAAAGGTAGGGCGACCGCGTACGGCAACCACAGAGGGCAACGCGCAGCTAGTGCAGCAGGTGATCCAACAGCGGCCTCGGGTTTCCGTTCGCCGTGTTGCAGCTGCGGTCCAAATGACGCCAACGTCCACGTATCGTCTCATGCGCCAGAGTTTACACCTCTATCCATACAAAATTCAAACGCGGCAATCCCTCAGCGCCGCTACCATTGCTGCACGAGAGACATTCGCTAACGATATAGTGCACAGGATTGATGACGGCGATGTGCATGTGGGCAGCATTTGGTTTACTGACGAAGCTTATTTTTACCTGGACGGCTTCGTCAATAAACAGAACTGGCGCATATGGGGAACCGAAAAGCCCCATGTTGCAGTCCCATCGTCCCTGCATCCTCAAAAAGTACTGGTATGGGCCGCCATTTCTTCCAAAGGAATCATTGGCCCATTTTTCAGATCCGAAATGATTACTGCATCACGCTATCTGGACATTCTTCGTGAATTTGTGGCGGTACAAACTGCCTTAGACGACACTGCGAACACCTCGTGGTTTATGCAAGATGGTGCCCGGCCAAATCGCACGGCCGACGTCTTTAATTTCCTGAATGAATATTTCGATGATCGTGTGATTGCTTTGGGCTATCCGAAACATACAGGAGGCGGCGTGGATTGGCCTCCCTATTCGCCAGACATGAACCCCTGCGACTTCTTTCTGTGGGGACACTTGAAAGACCAGGTGTACCGCCAGAATCCAGAAACAATTGAACAGCCGAAGCAGTACATCTCATCTGCATGTGAAGCCATTCCGCCAGACACGTTGTCAAAGGTTTCGGGTAATTTCATTCAGAGACTACGCCATATTATTGCTACGCATGGTGGATATGTGGAAAATATCGTACTATAGAGTTTCCCAGACCGCAGCGCCATCTGTTGTTGAAAATTGTAACTACTGTAATTTCGAAAGTTTGTCCGCCCGAAAATGTACTGTTGTCCCAAGCATATTGCAACAAACGGTGTATTTATATCGCTGCTCGTTTAGTTTTTATTGCCGTTTCAAATATACCGGTCATTTTTGAAACACCCTGTATGTTGTATGAAAGCAGTTTCATTGAGCAGAATAAGCATTTAAAGACCAAACAGCTTTGAGTACAGAGAAAACAGTCGAATTGCATTGACAGGAAAAAGCAGTATATTAGTAATAAAAAAACGAACAGAGCGTAATATTTATTCTAGAAGACGGTAGCTGAGTCATACATACGTCAGAACTCGATACCGTTTTATCGTGGCGTGTCATTCTCTCTTTCCTTCAAAAACCGCTCATCACTGATGCAAATGCCCTCAGCAGGAAAACGTGGTGCGGAAGCCGTAAGACCCGGACTATGGACCAGTGGAGGAAAGGCATTTGATCGGATGGGTCTTGCTTCACACTGTTTCCAACTTCAGATCGAGATTATGACTCAGTAGTGAAACATGGCAGAGTTCGGTGATGATTTGGATAGCGCTATCGTGATACTCCATGGGGTCCATGGTTGCCCTCTCCATACGGGGACTCGCCCAGCGTGTATATTCCCTGGGTACATCACTGGTGAGTTGGTTTGGAATTCCATCTCGCCCTGCAATTTCCTGCTTCTGAAGCTCCCTTTGTGTTGTTTTGTTGTTGTCAGGGTTCACGAGTGCGACATTTAGTTCCGCAGTGACTTTGTCGGCTTTCGTCTTTTTATTTCTCGTCACTATGCTCTTCAACGACCGTCCGTCAGGATCCGTCGACACACACTTTCGTCAGCGTTGTGACTTGGAGATGTTGTTTTCCCGCTTTCCCTGGATGAGGTATCTTGGCATTACTGCCAAGAATTATGTCACCATTTCGGCTAGTCACGTCCAGCCCGTCGTTCAGTGGTTGTTCCCCAATGAAACTTCTGTCTTCTCAGACGACAGGGCCCGTGTTCACACAGCTCGCATCGTCTAGGGTTGATTTTGTGAGCGCGAGGATGAATTGTCGCATCTCACTTGGCAATCGCAACCACCAGATCTCAGATCTTTGTGGTCTACTTTTGAGAGAAGGGCGCTTGATCACTATCCACCTCTATCATAGTTACCTGAACTTGCTACTACTATTTTATAGGAAGAATGGTGTACGATTCCCTTGAAAACCAAATACGTCCTGTATTTATCCATTAACAGACGGCTGGAAGCTGCTTTCTTACACCGTATTGGCAATGATAATGTGTTGTGTTTCTAGTGTTAACATATTTTTGTCCGCTTCCTGTATGTAGACATGAGCTGATTATACTTATCGGAATACGTCCACCGATGAGCGATGCAGCTAACACGTTAATGAGCGATGTCTCGCTGCCTGGGCCTACCCACCTCGCCGTGGTGTAAGCGCTAGACGGCTGCCATTGCATAATTAATGCGATTACGCAAGCAGAGAAGAGCGTCAGCCGACAGATCCTCCCGTGAAGTCTGATCTCCGTGCGAGTGGGAAATTACGGAGCTTAGAAAGCAATTAACGGCACGTGATAAAGTTGTAAATTTGTTAGTGCAGGGAGCAGGATATGTTGCTGTGTAGAAATAATCAGTTTTATTCGTTTTATTCTTAATGCCGGACAGATCATGAATGTGCATATATATGTGTGTGTAGCCCTTCGCATATAGGAAAGATGCGCAAAATTATCATCTAAAGATGACCAGAAATTAAGTAGCAATTTTGGAATGCTCTGCTGAAACGCTCAAACGTCTCGTTGTTTGGGCTCTGGCTTCCTATTCCACACGAAGGCAGTAGCTCGCTCAGGTTCAGCCCTCTCATAAAAAAAAAGTAAAATAAGATCAAGGAAGTAGATTCGTATTGGTCTTGCTATATCACCTAATTTATTAGGAGATACTCTACAGCTCCAGTGGTCAATGTTAATACACTCCCTACAACAATTAGTTCTGTCAGACGTATACCATGACATGGAGGCAAGAAGAAGAAACTAACATGAGTGCAAGGGTCTCCAATGGTTCCTAAACAAGTTATGTGAGATGTTCGCAAATATATCTGGAAAAATACACACATCAAAAAAGTTTTTCATCACCTCGGTTCCAAGAGTTCCGGAACCCGTACAGGAAACTGGAATAGAGAGCAATGAAAACAACATATTGAATATTGTACCTCCATACAGCCAAATCTTCAGAGGTGGTAGTCCAGATTGTTGTACACACCGGTACCTCTAATTGCATTGACGCATACCAGTATTCGTCGTGGCATACGTCCATAAACAGCCCTTTTCTATCTATCCCTGCCAAGTTCGATAGCGTTCATGTCTGGAGAATATGCTGGACACTCTGGTCGAGCGATGTCGTTATCCTGAAGAAAGTCATTCACAAGATGTGCACGATGGGGGTGCGAATTGTCGTCCATGAAGACGAAAGCCCCGACAATATGCTGCCGATATGGTTGCACTATCGGGCGGAGGATGGCATTCATGCCTTCCATGACCACCAGCGGCGTACGTCGACCCCACATAACGCCACCAAAATCACCAGGGAATCTCCACCTTGCTGCACTCGCTGGACAGTGTGTGTAAGGCCTGACGGGGTTGCCTCCAAACACTTCTCCGACGACTGCCTGGTTGAAGGCATATGTCACACTCATCAGTGAAGAGAACGTGATGCCAATCCTGAGCAGTCCATTCGGCATGTTGTTGGGCCCTGATGTAATACGCTGCATGGTGTCGTGGTTGTAAAGATAGACCTCACAATGGACGTCGGGAGAAGTTGTGCATCGTGCAGCCTATTGTGCACAGTTTGACTCGTAACTTGACGTCCTGTGGCTGGACGAAAAGCATTATTCAACATGGTGGCGTTCCTCAAATGGTTCAAATGGCTCTAAGCACTATGAGTCTTAACTTCTGAGGTCATCAGTCCCCTAGACTAAGAACTACTTAAACCCAACTAACCTAAGGACATCACACACATCCATGCCCGAGGCAGGATTCGAACCTGCGACCGTAGTAGTCGCGCGGTTCCAGACTGAAGCGCCTAGAACCGCTCGGCCACAGCGGCCGGCGGAGGCGTTGCTGTCAGGGTTCCTCCGAGTCATAATCCGTAGGTATCAGTCATCCACTACAGTAGTAGCCCTTGGGCGGCCTCAGCGAGGCATGTCGTCGACAGTCCCTGTCTGTCTGTATGTCCTCCATGTCCGAACAACATCGCTTTGGTTCACTCCGAGACGCCTGGACACTTCCCTTCCTGGTACAATGTAAGAAGGCGGACGCGATCGAACTGTGGTACTGACAGTCCAGGCATGGCTGACATACAGACAACACGAGCCGTGTACCCCCTTCCTGGTGGAATGAGTGGAACTGCTCAGCTGTCGGACCCCGTCTAATAGGCGCTGCTCGTGCATGGTTGTTCACATCTTTGGGCGGGATTAGTGACATCTCTGAACAGTCAAAGGGACTGTGTCTCATACAATATTGACAGCCAACGTCTATCTTCAGGAATCCTGGGAACCAGTGTGACACAAAACTTTTTCTTTTATGTGTGTATTATTATAGCAGCATAAGGCCGCTCCAGTTCTGCAAAGTGCACTAACTGCCAGTTATTAATAATAGCAAAAAGCAACACGTGACACTAAATGAATAACATGACGTGACAATACATCTCGTTCTCCATATTGTTTTATTTACTCTTACTGTTCAAATTCAAATGGCTCTGAGAACTATGGGACTCAACATCTGAGGTCATAAGTCCCCTAACAAGGGAACATCCCCATCGCACCCCCCTCAGATTTAGTTATAAGTTGGCACACTGGATAGGCCTTGAAAAACTGAACACAGATCGATCGAGAAAACAGGAAGAAGTTGTGTGGAACTGTGGAAAAATAAGGAAAATATACAAACTGAGTAGTTCGAGGGAAGATAGGCAACGTCAGGCGACGACCTCCGTGGTCCCGTGGTAAGCGTGAACAGCTTTGGAACGAGAGGTCCTTGGTTCAAATATTCCCTCGACCGAAAATTTTAACTTTTTATTTTCAGTTTATGTGAAAAACTCTTATATTTTCATCACTTTTTTGGAGTGATTATTACATCCACAAGAAAACCTAAATCGGGCAACGTAGAAGAATCTTTTCACCCATTCGCCAAGTGTACTAGTTAGGTGGGTCGACAACATATTCCTGTCATGTGACGCACATGCTGTCACCAGTGTCGTATACAAAATATCAGACGTGTTTTCCTGTGGAGGAATCGGTTGACCTATGACCTTGCGATCAAATGTTTTCGGTTCCCATTGGAGAGGCACGTCCTTTCGTCAATATACAAAATATCAGACGTGTTTTCCTGTGGAGGAATCGGTTGACCTATGACCTTGCGATCAAATGTTTTCGGTTCCCATTGGAGAGGCACGTCCTTTCGTCAACTAATCACACGGTTTTGCGGTGCGGTCGCAAAACACAGGCACTAAACTTATTACAGTGAACAGAGACGTCAATGAACGAACGGACAGATCATAACTTTGCGAAAATAAAGAAAGCAAAATTTTCAGTGGAGGGCAGATTTGAACCAAGGACCTCTCGTTCCGCAGCTGTTCACGCTAACCATGGGACCACGGCGCTCCTCGCCTTACATCCCCCTGAATATTGCATATCTTACGCATGGACGACCCTGTTTGTATATTTTGCTTATTTTTTCATAGTTCCACACAACTTCTTCCTGTTTTCTCGATTGATCTGTGTTCAGTTTTTCGAGGCCTATCCATTGTGCCACCTTATAACTAAATCTGAGGAGGGTGCGATGGGGATGTTCCCTTGTAAGAACTACTTAAACTAACTAACCTAAGGACATCACACACATCCATGCCCGAGGCAGGATTCGAACCTGCGACCGTAGCGGTCGCGCGGTTCCAGACTGAAGCGCCTAGAACCGCTCGGCCACAGCGGCCGGCTACTCTTACTGTTACTGGATACCTGAATTGCTCCTGTTATTTGCATTTATAAGCGTATAACTACATCAAAAGACAAATCCATGTATAGCTACTTGTTAGCACTTTATTCACAGTACTGAGGTAAGACTATAATACACAGATACCGGAATAGGAAATAGTAGATGCTTTTAAGGTCTAGTGAGTTACCAGGCCATGTAAAGAGAGCAGTAATACATAAAAAACACATAATTTGGTGTCAGATTCGCAGTTTGCTTTCGGTAGAAGAGCTCCAACATAAAATACAATTAATTACTTTGTATGCAGGCCACTTGTAGAACTAAGTGCTGAAAACAAAATGTCTACAGCATTTCCTTGTGTGCACCATGTTATCATCCTGCATAAGTTGGAGCTTTATGGAATTAAGGAAAGAGGAAATCAATAACTTATTTTGCAGCCAGGTAATAGGAACCAAACATTATTTCTTCACTGTCGACAGACAGCTAATTTCAGTCTGAGTGGTGCTACGCAAGGCAGCCGAAGTGGGCGAGGCTTATTTTATTCTGATACACACGATGAAACTGGACATTTTTCGTTGATGGTTCTCGGTACCGAAACCATATTTCCAGTAAATAACAATGTGAGGAGAGCATGCAATTTTCAGTGTTAGTAAATCTCGTTAAATTATCTACTAAGACATGGGACAACTATTCAATGGCATCCAAAACATCTCAGAAAGAAGAGTTCAGTGATAAGTTTGTAAAGATTTGCAATAAAACTTTAGGAAAAAATTCTAAATACAAATCCCATGCTCGAGGGGATGTCTCTTCTTTATTGAAAGCGGATAAATCGCTGAAAAAAAAATTCGCCTGGTGGTCAGTCCATGTATGTTCCACAAACTCTGACACTTTTTAGATCTCTACTGCCTTCCTCTCTGTTGTCTTTCGTCATCTTTTGTATGTCTACACTGCGTGTGTTCCAATGTAAGGGAGGAGCTGAAAGACGTAATCAATAATTAAATAGTTAAAAATCCTCAGGCGTCCTTTAGGATTGTTGAAAAATATTTCTAGTTCTATACGTTCAATGGCCCAGTGGTGTCCAGTAATGGTTATTACTATCACAAGTGAACGGTGGCCATGTGTAATCCTGTCCGCAGTGCGTGTACACTGTGTGCCCTATCGGACGCGCATAAATTGGTCGGCTTGTTGACAATGAAAACATTATGAGGTGCAATGCGCGTTATGAACGTGGGCGGTGTTATCGCTTTCCAGGTGTAAAATTCGAGTAAACCGCTGGATTGCATCGAATACTTACCTACCGTATTATTTACGTAAATTCGAAATGTAAATGGAGGGATTTTGGTAACCGTGTACACAAAATCTAACTGGCAAATCTGTATTTCCAAAACACGAAGTGACACTAATACATAAAAAGCGCAACGTTCTGCTTTATTTAACTGGAGCGAAGACACGTACCGGCGTACCCGTTTACTGTAGAAAGTACTTCACTATACTGAATAGTCTTACTGTTTACGTAACAGTTTAGAAATCTCTGTCATGTAGTGTTCTGTCTGCACTTGGTTTTCTTCTGGCACTTGGAGGAAGTGAAAAAGTTAAAAGTCCCGTCGGCAGCGATACGGAGCACAAGCTCCGAATAGGAAAGGGAGATGAAGGAAATCGGCCGTGCTCTTTTCAGAGGAACCATCCCGGAATTTTCTCGGAGCGATGTAGGGAAATTACCGAAAACGTAAATCTGGATATTCGTGCAAGTGTTTGGACCGTCATCGTCGTTGTCCCGCATGCAAGTGCGGTTCGCTATCCACTGCGCTCGGTCTGTGCTGCTACTTGATATTATTATACTTCTGGCTATAGTTTGCTGAATGAAATATACCACCTCGACCTGCAACACGCGTCTCGCGTAAGGTTTACTTCATGTTTTTGAGCATTATATCATTGCTGTTAGTAGCACTGAAGTAGCCAGTATGAAGGGGACGTCGTGTAATGTGACGGGAAAAGGAGTTTAAAGCCCCATCCTCTCCCTCAGCCCGTCACTGATCTACATGCAGCAGGGTGCAGAACCGAAGTTGCTACGTCACTCTACCTCCTACACTGCTCGACGTAAAAACTGCAAAACAATAATCACGGCATGCAACAAACGTCAAAATGGCATGAGTGTACTAGATGCTGGGATGTACAAATCATTATCATTTAAAGGGATCCACATGAACTGTGTAAGAGTAACACAATTCTGTGTATAAACAAACAGTTCGCCGTGCAATTTCCTACTTACAGAGACGTTCCGCAAATACCATTGTCAGACGATACAAGAGAGGGGTTGTGCACCATAGAGATATTTGCTACTGAAAATTCGAGAGAGCACTTACCGGTAAGGGTCGGACAACATATTACATTCTCCCATAAACACATCGCTTAATGAGGGAGAAAGTTCGAGGAATTAAATGCAGGGACTTACCGACAATCATTCTTTTCACTCGCCATGGAACAGGGTAGAGGCACCATTTACTGGTACCAGAAGGACTCTCCACAACGTATCATTAGACGGGTCGTGGAACATGATGTACACTACTGGCCATTAAAATTGCTACACCAAGAATAAATGCAGATGATAAGCGGACATTCATTGGACAAATATATTATACTACAACTGACATGTGATTACATTTTCACGCAACTTGGGTGCATAGATCCTGAGAAATCAGTACCCAGAACAACCACCTCTGGCCGTAACAACGGCCTTGATAAGACTGGGCATTGGGTCAAACAGAGCTTGGATGGCGCATACAGGTACAGCTGCCCATGCAGCTTCAACACGATACCACAGTTCATCAAGAGCAGTGACTGGCGTATTGTGACGAGTCACTTGCTCGTCTACCATTGACCAGACGTTTTCAGTTGGTGAGAGATCTGGAGAATGTGGTGGCCATGGCAGCAGTCGAACATTTTCTGTATCCAGAAAGGCTCGTACAGGACCTGCAACATGCGGTCATGAATTATCCTGCTGAAATGTAGGGTTTCGCGGGGATCGAATGAAGGGTAGAGCCACGGGTCGTAACAAAAATGGTTCAAATGGTTCTGAGCACTATGGGACTTAACATCTGTGGTCATCAGTCCCCTAGAACTTAGAACTACTTAAACCTAACTAACCTAAGGACATCACACACATCCATGCCCGAGGCAGGATTCGAACCTGCGACCGTAGCGGTCGTGCGGTTCCGGACTGCGCGCCTAGAACCGCTAGACCACCGCGGCCGGCGGGTCGTAACACACCTGAAGTGTAACGTCCACTGTTCAAAATGCCGTCAATGCGAACAAGAGGTGACCGAGACGTGTACCCAATGGCATCCCATACCATCATGCCGGGTGATACGCCAGTATGCCGATGACGAATACATGTGCGTTCACCGCGATGTCGCCAAACATGGATGCGACCATCATGATGCTGTAAACAGAACCTGGATTCATCAGAAAAAATGACGTTTTGCCATCGTGCACCCAGGTTCTTCATTGAGTACACCATCGCAGGCGCTCCTGTCTGTGATGCAGCGTCAAGGGTAACCGCAGCCATGGTCTCCGAGCTGATTGTCCATGCTGCTGCAAACGTCGTCGAACGGTTCGTGCAGATGGTTGTTGTCTTGCAAACGTTCCCATCTATTGACGCAGGGATCGAGACGTGGCTGCACGATCCGTTACAGCCATGCAGATAAGATGCCTGTCATCTCGACTGTAAGTGATACGAGGCCGTTGGGATCCAGCACGGCGTTCCGTATCACCCTCCTGAACCCACCAATTCCACATTCTGCTAACAGTCATTGGATGTCGACCAACGAGAGCAGCAATGTCGCGATACGATAAACCGTAATCACGATAGGCTAAAATACGAACTTTATCAAAGTCGGAAACGTGATGGTACGCATTTCTCCTCCTTACACGAGGCATCACGAAAACGTTTCACCAGGGAACGTCGGTCAACTGCTGTTTGTGTATGAGAAATCGGTTGGAAACTTTCCCCACGTCAGCACGTTGTAGGTGTTGCCACCGGCGCCAACTTTGTGTGAATGCTCTGAAAAGCTAATCATTTGCATATCACAACATCTTCTTCCTGTCGGTTAAATTTTGCGCCTGTAGCACGTCGTCTTCGTGGTGTAGCAATTTTATTGCCCAGTAGTGTAGATGTAGATGACATTGTGCGCACGATCTATACTTGAAATTACCTTCCTAGAAAGATTGGTGCCATCGTTGGCAGATGGTTAGTAGAGTTGGGAAAGCGATACGGCATATTGTGTTGCATGCTCTGTGTAATTGCTACTTAACACTCGGTTTGCTAATGATACATTTCAAGTGAAACTGGACGCTGGTGGCTAATCCTACGTTACATTTAGTGTTTATGTTCAAATATTCGAACTAAATCCTCAAAGGAGGACGATGGATGCTTTGTGTACTCCCGTCAATACATAAATAATGATCGTGCGGGAGTTTGAATTGAACTCGTACAGAATACGGGTCCAGTCTTTCAACAGGATCACCACGTCACCTTAGGGACACTAGATATCATATCAGAGAAAAAAATAGAGTGACCATGTCAGGTGTGCAAAAATGAAGCGGGAGCTAGGAAGAAATGGCCACGGCTATCAATTGTTTTCATTGACTGGTGACGAAATTGGTACAATATCGAGGAAGCTGAATATCACTGCGCAGACTATAGAAGTCACTGTGCTATGAATAGCTTAAAGGCAAGGCAACACAATAACTGAACAGACCCACTTCTGTCTAACTGATGCTGCCACGCGATGATGATTTGTCTGAGATTCAAACTAATGTGTTGTAGAGACTACTTGCAGGACAATCAGTCACGTCAGCCAGCAGGAAAAGAATTCTGGTTTCTTTCGAATCCCAAGTTTCGTATTGATCTTCCGCTAGTCCAAGACAAGAATGCGCTTTGTGTTTCTAACATTCAATGTTGATTGCATACACTCAGATGAAAGTAGTTATGCTGTCCTGCGGCGCGGGATTAGCCGAGCAGTCTAGGGCGCTGCAGTCACGGACTGTGCGGCTGGTCCCGGCGGAGGTTCTCCTCCTCCCTCGGGCATGGGTGTGTGTGTTTGTCATTAGGATAATTTAGGTTAAGTAATGTGTAAGCTTAGGGACTGATGACCTTAGAAGTTGAGTCCGATAAGATTTCATACGCATTTGAACTTTTTTTTATGCTATCCTGCCTTGTTTGTTCAAAATGAAAACAAACCAAATACATACCCTCCGATGATAACAAATTCTATCACCAATAATAAACTCTAAGACCTAAAATATTTTAAAAATGAGAAGTTACTGATGACGTAAAAGAAATATCAACAATGAAAAGAACAAGACTCTGACAGCAGAATTTTGAAGCAAGGAATACCTACCGCAAGCTGCTCAGTCTCTGCGGACTGAGGTGAGACCGCGGAAATGACTCAATCAGATTACTCTGAACAACGACAGGACCGATGTAACTGCCGCGAGAGGATCCAACAACGGTAATCGCCAAATGTCTGGCATATCACGATCCACAGCAATGCCCCTCGCACCAACACAGTCACGCGTGATGTTTGCACGCCGCTCTGCTGTTTGTTGTGCAGTGGAACTCCCACCGACGACTCGTCACTGGCAGCGCGTATGACTCTGTATGGGTCAAAGCGATGACAACAGCGCTAGCTATATCGCCCTCTGGGCTCGTTCGGCGGCACCGCCAGGAAATTCAGGTTGAATTTAACGGTGCCCTGCCCTTCGCAGCACACTTCTAGTTCCGTTCACGGATGGAATATAGTAAAAATGGCTACTAGTACACATCTGACCGAACTGTTTGCCTGGTTTTACCTGCACGATCTGTACGCGATTGACAGGGAGGGGACAGTAGAATATTCGCAGTCTTCTCTCAAGATGACGATTCTTGAAATTTTTCAAGCAGGTATCGAGAGATGAGATTTTCACTCTGCAGCGGAGTGTGCGCTGATATGAAACTTCCTGGCAGATTAAAACTGTGTTTGGGAGGTAGGAGACGAGATACTGGCAGAAGTAAAGCTGTGAGGATAGGGCATGAGTCGTGCTTCGGTAGCTCGGTTGGGACAGTTCGGTGCTAGCGGCCGTGCGAAGCGGAGGTCCGATACTTCCGCATGTGCGATTTGTGCAAGTGTTTGTTTACTTGTGGACTTAGTCTGCGCGCGGGCTAGTAACAACGATCATGGCGAACAAGTACAGGAAAACTACATTACGATTCAATTTCTGCAAAGACTACGAACGACCAAAGGCTTTAGCAGTGGAACGATTCATTCGAGAGGAAGTCAAGATACCGCCAAACGATATTGCCGGAATTCACCTGTCCATCATTAGTCCCACGGTGTATGTTAAGATGGTAAATGACGCGGCGTGTGAGAGAATTCTACAGGCGACAAAAGCAGGTCTCCGATTTTGCCATAGTGACGGGAATGTCGGCACGGTAACTGTAGAATATGCTGGTCTGGGTGTACGGACAATACGTGTTTTTGAGCTGCCATTTGAGCTCCCGGCTGACGAAGTTATCGAGGCTTTTAAGCCATACGGCACGGTACATGGTCACACGGCAGAACGCTGGACACAATTCGCCACGTACCCCGTTCTTAACGGAGTGCGACAGATCACTATTGATCTTCAGAAGCATGTACCGTCCTATCTGACAATTGGTGATTGTCAGGCGGTGGTGACTTACGATGGTCAACCACGCACATGTTCTGGCTGTGGCCAGGAGGGACACCTCAGGTCAAACTGTATGCAACGGTGGATTACGCAACTGCCTTCAGATGTGCGGGAGCCGTCGCCGGCGATGACAGTACTACCGATCACTTATGCCAAAGCCCTCACTGCGTCCGCTGGTGACCGAAAGGACACAGCGCCGGTGGAAGGTCAAGATGGCACTCTCCGAAACCCTGTAGCAGACGTCGGGATGACAGAGGATGCTGCTCCGTCGAACGTACAATCTACCGCGACAACATCAGATGAGACCGAACTCCCATTAAGCACACCGATAGTACACTAAGCAGTTCCAGCCACTACGGATGCTGTTCGGTCTGGAACGCACTCTGTGACCACAACATCAGTTTCGACCGAACTCACGCCACGTACAACATTGGGACTCGAAACACTTCCAGTTCCTACGGATGCTTTTCTGTCGGGCAGCCGTGATTCCCTACAATCTGAGGACACGGAAGGAAGATCACGCAAACAACGTTCCCCGAAAAGGAGGAAACGGCGGCGTCGCACGACATCTCCTCGGGATGACTCACCTTGCCCAGACGATGATGTGCCTGTGGACCAAGACGACCCAACAGCCTCTACGAAACAGGATGAGGCAATGGAAACTGTCCGATCAGATCCGCAGTGGTCTGTCACATTGACGGTACCGGGACGTGGTGATGCAAAAGAGGAATCACAGCCAGTTGGCTCTCCAGACGCAGATGCTGTGGCTATGCACACGAATATATCACTGCCTGAAAAGATGTGGTATGACGATATTGAGGAGGCGCCGGACGTCATACAGAGGCAGCCGGCACTCACGAAGACGGCCTAATAATTGCTGAATGTGAAGGGAGAGGGGCGAGAGAACGTCTTCTAACTCAGCCCCCAGCGCCGATGCAGGGAGATGTTGTTGCGCCTCGACAGAGTGGGAGTCAACGCCATGCGAACCGTATTGCGACATCAAATATAAATGACGTGCGTTCAGCGGCCAAAATACACTTACTGAAGGAAACGATTTGGGCATCTGATGTGGATATTGCTTTGCTGCAGGAAGTCCACATAGCTGCACTCCCATACATCGCAGGCTACCAATCCTGTTCGTCACATGGAGATCACAAGGGGAGTGGGGTGGCAGTTAACGTGCGAGATGGCTTCCCAGTCGAAAACGTGTGTTATCTTCCGTCGGCCAAGGGAATGGCTTTCACGACGTTTGGGACACGCGTCATCAATCTTTATGCACCGTCGGGAAATAATCGGCGGCGGGAAAGGGCGCGATTTTATGCAGAAGACATTCCCCCACTATTCCATGGACGTTATGAATGTGTAATAATTGGTGGAGATTTCAACTGTGTTCTCAGCCAGAAAGACCAATGGCCGCAAGCAAACATATGCCAGGAGTTGCGAATCTTTGTCAACGACCTTGTACTTAGTGACACGTGTGAATTACGACATGGAGATGCACCGGGATACACCTATGTGACAAGTCATTCGGCGAGCAGATTAGATCGCATTTATATCTCACGGGCTCATGCAAATGATGTCTAGGACCCGGAACGCTGGCCATTGGCATTTTCCGATCACAGCGCTTACATCTGTACGGTGCTTCTTCCCCGTAGAGAGGTGTGGAACAGTAGGGCCCCGTGGAAACTAAACATTCAACATCTACACGATCCTGAATGCCGTCAACGGATCCTTGAGACATGAACGATGTGCGAGCGAAGGGTTGGAAGGTATTCGACGATGCTTGATTGGTGGCTGACTTGTGCTAAACCGGCGCTTCGCCTTACGTTTATCTCATATAGCAGGGAGATGGCAGAATGGCGCAGCCGTACGACCGACTTTTATTTTGCAGCACTGCGCGACCTGGATGATGGTCCGCCGGGACAGGACATCTGGATCGAACGCAAAAGGATCAAAGCTAAACCAGTGGCTTTAGCTCGGAAACATCTTCAGGGAACCATGGTGCGCGCCAGATGCCACGATACGATAAGGCACGAGATTCCTTCCATGCACTACGTCTTGAATGAACGAAAGCATCGGCGACGCGTATTGGTACGGGAATTAATTACCCGCGAGGACCGAAAAGTGACGCGTCAAGCGGACATTGTCTCTGCATTCGTCGACCATTGCCAACACATCTATCGGGAAGAAGCAGCCCCTTTCGATGAACTCGACCGTATAGCCAGGAACGTCTCCCGTACACTGACGGTGGAAGCCGCGGGAACCTTACTGGACGCCATTAGCTGTGAGGAAGTACATGATGCGATCGCACAAGGTGCGTTGAATCGGTCTCCAGGCATTGATGGGCTTTCTGCTGAATTTTATCGAGAATTTCGCAACGAAATGGCAGCACGATGGACGGAAATCTACAACGAGATGTTAAATTCCGATGCGCCTATTCCACCGGCTTTTATGGAAGGCCTCTTGGTGCCAGTACATAAACCGAAGCCAGGAAATACGGTCACACATTATCGCCCCATCACCCTGCTTAATGCCGACTATAAGATATTTGCACGGTTGCTAGCGTCCCGTTGTCGTATGTTAATTCGTAGCGATCTCTCTCCAGAACAGACGACACCGGGTGGATCGGTGTATGTGCAAACAGCTACTGGCGAATTCCGTGATGTGATAGAGCTGGCGGAGGAGTGCCAGCTTAAAGCGGCGATGGTGGCGGTTGATTTTGACAGTGCTTTTGATAAGGTGCGCCACAACTATCTGTACGCTGTACTGGAACAAATGGGATTTCCAGACCGTTTTACTGGTCTCATTAGATGGATTTATGGGGGCGCACAATCCTTGGTACAGGTTAATGGGCGTATAGCAGGGCCCATTCAAATTCGACGATCCATTCGCCAGGGCTGCCCTCTTTCGATGCTGCTGTTCGCGATAGCGTTGGAACCATTAAATGGGAGGCTAACAACTTCTCTTTCTGGGATGGAACTACGGGGCTACACCTTCAAATGTCGTGCCTATGCGGACGTCCTCCTGCTGCTCGTTCGTTCTGAGGAAGAGGTGAAGACGGTCCTTGAACTGTTGTTGGACCACAGTGTGACGGCGGGTAGTGCAGTGTACATGAACAAATAGGCGGCAATGCCGGTTGGAAGGGGCCTTACGCCGGAAGAAATCAGTCCGTTTCCTTATGTGCAACGATTCCGTTATCTCGGCATAGACTTTACGTCATCTGTAAAACACACTGCGGCAGTTAACTACCGACGTATTTTACAGACAACACGTACCATGGTCCGACAACATCTCCTACGGCGCCTTGATGCTTTGCAGCGAGTCGAGTATCTGAACACTTATGTGGTCTCTCGAATGGTGCATATTTCGCAGATCCTGCCCCTACACTCACGCTCGGACGTCGACTTCAATCAGCACTAGGCTATTTTGTGATGACTGGATCGCCCCTAAGGTGCGATATGCAACGCTCACGCTCCCTACGGACAAGGTGGGACTCGGACTTACGAATGTTCACTGCAGAGCGACGGCGCTCCTTTTAGCCACGATGTACAAGCAATGGTGTAGCGCGGAGGTTCCCTCACATCCCGCCTACTGGATCTCCTGGTTCCAGCGCCCCTCACACTTCCGGTGGCGGTCGGCAACATTACGCCACATTCTGCGCAAGTATCAATATTTATCGTGGAACTTAGTTACATCAGAGACGAGCTTCCGCGTACGAGACCGCCATGCGTGAAGGATTTTTATGTTTGGCTGCTACGACGGATAAGTCGTAATGTCATTGAACTCAAACACCCCAGGTTGCATTGGCCGAAGATTTGAAGACATGTGCACCAAAAATTCCTTCCTACCTTCGTTCGGACACTGTGGTTCCCTGTCGCCTGTGGCAAGTTCAACACCAACCAACGGCTCCATGCAATTGGACTAGTGGACACTCCACTATGCCCGAAATGTCGCCAAGTGGATGACGACCATCACCGCTTAACTTGTATCGCGGTGGAGGACGTCTGGCTCCTAGGAAGACAGATAGTGGCTTGCTACCTCCGTGTGACCCTGCAACATATTACACCTGCTTCCTTCTTACATCCGGAGAGTGACTACTTTCCGGCGACTCAATCACAGTCGATCATCTGGGTCAAAGGTAGGACGATCGCGTACCTCCATGGGGATGCTGCCAAGTCGCGACTTGACTTTTGGTATTTCTTGCAGCAAGCCCACAATGAAGTTCATAGATGGTCACACTATCGGAAAACCTTTGCCAACTATCTTCAGGCAGTGGTCCTCGACCCCCCCACGCAGTTGGGATGTGCCGGGTGCAGTCGGTGTGCACATTTGACAGCTGATAATGAACCTCACGTTTCTCTCACCACTCAATATGTAATGCACATACTATACCATGAAATGATCTACATGTTCCTTTTAACAGAGTGATCTTTATTGAAAATAAATAAATAAATAAAAATAAAAAACAACACCCCTGTTCCTTTAAATTTGTGATTCGTTTTACAATGATTTTTTTTTCAGAGGATGCATTTCATTTAGTGTTTGTGATCTGCCTAATTTTTTATCCAAATAGAATACAAAAAAAAAAGTTGGTAGAGCACTTGCCCGCGAAAAGCAAATGTCCCGAGTTCGAGTCTCGGTCGGGCACACAGTTTTAATCTGCCAGGAAGTTAGGTATCGAGAGATGTTTGTCTACCCGTAAAGATCTTTTAACATTTAAGTTACGACCCGTCTCTGAGACAAAACTGTGACCATTCGCACTGTCCTCTATTGTATACCCTTGATACCCCTGTTAGTTCGATTTGACATGGTTTCCGTACACTCGAGCAACATTTAAGCACGAGCCTCACAATTCTTTTGAATCCCATTTATATCGTGGGAAAGCTGCAGGTTCCCAGTATCCCACCAATCAATCGGAGCCCATTTACTCGACCCCTTCATAAACCTGTTCATTGCTACTCAAAATATTCGTGTGACACCACTCATATTTATGACTCGTTACTCCTGTAAAAGAACACCACACTTTTAAGTCAAGTGAACTGCGCCGTCTTGTCGTTTCTCTACATTAAGAGCTCCTTGTCGTCTTTGTACCAGTCTGATTTTTTTGCCAGATGTAATATGATATTGCTGCAGAATTTACCGGATAGACTTTCCTTACAGGTAACAAAGTTCAACGATCTTATTACACTCCTCTAGGGCTTATCCGATATTACTTTAGCGTCTGTGTGTAGCTTTACATCCAGAACGACGTGTTCTGTTCGGCTTTTTAATGAATTTTCGTCACAAAAGTCCTTTAGCTATCCCATACGATTAAATTTTCTCTACAAGGAGGCGAATTAAACGGGGGAATGCTGAAGGACTTTGATCAGGAAATGAAACGCTAAAAGCAGTAAAAAAATTAATAAACATAATGAGCTGAGTACGGAAGATATGAAATTACAATACTATTTCTCTCATGAAGTTTTATAGAGGTGACAAGAAGCAGAATAAACTCTAATGTAACATAAGAAAATGTGGGCTCGATAAAGGCGAAAAGCCGCCAGTAGTAAATGTGCAACCAAGTTTCCTTCGGCCTCAGTTCCGCCAACAACGAAGGAAAAAGGAGTACTTTGCAAAATATTTAAATATGGGACAAACGCACCAGGCACCACAGAAGATCGTTTACAAACAAAAGCTAAACGCATCTGTTGAAAAATTCTCTTTAACTGAAGCAAGCTAAAAGCGGAAAAACCAGTATAATTGACTGAAGATAGAAGAACCAGCCATAATTGGGACTAAATCATTTGTGCTGTTTCGGCATCAAAATAACAGAAGGTGACCGAAACAGAGAGGATGTAAAAGACAGACTGGCGGAAACAAGAAAAGCATTCCGGAAAATCACAAATTTTTTTGACGTCTAACATATATTAAGTTTTACTTTATCTGGCTTGAAGGTATTTGTCTGGAGTGTAGCTTTGTGCGCAAGTGATTCATTTACGATAAGTAGCTCAGATAATTAAAAAAAGAGAATATTAGAGGCGAAGACCGAATGATCAGAATTTACTGAGAAGCTACCAACAGGAATTCAAGGGAAATGAAATATGTGGCACAAGATGACAACGAAAGGATCGTTTTTGGTAGTATCCATCCAGAGGCATCAAGGAATCGTGTTTGGAAACAAAGGGGTTGTGGGTACAAATTGTGAATATAAATGAAAGAATGACTCCAGGACGCAGAGTCAAATAGATGTAGGTTGCGGCAGTTATGCAGAGCTGAAGAAACTTGCTCAGGATCGACTCTCGTGGAGAATCTGAAGATCACAACAACAACAAAGCTTTTCAGAAATATAGAAACACGAAATAAAGGTGGTTACTACGGACTTTGAGAACACTAGTTAACAAATATAAACTTTTTTCTGCATCTGGTTTGTAAATGAGTGGATTACCTAATTTTTGGGTGCTGAATACACAGGCAAAATCAGTTTTTATCTATGACTTCAGATTTCCTAGATACACAGCAGAATAAAAAATGGTAATAGCGAAAATTGACACAATTAACTCAAACAGAAATACACATTCAGAACGTTTGAAATCAATACTATTTTGTATGTATATATGGGCATGATACCAATAAAATACCTTTAATCGTCTTTGCTTTTTGAAAAGTGAGTCGACGGAACTCTTCTTTTGTTTGCCGCTTCAATACTCTCCCTAATAAGACTCCAGCAGTAGTAACTCATCATCGAAGGGTTCCAATAGCCTTGGTAACGGTGTTCCATGGTAAGAATGCTTTGGTGAAAGCGATCACCATGCTCATCGCTTACGGCTCCCAAATTTTCCGGGAAGAAATGAAGGTAAGAATGTAAAAAGTGAATTTTAAGCGACATTCTACACCCCATGTTCTTACAGTTGTCCAACAGATTCTTCACAATGGTAGTCACAATTGCTTTAAAAGAGGAATAAGCAGCTAATTGGATATCTATGAGTTTGGTATCAAAGATTGGATCTTTCAGCAATTTTCTTATTTGTAATCCAACAAATATACCCTCTTTCAGCTTTGCCTCACTTAATTTGGGAAACTTTTCTTCTAAGTGATTCAAGGGCTCACCTTCTTTATCCAGAGTTTTTACAAAGTTCTTCATAATGCCCAACTTAATATTAAGGGGAGGCAAAATTATATTATCGGGCTCAAGCAATGAAGTATTGTTCACATTTACGTTTCCAGGAACATACGATTTCCTTATAGGCTATTCACATGACATGGTGTCTGGTTCCGTGGCTTTCAATTTACAGATAGGAACGGGCAACCCCTGATCATGGGGCACAGGCAAATGCACTGAAGATTCATTTGGATACTTTATGTCTAGTTTTGCTTGAATGTCCAGAAATATTTGTAAGACAGAAGTAACCGTTGAATAATGGCCATTAGGCTCACACCACACCATCGGAACAGCAAATGGCGTGGCTCGGCGTTTTCCTTTCAGCCACTCGGTTAAGGTTGTAGTACAGGTTATGCAAGCAATATGAGGTGCAAAATTTTGATCTTGTGCACCAACAGGACAATCAAAATACAATTTATATGCCTTCTCAACCAAAGCAGTGATTGGTTACCTTTGAGCTTATGGAATTAATTTCCCACACATAACAAAAGTTATCGGGGTGTTTAAGACAGCCACGAGATTTACTAGTTGCCATTTTTCGTAGTGTAAGTTTTAAACACAAAAAATTTGCACCATCTTTCACAGGAAACACTCACTGAGGATTTCTTTCACAGCAGTGGGCTACCACACCAACCATTTACTGACGATTTGTAGATCTTTTAGCTCTCCTCTGCAAATCAAAAACAAACAATTAAACATCAAAACAGAAGAACAGGAAAAAGCGAAATACTGAATAAGAAAAATAAAAACCTTTAAAAAGTCGAAAATGGTACGTGCTAGAACATTTGGAAGGAATATTCGGATTATACACACCAAAATACACACTAGTAATGTATCACATTCCAGATGCAAAATGGCTGTTGACTAGTGGAATTTAATACGGACGTCATAGATCAATCCAACCGTAACAGCGGAAGATCAGAACGTCAAACGGGTGTCATATCACGGCCATTAAGCGGAAAACTCAGAAGGTATCGCCGGAGGAAAGAGCGAGACAGAACGTCAGCCGCCACGTAATGGACGCCGCAACAGCCACTGGTGCCTGCCGTCGTTTGCAGACGGCGGGCCGCGGGCTGCAAGGAATTACACTCGTGATGAGATCGCCGACACTCCAATGAATTTCCCGTTCGTTTCCTACGACCCCAACATTTGGACCGTCTAATTACTCTGGGGTGATGCTAATGGGAGTTTGAGAACGCTTACGGAAACTTTATTACTGCTCCAGTAGCTGTAATTATCTACTTACAATACAGAAAAATACTTTCGGTCTATTTTGGAGACACACTGGTAAATTAATTTCTTCTCCTTTATTTATTGTTTTTAGTTTTATCTAATTTAGTTTTTTTCCCCATGAACCGTGAATCTTGCCGCTGGCGGGGAGGCCTTGGTGCCTGAGCGATACAGATAGCCGTCCTGCACGTGCAATCACAGCGGAGGGGTGCCTGTTGAGAGACCAGACAAACATGTGGCTCCTGAATAGGGTGAAGCCTTTTCAGTATTTCCGAGGGCGACAGTCTGGATGATTGATAGAACTGGCCTTGTAACATCAACCGAAACAGCATTACTGTGCTTGCAATGCGAACCGCTGAAAGCAAATGGAAACTACAGCCACAATTTTCCCCAGAGCATGCAGCTTTACTGCATTGTTAAATGATGATCACGTCCTCTTGGATAAAATATTCCGGATGTAAAATAGTCCCCCGTTCGGATCTCCGGACGAGGACTATTCAGGAGGACGTCCTTATCAGGAAAAATAAAACTGGCATACTACGGATCGAAGCGTGGAATGTCATATCCCCTAATCGGGCAGATAGGTTAGAAATCATGAAAGGCAAACGGATAGATTAAAGTTATATATAGTGGGAATTAGTGAAGTTCGGTGGCAGGAGCAACAGTACTTCTGGTCAGGTGAATACAGGGTTATAAACACAAACTAAATAGGTGTAATGCAGGAGTAGGTTTAATAGTGAATATAAAATAGGAACGCGTATAAGCTACTACGAACAGCATAGTGAACACACTATTGTAGCCAAGATAGACACGAAGCCCAGGCCTACCACAGTTGTAAAAGTTTGTGTGCCAACTAGCTCCGCAGATAATCAAGAGATTGAAGAAACGTGTGATGAGATAAAAGAAATTATTCAGATAGTTAAGGAACACGAAAATTTAATAGTCATGGGGGACTGGAATTCGATAGTAGGAAAAGGAAGAGAAGGAAAAGTAGAAGGTGAATAAATAGAAAGCTCCCTGGTAGAATTTTGCACAGAGCAAAACTTAGTCATAGCTAACATTTGGTTCAAGAAATAAAAGAAGGATGTATGCGTGGAAAATCCCTGGAGACACTGGAAGAATTCAGATTGATTAGATAATGGTAAGACAGAGATTTAGGAACCGGGTTTTAAATTATAAGACATTTCCAGAGGCAGATGTGGACTCTGACCATAATTCATTGGTTATGATCTGTAGATTAAAACTGAAGAAACTGCAAAATGGAAGGAACTTAAGGAGATGGGACTTGGGTTAACTGAAAGAACCAGATGTTGTAGAGAGTTTCAGAGGGAGCATTATGGAACGATTGACAAGAACAGGGGAAATGAATACAGAGGAGAAGAATGGGTAGCTCTCAGAGGTGAAATAGTGAAGGCAGAAGAGAATCAAGTAGATAAAACGACAAGGACTAGTAGAAGTCCTTGGGTAGCAAGAGATACTGAATGTAATTGATAAAAAGGAGAAAATATAAAAATGCAGTACATGAAGCAGGCGAAAAGAAATACAAGGGTCTCAAAAAACAGACCGACAGGAAGTGCAAAATGGCTAAGCAGGATATTGAAGCATATTTCACTAGGGCTAAGATAAATGCCTCCTACAGGTAAATTAAAGATACTTTTGGAGAAAAGTGAACCAACTGAATGAATATCAAGAGCTCAGATGGAAAACAAGTTGTAAGCTAAGAAGGGAAGGCAGAAAGGTTAAAGGAGTACATAGAGGTCCTATGCTTGAGATAAGTGTTAGGGAAATGGAAGAGGACGTAGATGAAGCTGAAATGGGAGATTTGATACTGCGTGAAGAATTTGACAGAGTGTTGAAAGACATAAGCTGAAACCAGGCGCGGAAGTAGTCACCATTCCGTTACAACTACTGATAGCCTTGGGAGAGCCAACCCTGACAAAACTCTACCATCTGGTGAGCAAGATGTATGAGACTGACGAAATATCCTCAGACTCCAAGAAGAATATAATAATACTAATGACAAAGAAAACAGGTCCTAACAGGTGTGAAAATTATCGAACTATCAGTTTAATAAGTCACGACTGCAATGTACTAACACGAATTCTCTACAGACGACTGGAAAAACTGGTAGAAACCGACCCTGGGGAAGATTAGTTTGGATTCCGGAGAAATATAGGAACACGCGAGGCAATACTGACACTACGACTTACGAAATTGTTAAGGCTTTTGTGGCCACTTGTTGACAAACTTTCTATTGGCTTCTGTCTCGGGATCTTCGGCCGACGTTCATATGTAGAAATACAAAAACACGCGATCAGTTTCAACAAGAAAGAAGAAAGCCTTAAGGTAAACGGATCCTGGCTTCCCGTACTGCAGCGAACGACCGTCGCAGGTAACAAGAGGAGAACCGCACCGGAAATGACCGCGGAGAAGCCATCGGACGTTGGCGCGCCATGTACAGTCTTAGACAATAAAACTGACCGCCGGCCGGCCGCCACAGAGACCAAGTCCGAGTCAATCACCTAATTTGGCCAATAAAACTGACCGCCCCTGACAACTCTAAGTCCGGCCATATACACAATCTGGCAACACTGCAAGATGCGGAAGTGTTAGCAGGAAGTATTGTCTACTTCCGAGAGGTTGTTGGAGTATGTGAGCCCGTGGTCTAGTTACACAGTCTGCTTTAGGCAGTGGCGCGGCACGGACCTGCTGTCCCGGCCGCGGGCGCGCGTGAACGAGGAAGTGTTTACACCGCCGGTACTCGCGCGTGTTGTTGTCTGACTCGATCGCCATGGCACACAATTTTCGAAAGACTACGCTCCAATTTACGTTCGACAACGAATTTGCCAGACCCAAAGCTTTCGAAATAGAGCGTTTTTTGAGGGAAGAAGTTCGTTTACCTGCTGCAGACATAATTGGAATACACCTGTCCATTGTAAGCAGTACAATGTACGTAAAGATGACCGATGAAGCTGCGTGTGAAAGAACTCTCTCCGCTGCTCAAAGAGGCTTTAAATTTCGACACTCTGATGGCCATATCAGCGATGTAACAGTAGCTCCTTCAGGATTGGGTGTGAGGGTCATTCGGATCTTTGAGTTGCCGTTTGAGGTGCCAGAATCGATGGTTACTGAATCGCTGCGACCATATGGAACGGTACTTAGTCATACGCCTGAACGCTGGGCTAGTTTTAATACATATCCTGTGCTAAACGGCGTGCGACAGGTGCGGATCGTCCTTACTAAACATATCCCGTCTTATTTATACATTGGCGGATGTCGAGCTATTGTGATCTACGATGGCCAGCCACGCACCTGTTCTGGCTGTGGTGGAGAAGGACATATCCGCTCGGAGTGCATACAACGCCGCGTCGTGCAACTGCCACGTGGAGAAGCGTCACAGCGAGAAGTTCCCACGCAACTGCCGATGACGTACGTGTCGGTGGCCCGCCGGGAGGTGTTGCCAAGTTCGGAGCGTGACAAGGACGTGTTTATGCAAGAGCAGACCGAGTTACGGGTGCATGGAGGTGACTCGGAGAATGTCCGTACACCCACGTCACGTCAGTTGAGGGAGGAACATTCCGAAAACTCACATGTAGCACGCGGCGTGGACGTAGAGGTCGAGACAGTGGCGCCGGCAATGGACCAACGAACGATCGACGAACACAGTGAGGCAGCAGAGGGCAGGGCACGCAAACAGCGATCGCCGAAGCGTCGCAAAAAGCGTCGCCATAGTTCGGGTGACACGTCCCCCCCTAGCCTAGGGGACACGGAAGGTATCCTAGCCGAAGAACTGTCTGACACAGAACACGTGTCTTCAGAGGACGCTGACAGGATTCCGTCCGATGGTGACCGGATGTCCTGCCTTTTAGATGGTCCCTCTTCATTGACACCGACTGACCCAGCGCTGCCGACGAAGGAGTCAGGGACACCAATGTCCCGGCAGCCACGTCGAACTACATCAGAGGACGTTTCTCGGATGGATGACCACTGCGACTGGGCTGAACCAGTCGAAGACCTACAGGAATTGCCACCCCCAAATGATGACCACTCATCTACAGGATGCACACCACGGAACGACAACGAAGGAGGGCAGCCCATTGGCGGGCACCCCTCTGAGCACGAATAGTGGACTAAAGCCCTTGGAGTTCTCAATGACATGACACGAGCATGACAACGACAACGAACCAAGCATATAAGGTGGGCACAGTGAACATTAACACCGCACGTTCGCTTGCAAAGATGCAACTTCTCCGGGACATGATTTACGCCACAGACGTTGATATTTTGCTGATGCAGGAAACCTTCAATGCTGCTTTTCCCGACGTGCATGGATACAACACTTATCTAGCGCCGACTCCAGATGGAGGACGTGGCACAGCGATACTAGTCCGGGAAGGGATTCCGATGTGTGACCTCGATTACCTTCCTTCGGCTCGGGGTTTGGCTATGACCGTGAACGGCATTCGTATCGTCAACATCTATGCACCCTCCGGAACTGACAATCGACAGGCGCGTGCACGATTCTACTCGGAGGAGATTGCCCCCCTATTCCATGGGAGGTATGACCACATCTTGGTAGGGGGGGATTTTAACTGTGTACTCACACCGAAGGATCAAACTCCTAATTTCAGTTCCTGCCACGCATTGAACACGATCTGCCGGGACATGGCCCTTATGGACACGTGGGAAAAGATCCCTGGGCAGCGAGAGGGCTACACGTATTTTACTAGCCACTCGGCGAGCAGGCTGGATCGGATTTACGTTTCTGACGGACTACGAGATCACGTGTTGGCTGCTGAACGTTGGCCCACAGCTTTTACGGATCACCTTGCGTATTTATGCACGTTAACCCTCCCACGGCAGCGGGTCTGGCGGAGTCGTAGTTCCTGGAAACTTAATTCCTCCTTATTGGTGGATCTCGAATGTCGCCAGCGGATCGAAGAAACATGGCAGACTTGCACTCGCCGTCTGCCGCTGCACCGTACGGTTCTTTCGTGGTGGCTGCAGTGCGCAAAACCGGCGATACGAAGAGCTCTCATAACGTATGGCAAGGAAAAAGCAACATGGCTCCGAGATACACTTGACTATTACTACATGGTGCTCCGCGACCTGTCCTCCAGGGCCCCATCGCCCGAACGTCAAGCGGAAGTCCATCGAATTCAGGCCTGCATTTTATCAATCACGAGACGTCGACTGGAGGGACTTTCGATCCGTGCTCGGTGCTTGGACAACGTCGATGGAGAACGTATTGGCATGCATCATGTGTCCAAGGGACATGCGCGTAATCGCCGATCCCTAATCACAGTCCTCCATGATGACGATGGTCGGCCCTTGACGTCACAACCGGCCATTGCTGCTGAGTTTCTGGAGCATTACCGCCTCCTTTTCACTGGGACGCCGACGGACAATCGGACAGAAGAAGAAATTTTGCGACAGATGCAAACGCAGGTGGATGGTCCGGATGCAGAGGTGCTATTGGCACCCCTAACGGAAGATGACATCCGGGGCGCACTCGCGAAGGGTGCGGTGCATAAATCCCCTGGGCCAGATGGGTTGACACTCGAATTTTACCGCGCATTTGCGGATTTAATGATGTCTCAGTTGGTATTGATGTATAACGAGTTATTGAGCCCTGACACGGATGTTCCGTCGCAGTTCATGGCGGGACTGCTTATACCAATACCGAAATCGACAGCGAGTGACAGCGCCCATCAATTTAGACCGCTCACGATGCTCAATACTGACTATAAGATCTTTGCGCGAATGTTGGCGGCAAGGCTCAAGATTGTAATATCCAAAACAATACCACCAGACCAGGCTTGTCTAGGGGTTCGGAGCAACATACATTCTATCCTCGGCGAATACCGTGACGTAATTTCCCTGACGGACGCTTGTCGTATGCGAGCGGCGTTCGTATCGGTGGATTTTGATCGTGCCTTTGACAGGATCAACCATGATTTCCTTGACTCGACCATGCGACGCATGGCGATACCACAGGATTTTATTACCATCCTCATGCGCCTCCTTCGCGGCGCTTCTTCGACGGTGAGAGTCAATGGCAGGGAGGTAGGAACGATTCCTGTTCGCAGCTCAGTTAGGCAAGGATGTCCCTTGTCGATGATACTGTTTACAATTGCGCTCGAACCATTGATGCAGACTCTTAGACGGACTCTAACAGGCGTCCGACTCCGTGCGAGCTCCTTCACGTGTCGTGCATATGCCGACGACTTGATGATACTCGTCCGGTCGGAGAACGAAGTAAGTCAGGTGGTTACCCTTCTTACTACGTACGGGGTAGCTGCGGGAAGCAGGGTCAACATGAATAAAACCAAGATCATGCACATCGGTCGAGGGCTGGACGCTCTGCGAAGTCCGTTTACGACGGTGGACATCTTGCGATGCTTAGGTGTCTTGTTCACCCGATCGCTACGGCAATCAGCGGCGGCGAGCTATCGACGTCTCCTCCAGAACGTCCGACTGCACATACGCAACAATTCACTCCGAACGCACGACCTGCTCCAAAGGGTGGACTACACTAATGTTCACCTGGCCTCGCGACTGCCGCACTTGGCACAGGTACTGCCAATGCCACATGGTCTCGCTGACAGATTAATGGCGGCCTTTGGGTACTATGTCAGCCAAGGAATGTTGTTTAAGATCAAATACGAGACTTTAACTCTCCCATACCACTCTGGAGGACTTAACCTCACGGATGTGCGGAACAAGGCTCTAGCTCTATACCTGCGAGCGACGCTACGAACTTGGAACCAGCGGCAACACGCCATCACGTCGGCCATCCTGGATGTGCTTCTTCCCACGTCCTTTGAACCACCGGTAGCAGTAGGCACCATCTCGCCCTCGTTTTCTCACGTCGCGCGATTTTTTGTTGATTTTAGTTATGTTCAGTTACAGATACCTTCTACCAGAATCCCCACTACCCGTGAGATATATCGATACTTGCGGCGTCATCATGGCAGCAATGTTGTCGAACTTAAATACCCAACACGAAACTGGCGACAGATTTGGCGAGCTGTCCACACACCTCTCCTCACCACGGCAGCGCGATCGTCATGGTATACACTAATCAACCGCAAGACAGTCAACCGCCAACGATTGTACGACATTCGCATGGTAGATTCCCCGCTCTGCCTTATATGTGGCATGCAGGACACCGACGAACATTCTCTGCAGTGCGGTGAGGCAAAGGATGTTTGGCGGCTGACGCAACGCATCATGGCCCTCCTCCGACGCACCGACGAATCCACGATCACGACGGACGCTTTATTTTTCCCTGACCCTGTCTTTTTCCCCTCACACAAAACATCGGCAATCCGATGGATTGGAGGACACGCATCACACTACGTGCTCTCGCGGACCTTGATATCGGTCATGGACTATTGGCATTATCTACTAGAACAACACGAAATCATCAGACGCCACTCTAAATATAAAACGCATTTTGCGAACTTCCTAGGCAGCATGTTTCATAACCCCCCGAAGCGGTGGGGAGTCCCAGGTTTACGTTGGATCGAGGGATAGGATTTACTCCCAGTGAGGTGACGAGGATGTCACTTCGGCCCTATATTTATTTCCCTTCTTTTTTATATATGATTTTTCTTTTGGGACATTAAAATTAAATGAATAAATAAAATATTATTGTTACTAAAAAAATAAAAAATAAAAAATAAAACAAAAAAAAATTACAATATCAAAAAAAAAAAAAAGTGGTTCTAGGCGCGCAGTCCGGAACCGCGGGACTGCTACGGTCGTTAAAAAAAAAAAGTGGCAAGCGTCGTGCGTTCTAAACATATAGTCGCCTGTACGCGTCCAACTGTTTTTTTTTTTTTTTTTCCTACCACAGTCGGTCTAAAGTTATGAGTCTGACTGAACATCGAAGATAATTCGCTTAACATTCTACCCACCAGCAATAACAAGTATTCCAGAAACAATTCTGCAGGACAGCTAGTGGCTGCGCCGCGATCATAACAGCTTACGCTCGAGCGTTTCCTCGCGCTGCAGCGGCTACCGTCCAACGGCCAGACGCCACCCGCCGCCTGAGATCCGGCGCCGCCCATGTGAACGCGGCGCCCCGCTGTCAGTGTATGTACAAGCTGTCGTTTTCGAATTCGAAGTTCTAGTTATCTTGCAGTTAAGCATTGGATTTTGCATACTTGAAAATCGTGAACTACAGTTAAGCATTGTAAAATTGAGTCGCAAGTGGAAATAGGTGTAACATCTGCAACACAACGTTTACTTTTGGTATAACAGAGAGGTGAATGCATAGGTGGCAGCTAGAAAGATTTGAATTGTGTGTGGAGCGAGTGCTTTTGGGAAAAATACGCCAGAAAAAGATACTCTTGTGTCAACAAAGATCGTTCTGGCCTGAATGATTTCCCACATTAAGGAAGTCTCCACTACTGATATATGTGATAGATTACCATTTTACCATTATGCGACATTTGCATTCAACAGGCAAAGTTCAGAAGTCAGGTGTAGGAGTACTGCATGCTCTAATTCGAAACAACAAAAATCAACGGAGTGACTATTATTGAACGTCATCAGGTCGCTCATGGAGCATTCGTATGCAGTACTGTTACTGGTGACGTGTTATGATGTCTTTATCGTTAACTTCCTAAGAAGAAATGAAAGGCTGAGCCCCTCCAAAAGACATAAACTCGAGCAAAGGGTAGTGTGAACATAATATTCTACATCTGATAGGTCCAAAAGTGTGTTTTGGGTTACGAATTCTGTCCCAAAGGCTGTGTCCAACACAGCTGGAATTTGTTGCAAACAACTGAGACACCTTTCGGTCTCAGCGTAAGAAAATCCAGCAACACAACTACATCACATGTGCGACTTTGATGATTGCTGTTGCGTTTAGTAACCTAATGGAAACCAATTAAAATATTCACTGTACTAATACAAATTAAATTCAGCTTACCAAGAGACATCACGACCTAAGACTATCTTAATAAAGCATTAAGTATCTGTAAGACGATTGAGCCTATTTTAACACGAATTAGTAGGACATTACCGACTATTGACTTCGAAAAGATCTGTATTTACTCCATTTCCTGTATCATTCGCAATTATTATGAAAATGTGGCATTTCATAGATATAATTATGTATTCACAACAACAAAAAATATGTCGTCATTATGAATCTGGCAGTACCGCAAGGTTTTCGCTCTGACACTAAGGGTTACTGAAAGTAGCAAGGCGCGTTGTCTTACGATTCCCTTATTGCGTTTGTATCCGCCTGCTTGTAGCTCTGCTACAAAAGAATTAAAAATCTGGCTTTCAGCGAGTCTCGAAAGGCGAACGATATCAGCTTGCACCTGGTAGCCAAACACGTTTCTTGAGAACAGGCTACTTCCTAAGGTGGGAAGACATTCTTTTGTGGTTGAATTGTTGGCAAATGTCAGTCAGACGTGTGCCGTTGGCCTAAGCGTTTCGGTGTGTAGAATTTGTACCAATGATTTTTCTACAGGTTTTTTCTGTCCCAAATAGAGAGTTGAAGGCTCCCATTGGTATTTTCACGTCATCTTGGTGAATTTTGCTCATTGTACTTTCGAGTGTGTTCCACAATTTTTCGAAATTTTCGGTGTTTTCCTTATTTTTGATGTTGGTGGGGGCATGTGCATTTATGAGTGTATATTTTTTATAGGGGATCTGTATGAGCATAGTCATAACTCGATTGTTGATGGGTGTAATTATTTCGAAAGAGCTGTTGAGAGATCTGTGTTCGAGAATTGCAGTGCCGAAGATTGGTGCGCCTTTCGCTACCTTTTGTTGTAGTTTTCTCTTGAAGATGCCATGGTTTCCGTAATGCAAATTTTAATTGTCAATTAATCGTGGCTCTTGAAGAGCAAGGATGAGAATATTTTGGCGGACTATTTCTTTTGTGAGATTATTTAGGTTTCTTGTTTGGATCAATGTATCGATGTTTAGTTTTCAAATGAATGTTTTCTGCTTGTAGGGAAATTTACCCGAGATCTTCGATATTCTCTGCCGTGATAACCTGGACTCCCCAGAGTGCGAAAATCCAACTGCCGCCTATCGGTGGCCAGGTTGTGTACCACCTGGTGTAAAGTTGCCTTTGCTTGCATAGCTCATGTTTTCTTGTGTTTCATTGGTTTGGCCTGGGTGATACCAGGACCGGACAGGACCAGAGGGTGTTGAAGCCTTTGGAAGCAAATATTTTCAGCCAAGCTCATTGAGCTAACAGACGGTGACCAGAGTAGCGGTGATTTTCACTCAGATGTGTGTGGATTTTGGGTTCATCGGATTGAGTAGCCGTTCAGAATTGTGTTAGTACTTGGTTCACCCCTAGTATTTGATTTCCTCGGTACCACCCATATGGGGCAGGGTTTCCCCTATCAGCCACACGGGATTATTATTATTATTATTGTCATTATGTCATCAGCAAATCTGATATGGAGTATCTTCCCACCACTGAAATAGATGTGTATTGTTCGATTCAATATTTCCATCGGATAAATATGGGTTATAATTACGTTACATTGCTGCTAGTCGACATATTTCTCCCTTTTTCATAGACAGTTGCTAGCTGTTACTCCATCATAGGAATGTATGTGCGCAGTATTGCTGCAATACAGACGTTCAATTTATCCGATTTCTGTCATTTCATTTCGATACAAGATCGTCCTAATCGGATTCAGCCAATCATTTGGATATCCGACTACGACTCTCATCATTTGATTGGCTGGGTGAACCACCAAATACGTTATTTAAATATAAATATATGAACTAACGAGATAACAGTTTATTTAGAGGAGCAGAGATCCATCCATCATAGCAGAGCAGTGCGAGATTGGTTTCAGGGCCAAGAGGGGCTAAAGCTGTTGCCGTTTGTTCCACGATCACCGAACATCAACCAGATAGAGAATATGTGGGCAAAGGTAACAAGGTCATTGCCATGTGTCCCTACAAATGCAAGCGACCTTTGGACGAATATAGAAAACGTATGGTGGGAAGCAAACCATCACGCTACGCTGTCGACGACTTAAGGAAATCAGTTCCCCTGCGCCCTCGAGAAATCTTACGTAATGATCGTGGGTGGGTTGGCTACTAAAAGTATACTCGTCCACAAAACCCATGTGGACAAATATCTGATAATCGGTCAAGCTTTGCTTTGTCGCAGCTCTTTAGCATACAGCAAGTCCATTTACTTTCAGTCCCCTCCTTACAATTCTTGCAATGCAAGGTAATTGAAAAATCTCATCCACTCGACGCCAACTGAGGAACTGACTGGTGCATGTGTTGTTCACCTCACAGTACTTGTCACCCTCAATGGAATGAATGACTGTTTGTGTGTGAGTGTGTGCGTGCGTGTGTGTGTGTGTTTTCGTGTTAACGCACAATCTGAATCAATACTATTAACATTAGAGAGACAACCAACAATAAATATTGCATCAAATATGACTGTAAAGTATTTTAATGCGATGGGAAGTTACAAACTGAATTTTTACCCATCCCACATCCTGCGTATTACGTTAAGTAACGTGCATTAACTCCATTGTATCTTTAGCAGAGACAGTGCGCTCTTGTTGTCGAGGCTCGCGACAAGTGCAGCGATTAGCAGTGCCCAATGCCGCCGCGATTTGTTTATGTTGGCTGAGCGTGGACACTGCAGCAGACGCTTCGCCCTAAACAGAAAGAAATCACCTTGGCTCTGACTGCAGTGAGCGGATATCACTGCCTGCGTGTTCTTATAGTAACCAACGTGAGACTCTACTCACAGGTGCCATGGAGCAATTGCAACGGGTATCATGTCATTAGTCATCAGAATATCAACCAGTGATGAAATGTCCGCTCTATTTGAATCCCAAGAAAATAGGAACCTTCTCACAAAGGAATGTGAGGTGATATCAAAATTTATCTAACATACAAAAATTAATTGCAGGGCTTTCATGTATGCAGTGATAGCACACAAGGAAATATTATGTCTTGGAGGCGTGTATTTCATTTCCTCTTCTCATATTAACGCCCTTGTTTTAATATGAAGTGAGAAAATAAACACGAAAAACTAAAGTTCCTGAGAAGCATATAAGTCATTTCCTCTTCACATATCACAACTTTTGTTTTAGTATGAAGTAAAAAAATAAACAGTTTAGAGTTCTGAAGCGTAATAAGACACCAGATTCTTATCATAGGCGCCATCGGAAACGCCAAAAGCAGGGAGCTGTCCATTCTTTTGTCCAACAGTCTGTTTCCTTTCATGTATTACTCCCGCTAGGAGATTCTTATTTAAGGACTTGTGGGCATCAAGTTCATCAGCAGAACAAGCCTTATGTTATTGTGCTAATCACGGTATGGAAAAAATGCAACAAAGACGAGTTCTGCTAGAGCAGTGAGAATATTTGCACATGTGTGTATTCAGCAATGACTGTCAGCTGCCACAACACTTCACAGAATCCTTGCGGCAGGCAACACAACTGTGCGTGCACTTCAGACTTCATTCAGTGAGATGTCAGGAGATGGATGAAAACAGTATGACTGCAGAGATTATCGTGCGGGTATTACATTAATTCTGCAATGAAATGCTTAACAAATCTTACCCTCAGCTATGCAGCTGGAGTGACTCATTACACAGGTACCCCATGTTGCATTTGGTTAAGTGATCAGTTCGCTGGAATCCTGCTTGTACTGTTCGTAAATACTCGTATACTTCAGAAATGGTTCAAATGGCTCTGAGCACTATGGGACTTAACTTCTGAGGTTATCAGTAAGCTAGAATTTAGAACTACTTAAACCTAACTAGCCTAAGGATCTCAGACACGTCCATGTCCGAGACAGGATTCGAACCTGCGATTGTAGCGGTTTAGAACTACTTATACCTAACTAGCCGAAGGACCTCAGACACATCCATGTCCGAGACAGGATTCGAACCTGCGACCGTAGTGGTCGCGCGGTTCCAGACTATAGCGCCTGGATCCGCTCGGCTACCACGGCCGGCATACTTGTATACTGACCATTCGTTATTTGACTAAATATGAACTACAATCTGATTCGCATATATATGACATCGGCTAGCTTTGGCACAAAGTAATCACTAAGGGTTGGATGCCGTTGAAGTCCTGTTCCATTGATGGCAAGACAAATGTTCGCAAATCACCTCTATTGCCTCAAAAAACAATTGCATCTTAAATATCGAAGGACCGACGTCAACACTGTCTCAGCGCGTTGAAATACAGCAACGACCGCAGATGAAAATTTGTGACCGACTGGGCTTCGAACCCAGACCCCCTGCTTACTAGACAGTCGTTCTGATCACTGCACTATTTTTTTTTTTTTTAATGTTTGAGAAGACTTTCAGCACCAGGTAGGCGGAGGCAAAGAGGGCAGGGGTCGAAGATCCGAGGCCTGGCCACAATGCCTGTCCCATACCTGGCACTGAGCAGCTGCATTATTCCCATGAATTCCATGTTTGCACCCGTATATTCTTTTAAATTGTAGAACAAAACTGAAGTAGTAATTTAGGTAAAATAAATTACAGATTGTCGCCTCCAATGGCGTGCGTTCCTTGTAGAACATAACTTATAACAATGAAAAGGGTGACGGAAAACTACATAACAAACATTCATTCAGAAATATATTCACAATTTAAGTTATTATGCACTGGATGCATATGAGGTCTGTAAGGAAGCCATATATTTTTCAACAAATAAAAGAAATTTCGGATCCGGTGGGGTTTTGCCAAGTTAGAACAGTTCTGATTTTAGATCCAACGTAAAAGAATATTCTAGGAATAAAAAAAGTGAAAGAATAGTATTCCTCTTACAATGAATAAAACTGCCCTCCTCTTTGTAGCCCACATAAAGCAATAGATAAAAAATTTAAAACCATTCCTTATATTTGTTATTCTCCTTGAGCTTAATATGTTCTACTGCAATATAGAACATGTACTCTACTAAGTTCTAAGTTTTGTTTGTTATGACGTCCCAGAACCCACGAATAACTGTTATTCATTGCGGAAGGGCAACATTTCCAGTCGGGTTGTAAAGCTTCAGTTATCGTTATTAGACTTTCTGCGGTTCTATTGACAGTGCTAATTTCTTCCTAGTCCAGTTCCAAATTCTGATTCTATTTTCACATGAGAAGATGTGCGCTACAGCTTCTACAAGCCGTCATTTGTCGCCGTATGGAGATGGTCTCAATTTGATTTTCCATAATCGTTCCGCTGTGGGTATGGTTTCGTTTACAAAGTCGCACCATACGGCACTTACTCTAGTTGGTATAATTTTATTGTTGATATTTTTCCAGACGTTCCTCCAGTTTTTTGTACGTTAAGTTACCGGAATTGGTTTGTGAAGACGATGTCTGGTAATATAATCATAAACGGTTCTAGTGTTGGTTTGTGCTCGTGGAAGTCTTATACAGCTCCAATCGCCATAGTACTTTCGGACGTAATCTAGGCTGGCGTGCTACATTAACAGGAGCGTTCCTATCCCCAGGATCTAACGAGAGGAACAGAAGTTTCGTGATGCCTGTCTTAGTGGCGTGTATTAGTTTAAAAGCACGTCTTTAATTCCAAGTCCTCCGTTTTGCCTCTGCAAAGTCGCCGTGTCGAAGGATACTTTGATGATATTTTGTTTCCACACATGCCAAGAGGCTACAGCTTATATTTTTATGTGCAGTGACCTGCAGTATCGGTAAGACTGCTCCGACGTAATATATTTTTCTAAGTATGTATGTATTTATAATCTGAACTTTGTGCAATCGGTCTAACGATCGCATGTCATGGTCCTTCGACAAGGTTCTGATGACATTAAGTTTCCGCCCCCAATTGTTCGTGGCCATGCGCTTGGGATTCGCCCTTAACTACAATCCGAGTTGGAGGCTCTCTTCAGTTACATCTAACCAGTGCGCACCTATTGCACTATTGTAAGAACCGAGATGCAGTATTTTGGTATTAAAATTTTGTAAATTCGGGTTCGAATCTGGTCAGGCACAAATTTTCATCTGACGCTGTTGTTCTATTTTAATGACCATGACAGCCTGGACATCTGTCCTTCAATCTTTAATTGATTAAGAAGCCTGTCTATTTCGATTCGTAGTGTCTGTTCTTTCGGAAATGTCCTAAGAACAGACACACACACACACACACACACACACACACACACACACACACACACACACACTTTTATCTTAAGTGCTATTCGGAAAACGTTTGGCAACTCAATGATAGTGCCAGACTGAAGCTGCATCAACCTACTCATTTCACTAGATATTGTTGTAATTTTCTGAACAATTCCTGTTTAATAAATGACAGCGAAAGTGTCTCTCATCGTTTACTTTGTCGGAAACCTGCTTCTTTCTGCCATAGGCTATACTATAGCAATGAGTGATTGCTCACATTGTTGATACCTCACTGGACGTGCTACTGCAACTGTAGCCAAAGATTCAAATCCCACTGGAAAAGTATGTTTCAAGTCAGATGGTTTTGCTCCTCCCCTACTGTCATTGAAAACGATCACAACGAAATTAAGTATAGGTATTCTATGAAACCCTTGAGTTCATACTGCGGTGCTGTGAAGATGAAAAAGTAGTTTTCACAATTATCAAATGACAGATGTAATTTGTCAGATTCCACTAATTATGATTGCATCATTAATTGTTGGTTCACAGGCGCTTTTCTGCCGCTTATTGTAACTGTTATTTGTATGTTAGAGCTGGAAGAATAGAAACATCAAATTTTCGCCATATGGAATGTTCGAATTCACCTTATGTCTTCACGTTTCGAGCAAAGGCAGAATATCCGTCAGGAAAGCTGACAACAATAAGCCAGGCCATGCCTGTCTTCTGGTGGATGTGCCAATGACAGTGATCTCAATAACAATATTGTACAGCAAAGAGGCATTGCCAACTCAACCACTGGAGAAGCTCCAAAATTGTGAATCGCGTCTGGTGAATACGCTTTCAAGGTTTCGATCCGATTAAGACAGTAAAACACAAATAATTGTCGCAGTTATTAATATATGACATTTAGTTTGCATTCAGTGCATCGATGTATTACAAGTAATTGGACTCTAGCCTGTAAACCTAGTTACAGAAATGCGAATAAGACTCATGGGCATATAATGAGAATCTTGCGGCCCTTGCCACCCGCAACTTTGATATGAAGCTATAGTCACTTCCGAGGTCACCCACAGAACACATCAGCTGGTATCCTTCCTGGCACTATAACTGAAACTTGGCAACAGCGCAGAATATGTTTGGCAACTCTGTGACCGACGAGTTACTTCCTTGAGGGCACAGAACTATCCTGCTAAATTCACTTGATATTATCGTGTCATTTCAATTGAATACTGTAAGTGATTTTCTCTTGAGACGTGACATAAGGATATCAGTTAATGCTTTTGAGTCAACGAAAGTGGTTCCACACAGGAGATACAACTACTCTCGTCGCTTATGTTGCGATTTATTTGCCATAGCGGCTACAGAGCCAGTAAGTGCGTCAAGGACCGACCCCCACCTGTTCGCTAGCTCCTAGGTAACGTGCTTGCCTGTCAGGTGCACGCTGCCTTTGTTCGCCTTTCGAGACTCTCTGAATGCACGATTTTTAATTCTTTTGTAGCAGAACTACAAGCAGGCAGACACAAATTCAATGAGGGAATGGTAAGACAACGCTCTAGCAAAATTCGTCTTGCTACTTTTAGTAACCCTTAATGTCAAAGCGAAAAACCTTACGGTACTGCCAAATTCATGATGCGACTTTTATTTTCTGCCGACATACTTTTTTGTTGTTGTGAATACGTAATTTTATCTATGAACTGCCACATTTTCGTAATACTTACGAAGCAAATCATGTGAGGTAACACTTCACCAACTTGTCGGGAAGGTGGAAAAAGCAGTACCCTTTCTGGATGCTCTCTGTATCTTCCTGGATGTCGAGGGGGTTCTAGTAATACGACCTTCGAGTAAATGGTTAGAGATGAAGAACCTAGTGGTGAATGAACTCATACATGAGCTGAATGCGGGAGACTACTCTTGAAAAGAATAAGTAGGCGATTTATTCACAGTAAGACTTAGAAAATTTGATAGTATTGTTAAACCTATTTGCACTCAACATTGTGAAAAAGTATTTAAAGACAAGCCGCACAAAAATTGGTGTAGTAGTATTTATGGGGAAGCATGTCCAGCACATATACTGAAAAATTATTTCTCGATGAAACTTTAGAGAGGGTTGTAGTGTATCTAGAGGTAGCCCTGGATGGAAAACTATTATGAACACCTCACATAAAGAATATATTCAACTGCGAAAGACAATCTTATAAGCACTAGAAGCTGCTGTAGGGTAAACTGGGGTCTAAACCCAGTACGTACTGGATATACACCTCTGCAAAAATACCAATGATAATTTATTGTCATATAATATGAACAAAGTCGAACAGAAGGTGGCTGCTAGGGAGTCTGGCAGAGTGCAGAGACTGGCCTGCTTTCACAAACAGACGGAATTAGCAGGACATCCACTCTTGGGATAGATATTAGGCTAGACATGTCCGCCTTACACCTGTGGCTTAAAATGGAGGCCGCAGCAGGGACATAAAGGCTAAAAATTGTGTAAAACTGGATATAGTCAGAATATACGGAATCCCTAATCAGTATGGCGATGGCTGGGGAAATGCCGACTAAGTGTACAGTATACAGTATACAGTAACTTCTAGCTTCTAGCTGTTTCAATAAACCTTCAGGAGGAATATTAGATATTTTAGTAGTTGGACGCAGGGAGCAGTGGAAGAACGAACCACTACACCGTTCAGGAGACATAATATAGTGGTATACTGAAAGGTCGAAAACAGATTAAACCACCGGGTCTGGTGTACTGCCTAGAATCTCTTTACGGAAGATGGCCACAGTATTACATAATATCTTCTATCAGCATGTGCACGGAGGAGAATTAGAGTAGACCCTACAAAAATCGTAGCATCTACTTTTATTCAGACAGCCAAGCAGCTCTGAAATTTCCATCAGCCCCTGCGACCGAAGGTCGTTGCAGAATGCCATGAAACATTTTCTTTCGGACATGTCCGAAAGAACAGACACCACACATATATCCATATACAGAGTGTTTCAGGAGGAATATTAGATATTTTAGTAGGTGGTAGTACAGGCGAATTGCATAACAAAAATCCATATAAATGCGTCCACTTTTTATTGTGTACAGAGATACAGCTGTTAGTACGTAACCCTAACAAACTCAAAGCAAAGGCAACGAGGACATTCAAAGTTGATTTTCAAATATTCCCCCACCAACTTCAATGCACATTTGACTTCTCTTGATAAGACCACGTGTAGGCCGTCTTTGCGTTCTTTTATAAGGGCTGCACTATTCGTAATCCGAACGATCAAATCGGCTCTTCGGTTTACTTTTTCTTTGTATACTTCACCTCTAACCATCCCCGCAGGCAAAAATCGAAAGAAATAAGGTCCGGGGACCTTGAAGGCCAAGAAAAGTGCCCATATCTAATGATCCATCTTCCAGGAAATGTTAGGTTTCGATAATGTGTCACCTGACGACTAGAATGTACAGGAGCCCCGTCATGCTGGAGGAACATACGCATTCTTGTAGCCAAATGAACCTCTTCCAATGACGCTAGAAGCTCATTTTCAAGGGAGTGTAGACAACTGGGTCCTGTAAGGACCAACATACGATACGAAAATGCATTGAACCCAGCTATCTGTATGTTCAATAAAAATTGGACGCATGTTATAAGTCATTATTTCAATAATTTGTCTATACTATCATCTCCTAGAATATTTACTATTCCTCCTGAAACATCCTGTATAATTATTTGGGTCTCCACGGGACATCGAAAGTTTTCAGTGCTAGACGCACGACATCGTCCGACCCTCGCGGGAATACAGTGTGGACGCAAGCTAGTGGAACAATTGCCCGGGGGTACTGCGTATGTGGTATGCGGCAAAAATGGGAATTCGCGTCTGACGAGGAGCGTGTGTAGATAGGTGCTGCAGAGAGGTTGACTGCTGTGTCATCATAGTGTCCACCGTCGGAGGTTCGAATCCACCCTCCGGCATGGGTGTGTGTGTTGTCACTAGCGTGAGTTAGTTTAAGTTAGATTAAGTAATGTGTAAGCTTAGGGACCGATGACCTAAGCAGCTTGGTCTCATAAGTTCTTACCACAAATTTACAAAATTTTAATACCAAAATACTGCATCTCGGTTCTTACAATAGTACAATAGATGCGGACTGGATAGATGTAACTGAAGAGAGTCTGCAACTCCGACTGTGGTTAAGGGCGAATCCCAAGCGCATGGTCACTAACAACAGGGAGCGGAATGTCATCCAAACCTTATTGAAGGCCCATGACAGGACCGGATCTTCGACCCCTGCCCTCTTTGCCTCCGCCTACCTGGTGCTGAAAGTTTCCTCAAACATTAAAAAAAAATAATAGTGCAGTGATCAGAACGTCTGCCTAGTAAGCAGGAGGTCTGGGTTTGGAGCTCAGTCGGTCACAAACTTCAAATTTTCATCTGCCGTCGTTGTTGTATTTCAACGCGCTGTGACAGTGTGGACGTCGGTCCTTCGATATTTAAGATGCAATTGTTTTTTGAGGCAATAGAGGTGATTTGCGAACATTTGTCTTGCCATCAATGTAACAGGACTTAACGGCATCCAACCCTTAGTGATTACTTTCTGCCAACGCTAGCCGATGTCATATATATGCGAATCAGATTGTTGTTCATATTTAGTCAAATGACGAATGGTCAGTATACAAGTATGCCGGCCGGGGTGGCCGAGCGGTTCCAGGTGCTACAGTCTGGAACCGCGCGACCGCTACAGTCGCAGGTTCGAATCCTGTCTCGGACATGGATGTGTCTGAGGTCCTTAGGCTAGTTAGGTTTAAGTAGTTCTAAGTTCTAGCAGACTGTTAACCTCAGAAGTTAAATCCCATTGTGCTCAGAGCCATCTTAAGTATACGAGTATTTACGAACAGTACAAGCAGGATCGCAGCGAACTGATCACTTAACCAAGTGCAACATGGAGTACCTGTGTAACGAGTCACTCCAGCTGCATAGCTGAGGGTAACATTTGTTAAGCATTTAATTGCAGAATTAATGTAATACCCGCACGATAATCTCTGCAGTTATACTGTATTAGGAGCCCGCGATTGGAGTACTATGTTCGTTGAATCGGATTACTCAAGCTGAGGCCAAATTAAGACAAGCGATGACGCCACAACACTATCTTTACTTAAGTAGGTAGTCAGCGCTAAATTATGTGTGCCACCATTAACGTTACTGTAAGCAGTTTGACAGCATAACACCACCACAACTACTGACAACCTGAACCATTATCATCACTCAGTTGCGACTCTCAGTGATTACAGGTTGCTGATGTTTGTCCAGAATATCGGAAAGCGCCTCTGAAGTTCCATTTGCATTACGACTAGGACGGAGAGAATGCTAAATAACAGTAATAGGTCACCCAACGAAGAGAAGAGTCCACGTATTGTCTCAAGTTCTTGCATTTTGATGTTAATGCAGTTCCCTATAGTTTCAAACTAACGGGTTCTTTTGGCTGTCGAAATACTCAGATGGGAATCATAAAAGTGTAATTGCTCGAACGCTCAACTACCTTAATAACACCTCATTCTGGACTGAATACGACTCGGAAAGCGACGTTAATTTGACGTTTTCATCCATCTCCTGACGTCTCACTGAATGAAGTCTGAAGTGCACGCACAGTTGTGTTGCCTGCCGCAAGGATTCTGTGAAGTGTTGTGGCAGCTGGCAGTCATTGCTGAATACACACATGTGCAAATATCCTCACTGATCTAGCGGGACTCGTCTTTGTTGCATTTTTTCCATACCGTGATTAGTACAATAACATAAGGCTTGTTCTGCTGAAGAACGTGATGCCCACAAGTCCTTAAATAAGAATCTCCTAGCGGGAGTAATACATGAAAGGAAACAGACTGTTGGACAAAAGTATGGACAGCTCCCTGCTTTTGGCGTTTCCGATAGCGCCTATGATAAGAATCTGGTATCATATTATGCTTCAGAACTCTAAACTGTTTATTTTCTTACTTCATACTAAAACAAAAGTTGTGATATGAGAAGAGGGAATGACTTATATGCTTCTCAGGAACTTTAGTTTTTCGTGTTTATTTTCTCACTTCATATTAGAACAAGGGCGTTAATACGAGAAGAGGAAATGAAATACACGCTTCCAAGACATAATATTTCCTTGTGTGCTATCATTGCATACATGAAAGCCCTGCAATTAATTTTTGTATGTTAGATAAATTTTGATATTACCTCACATTCCTTTGTGACAAGGTTCCTATTTTCTTGGGATTCAAATACAGTGGACATTCCATCACTGGTTAATATTTTGATGACTAATGACATGATACCCGTTGCAATTGCTCCATGGCACCTGTGAGTAGAGTCTCACGTTGGTTACTATAAGAACACGCAGGCTGCGATATTCGCTCACTGCAGTCAGAGCCAAGGTGATTTCTTTCTGTTTAGGGCGAAGCGTCTGCTGCAGTGTCCACGCTCAGCCAACATAAACACCTTTAGTGTCAGAGCGAAAACCTTACGGTACTGCCAAATTCATAATGATGACATATTTTGTTGTTGTTGTGAATACATAATTATATCTATGAAATGCCACATTTTCATAATAATTGTGAATGATACAGGAAATGAAGTAAATACAGATCTTTTCGAAGTCAAAAGTCGGTAATGTCCTACTAATTCGTGTTAAAATAGGCTCAATCGGCTTACAGATACTTAGTGCTTTATTAAGATAGTCTGAGGTCGTGATGTTTCTGTAGTAAGCTGAATTTAGTTTGTATTAGTACAGTGAATATTTTAATTGGATTTTCCATTAGTTTACTAAACGCAACGGTAATCATCAAAGTCGCACATGACCGAAAGGTGTCTCAGTTGTTTTGCAACAGATTCTAGCTGTGTTGGACACAGCCCTTGGAGCAGAATTCGTAGCCCAAAACACACTTTTGGACCAATCAGATGTAAAATATTATGTTCACACTACCCTTTGCTCGAGTTTATGTCTTTTGGAGGGGCTCAGCCTTTCATTTCTTCTTAGGAAGTTAACGATAAAGACATCATAGCACGTCACCAGTAACAGTACTGCATACGAATGCTCAATGAGCGACCTGATGACGTTCAATAATAGTCACTCCGTTGATTATTGTTGTTTCGAATTAGAGCATGCAGTAAGTACTCCTACACCTGACTTCTGAACTTTGCCTGTTGAAGCAAATGTCGCATGATGGTAAAATGGTAATCTATCACATATATAAGTAGTCGAGACTTCCTTAATGTGGGAAATCATTCAGGCCAGAACGATCTATGTTGAAACAAGAGTATCTTTTTCTGGCGTATTTTTCCCAAAAGCACTCGCTCCACACACAATTCAAATCCTTCTAGCTGCCACCTATGCATTCATCCCTCTGTTATACCAAAAGTAAACGTTGTGTTGCAGATGTTACACCTATTTCCTCTTGCGACTCAATTTTACAATCCTTCACTGTACTTCACGATTTTCAAGTATGCAAAATCCAATGCTTAACTGCAAGATGATAACTAGAACTTCAAATTCGAAAACGACAGCTGATACATACACTGACAGCGTGGCGCCGCGTTCACATGGGCGGCGCCGGATTTCAGGCGGTGGGTGGCGTCTGGCCGGTGGACGGTAGCCGCTGCAGCTCGAGGAAACGCCCGAGCGTAAGCTGTTATGATCGCGGCGCAGCCACTAGCTGTCCTGCAGAATTGTTTCTGGAATACTTGTTATTGCTGGTGGGTAGAATGTCAAGCGAATTAATTTCGATGTTCAGTCAGACTCATAACTTTAGACCGACTGTGGTAGAAAAAGAAAATACAGTTGGACGCGAACGGGCGACTATACGGTTAGAACGCACGACGCTTGCCACTAGACCACGGGCTCACATACTCCAACAACGTCTCGGAAGTAGGCAACACTTCATGCTAACACTCCCGCATCTTACAGTGTTGCCAGATTGTGCAGATGCCCGGACTTAAGAGTTGTCAGGGGCGGCCAGTTTTATTGGCCACCTTAGGTGAATGACTCGGACTTAGTCTCTGTGGCGGCCGGCCGGCGGTCAGTTTTACTAAGACTGTACATATAGTCTGCGGCCGCGAGCTCGGCTCCAGTTCACCACCGGCAATGGAGGGTGAAGCTTTGACAATGCCAGCCACTCGTGCTGACGAAACTTCAGTAAAATCATTAGATGAACGTCCGCCGAAGAACCCGAGGCAGAAGCCGATAGGCAGTTTGACTACGACTTACGTCAGGTTAAGGAAAGGCAAAACTACGTTTGTAGCATTTGTAGACTTAGAGAAAGCTTTTGACGGTGTTAACTGGAATACTGTCTTTCAAATTCTGAAGGTGGCAGGGATAAAATACAGGGAGCGAAAGGCTATTTACAATTTGTACAGAAACCAGATGGCTGTTATAAGAGTCGAGGGGGTCGAAAGGGAAGCAGTGGTTGAGAACAGAGTGGGACAGAGTTGTAGATTATCCCCGATGAAACACAGGAAACAAAAGAAAATTTGGAGTAGGAATTAAAATCCAGTGAGCAGAAATAAAAACTTTGAGTTTTGTCGATGACATTGTAATTCTGTTAGAGACAGCAGAGGACTTTGAAGAGCAGTTGAACAGATTGTACAGTGTCCTGAAAGGAGGTTGTAAGATGAACATCAAGAAAAGCAAAACGTGGATAATGGAATGTAGTCGAATTAAATCAGGTGATACTGAGGGAATTAAATTAGGAAATAAGACATTTAAGGTATTAGATGAGTTCTGCTATTTGGGCAGCAAAATAACTGATGCTGGTCGAAGTGGATATCAAATGCAGACTGCTGATGGCACGGAAAGCGTTACTGGAGGAGGTAGATTTATTAATATCGAGTATAAAGTGTCAGGAAGTCTTTTCTGAAAGTATATGCATGGAGTGTAACCACATGTGAAAGTGTAACATGGACGATAAACAGTTTAGACAAGAAGATAGTAGAAGCTTTTGAAATGTGGTGCTACAGAAGAGTGTTCAAGATTGGATGAGTAGATCATGTAACTAATCCGGAGATACTGAATAGAATAGAAGAGGAATTTGTCGCACAACTTGACTAGGAGAAGGGATCGGTTGGTAGGACTGTTCTAAGGCATCAAGAGATCACTATTTTAGAACTAGAGAGAAGTGTGGGGATTAAAAATCATAGAGGGAGACCAGATATGAACACACTAAGTATATTCAGAAGGGGTTAGGTTGCAGCAGTTATTCAGAGATGAAGATGCTTGCACAGGATAGTGTAGGTTAGGTTAGTGTTGTTTTAACGTCCCGTCGATAACGAGGTCATTAGAGACGGAGCGCAAGCTCGGGTTAGTAAAGGATGGGGAAGGAAATCGGCCGTGCCCTTTCAAAGGAACCATCCCGGCATTTGCCTGAAACGATTTAGGGAAATCACGGAAAACCTAAATCAGGATAGCTGGAGACGGGATTGAACCGTCGTCCTCCCGAATGCGAGTCCAGTGTGCCAACCACTGCGCCATCTCGCTCGGTGGATAGTGTAGCATGGAGAGCTGCATCAAACCAGTCTTTGGACTGAAGGAGCACAACAGCAAACAATAATTTAGTTTTTGCCTAATTTTTAGTGTTGTCTAATTCAATTTCGTATTAGACACCTGCATTCTGAGGCTCCTAGGGCTAAAAGGAGATATTAAAAATATAGAACGCATCACTTAAGTGAGATCTGTAATCTGCAGCGTCTGACGAACCCGTGATATACAATTCTGATTTCCACGTCCCAGCCTTACTTGAATTTGTTTATCACTGAGTATGTATGTCGGCAGAGCTATCTACTCTGTTAAATCGCTGACAGCACTCTCCTCCCTCGGCAATAGATTCTGTGGTTGGACGGACTAGCAGTTAGCGAGTGGATAGGAGAATATATGGACATGATATTCTTGGTGGAGACACTATGTTGGTAGCACATTCATTGCAAGGTGAGATGAAATGATGTGTTTATACGAAAATACGCATGGAAATGTATGATGATGGATGTGTGGTTGATAATGTTTGAGCAGTGGAATTATTGACAACCATATAATTTTTGGAACTGGATGTCACACGAGTAACGTAAAATTTTCTAAATAAATAGTTTGCTCTTAAACAAAATCTTTCTTCCGCTACCCATATGCTCCTAGTAGTTAGAGTATACAGTAGTTAGGATCTTTTTATTTAGCTGGCTGTAGTTGCTACATGCTGTAATTGCTGTAGTTCTTGTTATGAAGATTTTCTCTGAGGTAAGTGATTTATGAAAAAGAATGGGGTTTGCACTGTTGGGAATTGTGATTGAAACGAGTTTAAGCAATTAACAGAGTCGGAGTTAGCTTCATATTTCTTTAATTTCATATTTTTTGGATTTGTATTATTGTTAGGATTTCTTGCAATTCAGGGCCATTCTTTTGTGTTAATTATTGGAAGTCATGTTGCCAATGTATAGCAGTCAGACAGCGTTGGGCTTGTATATTGTGGGTAATAATTAAATAGGTTAAGTTGGAGTTGTCTTTGTCAGAGAAAATCCTGTAGGTTAGTGTTTAATAAAAATAATTAAAGAGGTAGTTTCAACTGTAACACTACTAAGCACCTTCAGAAGGTGGTCCAGCGGATTTATAGTTACGTTGTTTCTGGAACGATTCTACTAGAAAAGTATTCATTCTTCCCTGCTATTAAAATTACGTTAGATACAATTCATAGAGCGATTTCCGAGATCTTCTATCAAGTGGAACTCAAGTTTTTCTCATACGAGGTCCTCAAAGTCATAAATTAAGGCTAAGGTAGAGGCAACATTGCAACATTTTCAGAAGTCCGAGGAGCATTTCACCCATTACAACGCCAACGGCTTTTAACGAAAGTGTGACCATGTGGAGAACCGAATGAAATTTATGACTGAATTGAGAATATCTTGGTACGGGGAAGCGAGGGTTGTCAAGAATGGAGAGGTGTCTACAGAAGTAGAAGAAACTTCAAGCGTGCTCCAGCGGAGTGTTTGGGTCCCTTGCCATTCATGCTGTATGTTAATAACACAGCAGACTTTCCGCATGTAATGATTATTTATAATAAAGTACTGTAACGAAGAAACTGCACTGATATTTAGATCTTAATAAGATTTCAAAGTGGTGTAAAGTTGACAACTTGTTTTAAATGTCAAAAAATATAAAATTATGCACTTTTTTTTGAACGAATGAACCACAATATCCTATGACCTCACAATGGATACCAATCAGAATCAGAATACGTAAGTGAAACAATCTCTATGGTTATGAAAATCGGTTGTCACGTAGGCGCAGTCGTAAGTAAAGGATAGCTCAGTCCTCTTCACTAACAGGGCACAGGAAAAGTGCGGTCAGCCTTATCCAAAGGCAACTGATTGCAAACACATCCAATAATAATATTCAGGTTTGTACTATCCACGCCAAATAGGACTAACTGGGTTATTGACAGTACACAAAGAGGTGCAGCACGAACGGTCGCTGGTTTGTCTGAACCTTGGTAGAGGTGCTGAAAAACCAGAACTGACAGATGCGGGTGCTTAGAGGCTATCCAGCAGATATCTACTAAATAGAGAGTATTAACCTTTGTTTGACATACTGGGGTTTAGTACACCCCGACCAACTTTTGGTTAGTTTTAAGTAAGTACACCTGAGGATATCGGGTCTGTGGCGCCATCTGTTATGAGTTCGATAGTTCCACTACCTCTAAAGCCAGAGGCATCTCAATGGAAGCGTCACTTTTCTAAGGCGCCGGCTGCAGTCAACAAGGGTTATCTACAACCCATTGTATCAAATAAATACGTTTCGTTTCAACACGTTTTGGCATCAGAGTGAAAAATAAAGTAGGTATCGTGTCTAACTGTTTTATACGATATAGAACATTTAATTCAAATAATTAGGTGGTGTATAATCTGTGAACTCTAGGTATATGCGATAAGTTGCTTGAAGTGGACGAAAATCATTGTCTGCGACGAGTGTGTAGGATAAAGATGTGTAAAGCTGATTTAAATTCTTTTATTTCGCTATTATGAACATGTTTCCTATATCTTCTAATCAAAATCGTATGACTATCATGTTTAAAAAATAAAACCTTTGCTTATTTTGATAATAATAAAATATTCACTTTTCCACGTTATTCTCACTTTTTACTGTCCCAAATAAATATCTTCGTTAGATAGTTTAGTACCGTACTACTTTCTCCTTGTAGGACTACATCTTAGTTAACCTAAGTTAAAGTTTTAGCCATTGACACGAAACCATTAAAATATGATCTTTTTTTAAAGTAATTTTTTTTAATTTTTTCGCCATTTGAATTTTTAATCTTATATTTTGGTTATGTGATCGCTCTAACTTCAAGAAGTAAGGCACTGAGAAGCTATAAAAAACTGCAAGTATACGATCACATGTAGTACAGGACTTCCCCATTACGTCCAACGCTGGGGTGTTATTCCAGTGCCGAAGATCCCTGATAATAGTGACAATGTAAGGGCAAAATCAGCTGGAGATACGAATTGAAGTTTGTGTTGGGGAGGACATTCGAATCGAGTAGTTCGTGCAGCATTGTTGACCATAGTGCTACGGCGGTGTAATGGTCAGCATTTCTGCCACGGAAGCAAGGATACACGGGTTCGAGTGCCGTCCGCTGGACAAATTTTAATTCATATCTTCACCTTCCAACATTATAGTAGAAAAATTCATTGTTTACTGAAAACTTTTTCTTCAGCATCATCTCAATTGATGTGGTGATACATTCATGCATTTGTTTGTTACATCTGAGGAGTCTATTAACTTTTTTTAAGTATTTAGTACATGTTTCTCTTTAGTTGCATACAGTAGTCTTTATAATGCGGCAGTTCAACAGCTCGTTGTCGAACTCTTGCGCAGGTTGGCCCGATTTCTGGAAGACCATCCCCACTGTACATTACATCACGTGTTAGGACAACACGATGTACAGTCGTCAGGCAAACGATTCCAGTGCACAGAAAGTTGTGCTTTAACCATATGGAGGATTCACCCATATGTGACGAGTGTAATACGGAGGATACACTTATACACCGATTCACACGACACCAAGCGGCCGGACTCTGAGACAGGACGTAACCGAAACTTGAACCTCTACTGTTAATGGCAAAGCAATATGTCAAGGTACAAGAAGTTGTGGCACCAGTCCAAAAACAATACTCCGGTAAGAAAAATAACGTAGTATTCTGGCTATCGGGCCAATTCGTACACCATGTGATAAACCAGAAACGTTGAGTTTAACGAAATTTAGGTGTAGACTAAAAACATTACACCGTGCACAGCATAAAATCTTAAGAATTAAAACAAGTTGCAAAATGCGCAAGAGCATAGTATCGCTGCATCCGAGTTATAACAATCGCTGTATACATTGCTAAATCTTCTACTTTTCATTGTGTATTTAAGATTAATATTTTTACCCATTATGTTACTTTTATTTTAAATGCAAGTTACGCACTCAAAGTAGGATAAAGGTATTAAAAAGGAAAAACGCTAGAAGGAGAGTGGAAAATTTTGTTTTTTTTATTTTTTTCTTAACTAGAAACAAGAACTACAATTGCTATAAATATTGAAGTAACTGGATTTCGGCAGAAACACTAGATTTCATACATTTATAAAGGAGCATAATTTTCATTATTAAAGAGAGACATTAATTTTAGAAGAAGGAGAAATTAGATTATACATACAGGATGAGTCAGGAGGAAAGGTACATGCTTTCAGGCGTGATAGTACTGATGATTCTGAACAAAAAAACTTCAAATAAATATATGCCCTTTTCTTAACCCTATCCAGCATACAGTTGTTTGAAAATGACTAATGTCAGTCGCATGTTCTACTTCACCAGGACTCTCATACGAATACAACCAAAGCTGAGAAGATAAGTTGGTGGAACTGCGTGAATGTTAAAAATATCACAATCAAATAACCACCTTCTGCGTCCAGTTGTTTTAGACAAGAGTCTAAATAGAGTATGCTATTTTATTTCCTTCAAAATGTGTTACCAGAATACTTGGAGGATATTCCTTCGGCAACACGACGTCGTGTGCACTTTCGGCAGGACGGAGCTCCTGCACATTCCGTACGGACAGTGACACAGTATCTCACCGAAACGTAAACTGAGCGTTGAATCGGTCACTGTGAAGTCATTTCTTAGCCACCAATGTCACCCGATATTCCTCCATTAGATTACTGTTTGTCGAGATGGCTTGAAAATTTTCACACAAATAATTCGGAGGCATTACTTTTCACACGTCCTCGTATACATAAGGAGCAGTCAAAAAGTTTCGGTTTAAAGGCGTTGCTACAGCGTTTCTGCAGCCCAGCGCGACTACCATGCAGGGGTATGTAAGCACAGAAATGTAGACCAGGGGTTAGTGTGACCTTAAAATGGAAAATTTTTAATCCCCTTACATGTTCATCTCCTAAACTACTTCACTGATTTCAAACAGTTTTAGTAAACATATCACTCGTTGTCTGGAAAGACACACTGAGGGGGTAAGAAACACCTACGTCTCAAAGGTGAGGCTGAAAAACAAGAATAAGTGAGCCAGAATGAGATTTTCACTCTGCAGCGGAGTGTGCGCTGATATGCAACTTCCCGGCAGAGCAGGAGAGCTTCTGTAAAGTTTGGAAAGTAGGAGACGAGGTTCTGGCAGAAGTAAAGCTGGGAGGACGGGGCGTGAGTCGTGCTTGGGCAGCTCAGTTGGTAGAGCACATGCCCGCGAAATGCAAAGGTACCGAGTTCGAATCTCGGTTCGGCACACAGTTTTGATCTGCCAGGAAGTTTCAAGAGTAAGTGAGGATGAAAAAGAAGCGTGAGGCACCTGTTTCGGCGCGCGGGTAGCCGCGCGATCTAAGGCGCCTTACCACGGTGCGCGGCCCTCCTTCGGGCATGAGCGGGAGTGTCGTCGTTACCATAAGTTAGTTTAACTTAGATTACGTAGTGTGTAAGCCTAGGACCGATAACCTCAGCAGTTTCGTCCCATAGGCACTTGCCACCACCACCTACCGCATCTATTTCAAATAACCAGACTACATTCATCGAGTATTTGAGAAATAGAGCATTAGCGTCTTGCAACAAACTTTATACATAATTTCAAATCTTTATATAGCTTTTTCTCTCTGACACCTCCCACAAAACTAAAAACAAAATAAGTACATCGCTTACTACATTTCCGTAGTTCTTACAGGAAAACTGCCGCATCGCACATGACGTTTCAATTGAACATTTCTGTGTTACAATTATATTCACAACACGTTTTGCAGATAGTGTCCACATATATCACTGACTGTACCTTCTACATTATATCAACGCACGGCACATAGTTCAAGAGATATGACGTCATAAACACCGAAAAGCTTGAAGAACTATGTTCCTCTAAAAAAGAGCACAAATTGCCCAGATTGTACTCATCCATTGTTTCCTAGTGACTTCCAACAAACTTTACATACAATTTCAATCCTTTTTTAAACTATTTCACACCAACTTGCTTAACGCCAAATATTTGAGGCACTAACACATCTGGAAAGTAATCTTAAGTTTGAAGCTGTTTTATAAAGGGAACATCTATTCTTTAAATAATGGTCCGTTGACTGGTTGCATACTATTTGGAAAGAAACACTGTATGGTTAAGAACCACCTGCATCCCGTAGAGTTAGGAGGGAAAAGGAAGCATAACTCAGGAACACTTGGAGCAATTCCAACCAGATTTGTTAGTCACCTGACTTATTATTTCTATGAAAATGTTTTGAGATTAAGATTCCCCACTAGCACTAGTAGTGGAGGTGTGAATGAGAAAGGTACAAAACGATGTGCTGGTATTTATTCCTTGTATTTAATTGACTTGGAATATTTTAAATATATGAAGTGTAATCTCTCTCTCTCTCTCTCTCTCTCTCTCTCTCTCTCTCTCTCTCTCTCTCTCTCTCTCTCTTTTCTGGTGTTGAGTGTGCGAACCAGGTCTCAAAAATGAGCACTGCATAGAGCTAATGATTTGTCAACGTGTTTCTGGAGCTAAGATCAAGCCACACGTCTGAGTACCACACCCAAATTTAATATCCTCCCTGGAGATCTATGGTGTAAAACAGCAGAGAATGAAACATACATTGTACTTAAGTCTCACACGCATATATTCAATATCTGCTCTAAAGCGCCTGGACAGATTTCAACCAAACTTGGTACGCACTTTACCTGCTATGTGGAAAGAAATACTGTGGGTGTAAAAACAACCAACCTCTCATTGGGGTGGGAGTGGCGGGGGTAACGGGGTGAAGGTAAGAGAAAGAGGAGGCGGACGGAGAGAGGGTAGGATGAGTACGAGAGTACAAAGAGAGACGGATGAGAAAAGAGACAGACAGGGAAACGGAGAAAAGGATATAGGACACATAGGGGAGGAGGAGATGCTGACTGTTGTCCAACGAGCGCATATGCTCGTAATAGCTATTTCGAGACCAGTTAAAGGCACTACTATATTCGTAACACGAAGGTTACTGGATTGGAGCAGTTTAGACCTGAAAATGACGTGCTGTAACGTCGAAACTGGTTACCTAAAATAAACCTATATGACGACGATTGGTGTTTTTTTATTGAACATTGAACAACCGTAGTCCCATACTTCACCAGAAGATGGACCTACATTCACAATTATAGTTGTATTCCTCTCAGAACATTACACTGAGTTCTTCTAAATTTCACAACAATCTGAATAATATATATTTAACTAAGTCTCATTAGCACTTGAAATACGTGAATAGATTCTCCACTTCTAGCGCATTTCGTTCTGCTCGTTCCTCAGATATTAATGGACGGACTCAGTTACAGTGCTAATTGCTGCATGCATCTGTGAACATAAATATTACGTATTGTGGGCAAGTGTATACTCAGTCTCCCGTTAACAGCGCGGTGACTTCTTTTGATAGCTTCTGGCGCTCTTGGCGGCACCGCCGCTCGGAAACGACGCTTGGAAAATCTCTGCTGAGTGCCGGATTCAATTTAGTTTGCTCAGGCCATCCCGCGCCCGCGGTACCATTTCCTGCCCTTTAGTGCGTGCCGGGGCTGCCGGCGCGTTTACATAACGGGCCCCTTACCGCTTCTGCGCCACTCCCTCCTCCACAGTGCTCCTCCATCTCTCGCGTAGCTGATGCGTAGTTGCACAACTCCTGCAACCGTTAATTATTGTTCACTATAAGTATGACAATACAACAGACTTTGTTCCAAAGGAAAAGACTGTGCATTCAGCAAAGAATTTTCAAGTATTAACATATTGTAACCGTATACTGCTGGCTGTTGTAGGCGTCATTAAGGCCTCCTAGCACTTTCCGTTATTTACAACTAGCTGCCAACCGCGTCCGCTCTCACAAATCAGTAGTGTTACAGCACAGAACAGTAAGGGATACAAACTAAATTTTTTTATTAAAACAGGCGAAATTAAGTCATGCCAGAGATAGAGGCAGAAGCAGGAGGCGAGCAGGAAAGTTTCAAGAGGATCAGACTCTCCGTACATTACGGCAACCTCTGCAGAGGGAGAATATGCATTCAGCAAAAATAAGACTGTGACAGAAAACCAAATGGATCGAGATAAGCATTTTCGTTAGTTCATAAGACATGGTACAACAAACTCTATCCCTTACACAAGAGCACATAGTGAGGAAGTGGCACAGAGGTTACAGCCTTTTAAGTTGGTTCAAATGGCTCTGAGCACTATGGGACTTAACTTCTGAGGTCATCAGTCCCCTAGCACTTAGAACTACTTAATCCTAACTAACCTAAGGACATCACACACATCCATGACCGAAGCAAGATTCCAGACTGTAGCGCCTAGAGCCCTTCGGCCACCCTGGCCGGCGACTCTTAAGTGAATACAACAGAATAAGGAGAACACATGCAGTCATTACGAACCAAGCCTCACATCATACCTTCAGGCTAGTACCCTGTAAATACTCCAGCGTTACAGCTGCCATCATTGGGATTAATAATAATGAGCGTATGGCATTGGCGGCCGGGAGACCCCTCGCGGGGCGGTTCGGCCGCTGCTCCACATGTTCTTTAACGCCACTACGGCGACTTGCGAGTGAATGAGGATGAATAACACACAACACTCAGTCATCTCGAGGCAGAGAAAATCCCTGACCCGCCGGGAATCGAACCCAGGACCCCGTGCGCGCGAAGCGAGAACGCTACCGCAAGACCACGAGCCGCGGCCACTGGGTTCATTCAGCTACGTGTTGGATTCTAGTTGACGTCCGTCAAGTCAGGCCAGCAAATGCATGCCCAGGCGAGGTGATAGTGATGATGTCATCAATGACATCACAGAAACAACACTTGATTGCATGATCACAAACCATAACGAATCTATCTCCTAAATGCTCCAGCACAGTCTATGAATTAGCCGAAGATGACCTTCCCGGTACTCGCTGCCTACCATTTATTGATGGAGAAACTGAATGTCTTCTGGCTATATCACATTGTAGGTTGCTGATGGTACTGAACTTCAATGCAGAAGTGAACCTCCAGGTGCTGAAACCTACCAGTCAGGTCGGCTGCCGAAGCCACATACACCGCTGATACGTCATACAGGGTCAGCACAGAATTTGGAGTGGGACACCAGATACACCGCTGACACGTCATCAAGGGCCTGCACAGAATTTCAAGTAGACTTCATCAGTCAGTACAAGACCACTTCGCACTGCACAGCAGCTGCGCCTGCTCGCCGGCAACCCTCACAGCGCCGCGGTCACTATCACCTCGCCTGGGCATTCATTTGCTGGCCTGACTTGACGGACGTCAGCTAGAATCCAACACGCAGCTGAATGAAGCATCAGACGAGGCTTGTGCAGATGAACAATGACTTGTAAACACTGAATAAATGAATTAACTCAATGTTTTAATAGTGTGAAGACGTTTCAGAAGTTCCCAACTGCTGCCCCCCCCCTCCCCCCACTTTAACTAGTAGCATTAGCTATCCTCCATTGCCTGCCCGTTCAGATAACCAATGCTCGTGTTGTGACAAAGCCACATGCTACCAATGACAGCAGATTACTCTTGAAGCATTGAACGGGTATGCGCTGAGGCCGCTTGCATGTGACCTCTGCAGTGATTAGAACAATGATGAACCACAAACATTTCGTAATTCTACTACTAGGAATAATAATAGGAATAATAATCTCTTTTCATGGCATATATTTGCGAGTCTGTCTTGCGGTCTAATGCGGTTATAACAGTAGCTTCGTGAGCGAATACATTATTAAATGTGGAATTCAATATTTCTGCTCTCCGTCTGCTATCTTCAGTTTCAGTATGTAACGCCCCTTCCTTTGGACGCAAAATCGAAAATATAAAATAGCACCCGAAACTAAATAAAAGTCCCGCTGGAATAGCTGGAACAGCATCATCTGAATAGTGGCAAGTACATAGAAAAGAAATCCAGTATAAAGTGACTTAATGTTTTGAAAAGGGAAACAAAATAAATAGAATCCATTAGTCTCAAATTAAAATAATAGTATATCGCAAATTAGTGTACTTATAGATCACAGAATAGAACGAGTGTACTCAAAGAATACTCCTTGTGAGTAGTCTTTGAGGACACCGCGTAATACAGAAAAGTCATACATTGTTAATGTATTGCTAGCGCTTGCTGGATCAGGTCGTATTTCAACGTGTGTTCGTGTTGTTTTTATGCATTTCTGAAAATTTTGCGATCTGCTAGGAATCATTAAACTTGAAATAGGTAGATCAGCAACCTTGAGTACATCATTACGTAAAGCCAAGAGGGGAAAAGATACGAACTTGTCTTAAATTGATTATCATACAGGGAAGACTGAACTTTACCCCAAAGTAATAGACTTAGCAATTTACCGACATAGGAAGTGAACATTGGTATTGCATTGTGAAAAAGTACTGAAGTTTCGTTAAAATAGCAAATGAAACTGTATCTTGTTACAAACTGTTTGACGGAAATTTGCGTAACTAATTCCACCCAGCTTAGGCAAAAGTTACTTCGTTAATACAATAATAGGACGTGAATAGTATAGAATAAACCAGCATAAAGTGGATTTACTGTGTGACATTTCTTTAAACCCATTTAATTATGTGTGTTTATGAAATATTTATTTGTGCGACGATATAGATTAATAACAGAGCGCAGCATGCATAAATAGTCTTTGCAGCATTAGACAGTTATTGTACCGATTCGAACTATTAAACTGACGTAAACTGAAAACTTTAGGAGAAAACTATTGCCGAAAATGAACTGTAGCCATAATTAGTACAAGGATAGCCATTGGTGAACAACTACGTGTAGCTGTGCTCGTACACGTCGTGGAGCATATAATTATTTGAACTGAACGGTATCACTGATACGCACTCGGCGTGAATACAGTGATGCAGGGCAGATTTTTTTTACGTAATGTTCCTCATAAGACAGAATTACGTCTAGTTGGTCGGAGCACGAATTTCATCAACGAATATTTCCAATGCCAGGTGTAATATTAAGGGAGTGAGAGTCTACCTGAGGCACAGTTTTGTAGAGATATGTGGTCTTTATATCCTGAAAGTAAGAGTCAGCTACTCAGGTATTCATAGATTCGCCATCCAATGCGGCCCGGCGGGCCCAGTTAGTCTTCCCGGAAGAGACCGTCCCCAGGGCGCTTTGTCTTCCCGCTGCCTTTTGCCTCAGTGAGAATGTGACAAACGATGCCGCGTCTGCGTGAGCTCTCGCCGACCTGCCATTACTCATCCTCAAATGTCACGATACCCTCCAAACTTTCTCGCGCTCATAAGAAATTTTCGCACTAATTCACCCTTCCTGTGGGACTGGTCGCATACTGCCCGAAGTTAAACTTTCAGAAAGCATTGCCGAGTTAAAATTCAGGTTGCAATTTCAGTAAAACTCTTCCTAACCTATGATATAAGATCCGATATTCCGCAGATGTGAACTTATTCTAGAGGCGGTGGCAGTAAATAGAATACAGTGTTGCACGAGGAGGCTAATGTACCTGGGAACGCATGATGGTCCCAGGCCAGTGTTCCTACCTAGCAAGTAATTTTAGAATCACATGAAGGAATGGGAACTATAGAAACAGCTATAAGTAAATTCTGGTAATTTGCACTGCTTTATTATTGTGAGACATGAGATTGAGCTTCCTACAGAGTGTGTAAGTACACTACTGGCCATTAAAATTGCTAACCACGAAGATGACGTGCTACAGACGCGAAATTTAACCGACAGGAAGAAGATGCTGTGATATGCAAATGATTAGCTTTTCAGAGCATTCACAGAAGGTTGGTGCCGGTGGCGACACTTATAACGTGCTGACATGAGGAAAGTTTCCAACCCATTTCTCATACACAAACAGCAGTTGACCGGCATTGCCTGGTGAAACGTTGTTGTGATGCCTCGTGCAATAAGGAGAAATTCGTACCATTACGTTTCCGACTTTGATAAATGTCGGATTGTAGACTATCGCGATTGCGGTTTATCGTATCGCGACATTGTTGCCCGCGTTGGTCTAGATCCAATGACTGTTAGCAGAATATGGAATCGGTGGGTTTAGGAGGGGAATACGGAACGCCGTGCTGGATCCCAACGGCCTCGTATCACTAGCAGTCGAGATGACAGGCATCTTAACCGCATGGCTGTAACCGATCGTGAAACCACGTCTCGATCCCTGAGTCAACAGATGGGGACGTTTGCAAGACAACATCATCTGCACGAACAGTTCCACGACGTTTGCAGCAGCATGGACTACCAGCTCGGAGACCATGGCTGCGGTTACCCTTGACGCTGCATCACAGACAGGAGCGCCAGTGATGGTGTACTCAACGACGAACCTGGGTGCACGAATGGCAAAACGTCATTTTTTCGGATGAATCCAGGTTCGGTTTCCAGCATCATGATGGTCGCATCCGTGTTTGGCGACATCGCGGTGAACGCACGTTGGCGTATCACCTGGCGTGATGGTATGGGGTGCCATTGGTTACACGTCTCGGTCACCTCTTGTTCGCATTGACGGCACTTTGAACAGTGGGCGTTACATTTCAGATGGGTTACGACCCGTGGCTCTACCCTTCATTCGATCCCTGCGAAACCCTACATTTCAGCAGGATAATGCATGACCGCATGTTGCAGGTACTGTACGGGCCTTTCTGGATACAGAAAATGTTCGACTGCTGCCCTGGCCAGCACATTCTCCAGATCTCTTATCAATTGAAAACGTCTGGTTTATGGTGGCCGAGCAACTGGCTCGTCACAATACGCCAGTCACTACTCTTGATGAACTGTGGTATCGTGTTAAGCTGCATGGGCGGCTGTACCTGTACACGCCATCCAAGATCTGTTTGACTCAATGCGAGGCGTATCAAGGCCGTTATTTCGGCCAGAGGTGGTTTTTCTGGGTACTGATTTCTCAGGGTCTATGCACCCAAATAGCGTGAAAATGTAATCACATGTCAGTTGTAGTATAATATATTTGTCCAATGAATATCCGTTTATCATCTGCATTTCTTCTTGGAGTAGCAATTTTAATGGCCATTAGTGTATTACGAGTTCTTGTTGTTTAAGTGCTGTATAATGTAGTAGCGGAAAAACCTGGCTTTGCCCAGGTATTTATTTGCAGCTGTGCGTACACAGCGTAGGGCCTTGTTCTTAATGTTTATGATATTTCCTGAAATACACGTCGTACAATTATATAATTTTGTTGGTACATTCGGAGGCATATGTGGAAACTGTCTGTAAAATTAGTTACTAATGAAGTTAATAGCAAAGAAGTAATAAATTTAAACTTCATGGTCTTTGCGGCAGCTTTCCCGCATTTCATTGTTTATGACGTCATATCCCCTGAACATGTGTCGTACAATGATATCTGAAAAAGATCTGAGTTTCTTTAATGTGAGTACAATTTTACCTCTATTGAAACTGTACATTTGTAATGGTTTCCAATAGTGTTTGTTTGTAACTATTTTCAACTTGTAACTAGTTTCTGAGAGTACCTCTTCTTAATTTGATTTTACTTACTGATTATTGGTGTATAATAGAGTAATAATGCAATGCATGCGTTAGTAAACACAGTACTGACAAGATTTTTTCGCTTGTAACAATTTTAAATTTGAATAGAATATTCCTACGTACATTACCACGTTGTATCATTGAAATGTTACGCACATTTGGAAAAACTCTTACTATTCCCGAGCGTTTTTTTTTTTGTAATTTCCTAAAAAAACTGCAGCACGCACAAAGTAAATGCTATAATTTCAAAATGGAATAATAAAATATATTAAACTTCTATTACAGGGCTGGATACGGACGAACGTGTGACAAATGTTCCAAGGGACAACACTCTACACTACTCTACTAGGATTTGTCTCCATTTGGAGCAAGAGCAACTGCAGTCCAGACCAAATGGGTTTCCATCAACTCGAGATGGAGAGATCGTCTAAAGGACGTTTAGTTTTTCATAAATAGGAGGAAATAAAAGGGTAATCCTGAAAGGAGACTGGCTTGAACATGTGAAAAGCTTTAAATACGTAGGAAGGAGAAGAATAAGCGACTGAAAGTGCAGCAAAGAAATGAAAACCAATATAGCAATGCCAAAAGTGGCATTTTATGAGAAAAGGTAATTTCCTACTGAAATATGATCAAAGATTTGACGAAATGTACTGCTGTGTGATGCTGAAACATGGATCACGAGGAGGACATATAGCGCATGGTTGGGGGCTGTTCAGGTGTGGATGTGGCGGAGGTCAGAAAAACTAAGTTAGATGGATAGAACGAAAAATGACGAAGTGCTAAGAAAGAGTGACACAGCAGGTACAATTACTGGATATCATAAAAAGAAAGAAAATAAGCTGGGTGGAAAATATATTCAGAAACGAGAAGGGGTATGTGGCAGAGAAGAGCAAGCGAGGCAGAAGAGATTACAGATCATGAATGGAGTCCTGAACGGCATTACATACTGCAGCTTTAAGAGGGAAGCGATGGAGCTGCTAACCTAACATAAAACTGATGAAATACTTCCGTATTTTGTACCATGCCACCAATCCTACCGATAGCTATCAGTCTACGCGAATTTCTTCTTATATGGAGTGGAGAACGGGGGATGGGGGGAATGGTGGTAGGTGGGTAGTCGGGGGGAGAGCCTTAATTTCAATTCTATTCCTCGTTTTGTCAATAGTGACGTGTGCTGTCAGAAGCATTCTTGACCAGCGGTGTCATCGTACGCAGTATTGAGGGGAGGATTCTGAACTGAACCGTCTTGTTGCCCAGCACTCATGTGAACTACGCTAAACTGCGCCGTCACACATCTATCCACTGGTTGCCTTTATCAGACACTCATTACGGCGTATCTTGCATTAGCTATTTTAATTTAAAATTAAAAGTGTATTTGATGGAACAAACAAGAGATGGAAATTTGACTTAGATATGATGTGTCAGTTCTTCCCTTTATACCGTACATGCATAAGGTATAAAGGAAAGAACTGTGACATTATATCTAAGTCAAATTTCCATCTCTTGTTTATATATATACATATACTGACCATTAAAATTGCTGAGAGATCTGGAGAATGTGCTGGCCAGGGCAGCAGTCGAACATTTTCTGTATCCAGAAAGGCCCGTACAGGACCTGCAACATGCGGTCGTGCATTATCCTACTGAAATGTGGGGTTTCGCAGGGATCGAATGAAGGGTAGAGCCACGGGTCGTAACACATCTGAAAGGTAACGTTCACAGTTCAAAGTGCCGTCAATGCGGACAGGAGGTGACCGAGACGTGTAACCAATGTCACCCCTTACCATCACGCCAGGTGATACGCCAGTATGGCGATGAAGAATACACGCTTCCAATGTGCGTTCACCGCGATGTCGCCAAACACGGATGCGACCATCATGATGCTGGAAACAGAACCTGGATTCATCCGAAAAAATGACGTTTTGCCATTCGTGCACCCAGGTTCGTTGTTGAGTACATCATCGCAGGCGCTCCTGTCTGTGACGCAGCGTCAAGGGTAACCGCAGTCATGGTCTCCGAGCTGATAGTCCATGCTGCAGCAAACGTCGTTCGTGTAGATGGTTGTTGTCTTGCAAACGTCCCCATCTGTTGACTCAGGGATCGAGACGTGGTTGCACGATCCGTTACAGCCATGCAGATAAGTTTCCTGTCATCTCGACTGCTAGTGATACGAGGCCGTTGGGATCCAGCACGGCGATCCGTATTACCCTCCTGAACCCACCGATTCCATATACTGCTAACAGTCATTGGATCTAGACCAACGCGGGCAACAATGTCGCGATACGATAAACCGCAATCGCATAGGCTACAATCCGACCTTTATCAAAGTAGGAATCGTGATGGTACGCATTTCTCCTCCTTACACGATGCATCACAACAACGTTTCACCAGGCAACGCCCGTCAACTGCTGTTTGTGTATGAGAAATGGGTTGGAAACTTTCCTCATGTCAGCACGTTGTAGGCTTCGTCACCGGCGCCAACCTTGTGTGAATGCTCTGAAAAGTTAATCATTTGCATATCACAGCATCTTCTTCCTGTTGGTTAAATTTCGCTTCATCTTCGTGGTGTAGCAATTTTAATGGCCACCTGCTCTGTAGAACCAGGCATCAGGTCTTTACATGAGAAATAAATAAAAATTAGCTATCTGATCCCGCTACACGTACAAACGTTACATTTCCGAAATTCTCCCCTGTGAAAAACACAGTATATCCAATGTTTCGGTGACGGAGAACCCTAAGCACGTGGTCCCTGTGACCTCTTTCTGTGGATTGGCTTAGTGTGGTCAATTTGCGGATAGTGAGCTGTGACAAGTACGCCCTTATCGATGTACGTTCTTATCCCTTGATGTTAACGAAGTTTGTGCTAACTCTGTCGGAGGAAGCAGATCGCGGAGCCGATACCCCTGTGCTAACAGTGACTGTGTATGTCCGTAATTAGAAAAAGTAACAAGATTAAACTAAGAGTATAAAGTAAGGAATAACGATTCAAACTACACGGTCACAGTTACGACACAATCAGTACTGAAGAATAGTTTGTGATAATCGAAATAAGGCAGTTCCTATTTCTCTCCTCTCCGAGCAGTTATTCCCAATTCATAGTACTTCTACTGACTTTTGTGTTACTGCAATTTTCCTTTCAGACTAGTATTAGAAATGATTTATTCTCGAAATATCGGTAAAAATTTCCGTATCCTAATGGCGTGCTTTTTTTTTCATGATGCGGCAGTTTCTTTCTGATCAAACTTTTCGGCATTCATAATTTCATTAGTTACAAATGTCTTACATCTGTTAGAAGGACAGTGCATCGGCTTTATCCAGGTGTCACAAGGGACAATACATTTCGTTGTTCATATCTTTAATCATCATTTATTTAAAATTCATATCTCTGTTATACAGTAAAATTAGGACGTTCTAACGACATGCTTCTTATCTGCTATCTCAAGCAAAGTTAGCGTGTAACGTCCCCAGAAAAGCATTGAGTCACGCCTTCTACGTAGCTGCAGATCTTCCTAGGAGTCCCAGAAAAATGTTACCTTACTTTCATGTCTTTTGATGTTTACTGCTTCACATGGTTCCTCAAATGTGCTGTAAATGTTCTAATCCAAGTGACATGCAACTGTGTTATCCAGTAAAATGACACTATCAGGACAGCACAGGATGTTTGTTGCAATGTGCGGGTATACATCTTGACCTAGCACCTGACCACCAACCATCTAATCACTTACTACTTTCTATTACACTATATTACATAGCCCTGGTTATGGACGTGTGACTCATACCATTATGAGCGCTGCATCCCTACAGTGTGCTGGTGACACCTCCCATTTGTGGCTTTACGTAGTTGCGATATACCCGAGCATTTCTGGGCGATTGGTTGATATCCCTACAAGTCTGACGTGCTGGTCTGGAGACCATGGGATACTGTGAGGACCACACAATTTACAGTACAGTTCATGGCTGAGGGTATTCTGCGCCAGTATCAGTCGTCTACTGCCCTGCTTCATTTGCGGAAGGTGCGGGGAAAATGTTATTGTCTGTATACCAACGAATGTGTCATAATCTCGCTTATTTTCGGGATATTTATACAACATGTACGGTTAAACAAGTATAAATATTCACTGTGTTCCTTTGTACAGGTCCTGTGAACTATAAAACAGCGTTAAACAGGAATAAAATCGCTTGCTGTCTATTTCTTTCTCTGAATTTGTTCGTTTCTCTTTCGTATAGCGCAGCGCTCCGCTGCATTATTTCGACCTTTTTCTATAGGGCCCACTTTATTACGTGAAGGTACTCTAAAGTAATATATGCTAGATACTAGTATAGGGTTTCTCTTACAGATACAGTACACTGTGCCAGAATCCATCCAATAAATCGAAGTCTTCCGTTATCCTTAACTACTAAGGACGGTGTCTATCTGTGGAGAACATCGTTGCACCTTCCTTGTATCCATGGTCTTTCTCCAAGCAGCTGTGTAACATCGACTTTTGGATGGAATTTTCCTCACTATGTATCTGTATGAATCGGTGTAGCTTTCGGTGACACAGGGGCATTACGAGTCAGTGACGTTAGCCATCACTACACGGCGACAGACGTCGCAAAAGGAGTTAAGGGGCTCCGGAACGCCCTATACTTGCAATGTTAAAATAACGCTTATAAATTACATCTTTCCTCACAAAGTATTTGAGGTAGGAAGTTGAACTTTTTACAGATTATTTATTGGAATATGGGCTACAACTTAACACAGGGATTTTACAAAATTTTAGTTCAGTTATTAAAGATGATTTTTTTTCAATAGTAATGAAAATTCACAACATTTTTTTGCAATTTTTTATTTATATATTCAAAAATATACAGTTTTTTGGAAAAAGGCTGTGTTAAATTATGCAGAAGGTACTGTGTAACATTTACTGAAAGTTTGAAACAAATATGTTTGGAAGATCCTTAGAAAACATGTAACTAGTATGAGAAAATAAAAGTTTTGGGAATCGAGCGACAAAGATTGGATTAACTTTTTAGTGCATTCCAGGTCCATAGGATGGATTATCTTCATCCTCTGCAAACTCCTCCTCCAGCTTCCTCTTGTTCCTCCTCCTGTTTACTCTTGCTTGTATTTCTAGACTCTTTACAGCCCTGTCTGCAGCCCGAAGGCGTTCCTTGTCTAAAGCAAGCATCACTCGTTGTTGTGTTCGTAGATTTTGCTTCCATTTTCTTCAGTTGCAGTTACTGCAACACTGTTCCAAAAGGTGGTCATGTATGAACACTTATCACATTTCAGTTGTATTTCACTAGCAAGTCCTACGTGCTTTATTATGGAGAGTTCCAGACCAACTTCACTACAATGAATACATCTTACACAGTTTGAAAAAATTCCTTTGAGAACCGACATATCAAATATTTCATTCACATCCGATTCGCCCATAAAACATTCATAGTTTTCACTCATTGAACCAAGCTTCTTCTGTGAAGTATTTTCTTTCCCACTTTGACTGCTATGGGCAGGTGTACTTGAGAGGTTAGGTTCACTCACTTGGTTATCGTCTTTATTGTTTACAGTAATAACACATACCTTTGGCTTTCCAACATTTCTCCTTTTCTTAAAAGCCTTCAGAGGATTTCTAATAACTTTACTTTTACTCATTACTATACTTCAACAAATCAGAGACTCAAGAAACAGAATTAATTACGAATATTTTCGAGATAACGACAGAGTAAATAAACATGAAACAATCGACAATCACACCAGCGATATATATTGAACCATCACAGGTCAGCCACAACACATACTTTATCTCACATCACTAAAATGTACCTGATGAACACGGACGTTAATAATAACACCATTTGACAGCAGTTTAACAGCGCCACAGTGGGTCACGCCCATGTAGAACACATTTCAAAAAAAAAAATTAAAAATAGTTGTAGTCTTCGGAATTGAATAAATTATATATCTGTTAAAAGGTAATAGTCTGCAGATTCAGAAAACGCAAAAAAGTAAAAATTGAACTTTTCATGATTTTGAGCCATTCCGGAGCCCCTTAAAGAACACTATTGCGGACAACATCTCTTGTTTCTTCTTTCTTACCTTTGTAGCCAAAACAGGAAACGAGAGAGAGAAATGTCGGGTGCGTTGACGTGATTTATCTTAAAAATGGTTAAAATGGCTCTGAGCACTATGCGACTTAACTTCTGAGGTCATCAGTCCCCTAGAACTTTGAACTAATTAAACCTAACTAACCTAAGGACATCACACACATCCATGCCCGAGGCAGCGTAGCGGTCGCTCGGTTCCAGACTGTAGCGCCTAGAACCGCACGGCTAATCCGGCCGGCGATTTATCTTACCGAGCGTCTAAAGAACAGCAGACGAGAGAAACAGTGCTGAATTAAATACTGACCGCATATGTCCATATACATACACATTAAATGTTATAGCATTCATCGACATGGTGGAAGTAGGTCTCTTTGCGTCAACACTGAGTAACGTTCCTGTCTTCGGTCCATACTCCGACGCTGTCTCAAGTGATGTCATAAGCTCAAGATCGCTCAGTTTGTCTAGTGACATGTTTGACAGGTATGTCTGGCGTGTGATGAAAGACTCTTCTATCCCCGGGTCCTCATCTGATGTGGCGCCACGATTGCTGATAAAGAAGGAGAGTATGAGCGTTTTACTGAAAGTCTGGTTGGTACCGGGACGCGACGGCAGGCAGTCGTATATGTATAATATAGAGCAACTGACTTGGTGTACACTGCGCTATATTAGTGTGGTGATGTCTACATCCAAGCAGTATTTCTGGCTGGTCGCTCAATAGTTGGACAACGTGAATAGACGCATTTTCCTTTTCTTCTCTTCGAAGCATTGTTTCAGTCGATTTTCCTTGAATTACCATATTTTCGTGATGATACGCGCTCATGCTGTAAGACAAGAGTTTTCAAACTGAGTCGCTGTCATACAGTAGGGGCGTCGGTTTTATAAAAACACTATTTTGTTGTATTCGCTTTCTGAGTGAAGCAACAACGTGTGCGCTAGTAGTGACATGTACCGTGCCGGTAAGTAAGAGTTTTCACTATGCCTGCGTGGTAGATGGCAGTCAAATCGTACCACGTGACTTATTTGTTTTTATTTAGTAGCAGGAGGTCTCAAAGCTACACTCCTGGAAATGGAAAAAAGAACACATTGACACCGGTGTGTCAGACCCACCATACTTGCTCCGGACACTGCGAGAGGGCTGTACAAACAATGATCACACGCACGGCACAGCGGACACACCAGGAACCGCGGTGTTGGCCGTCGAATGGCGGTAGCTGCGCAGCGTTTGTGCACCGCCGCCGTCAGTGTCAGCCAGTTTGCCGTGGCATACGGAGCTCCATCGCAGTCTTTAACACTGGTAGCATGCCGCGACAGCGTGGACGTGAACCGTATGTGCAGTTGACGGACTTTGAGCGAGGGCGTATAGTGGGCATGCGTGAAGCCGGGTGGACGTACCGCCGAATTGCTCAACACGTGGGGCGCGAGGTCTCCACAGTACATCGATGTTGTCGCCAGTGGTCGGCGGAAGGTGCACGTGCCCGTCGACCTGGGACCGGACCGCAGCGACGCACGGATGCACGCCAAGACCGTAGGATCCTACGCAGTGCCGTAGGGGACCGCACCGCCACTTCCCAGCAAATTAGGGAGACTGTTGCTCCTGGGGTATCGGCGAGGACCATTCGCAACCGTCTCCATGAAGCTGGGCTACGGTCCCGCACACCGTTAGGCCGTCTTCCGCTCACGCCCCAACATCGTGCAGCCCGCCTCCAGTGGTGTCGCGACAGGCGTGAATGGAGGGACGAATGGAGACGTGTCGTCTTCAGCGATGAGAGTCGCTTCTGCCTTGGTGCCAATGATGGTCGTATGCGTGTTTGGCGCCGTGCAGGTGAGCGCCACAATCAGGACTGCATACGACCGAGGCACACAGGGCCAACACCCGGCATCATGGTGTGGGGAGCGATCTCCTACACTGGCCGTACACCACTGGTGATCGTCGAGGGGACACTGAATAGTGCACGGTACATCCAAACCGTCATCGAACCCATCGTTCTACCATTCCTAGACCGGCAAGGGAACTTGCTGTTCCAAGAGGACAATGCACGTCCGCATGTATCCCGTGCCACCGAACGTGCTCTAGAAGGTGTAAGTCAACTACCCTGGCCAGCAAGATCTCCGGATCTGTCTCCCATTGAGCATGTTTGGGACTGGATGAAGCGTCGTCTCACGCGGTCTGCACGTCCAGCACGAACGCTGGTCCAACTGAGGCGCCAGGTGGAAATGGCATGGCAAGCCGTTCCACAGGACTACATCCAGCATCTCTACGATCGTCTCCATGGGAGAATAGCAGCCTGCATTGCTGCGAAAGGTGGATATACACTGTACTAGTGCCGACATTGTGCATGCTCTGTTGCCTGTGTCTATGTGCCTGTGGTTCTGTCAGTGTGATCATGTGATGTATCTGACCCGAGGAATGTGCCAATAAAGTTTCCCCTTCCTGGGACAATGAATTCACGGTGTTCTTATTTCAATTTCCAGGAGTGTAGTTTTGTCGAATGCAGATAATTTGTAATTTTTGTTTATCTACTATGGTACCTGATTTTCCGTTTCACATGTACTACTATTGGAAATTAAGAACGAACACAGTGTTCCATTTGTTTCGAAGTTATAGCTACTGCAAGTATGCTTCCTGATAAAATGAGACGGCGTTTGGAGGCATATCACAACAGTTTTTATTAAAACCACGATAACACTTATCCCCACGTGTTGAAACTAATGATAGAATAAAAAGAAACTCACTTTGACTAATTAACTTACAGTTCCTAAAAAAGATTCCTCTTTCATCTTGTGAAGTTGCCTACCATGCAGCAAAGAGAAAGAAACCTCACACCGTACTGTAAGACGTCATTTTACCACCTGCCCTGGACATGACATCGATTAGATGAATGAGGTGCCAAGCAAGTGGCAAGTGTGAGTCTGTCAGATAACACTAGCAGCAACTGAGCAATCTATATGGCTCACGACCTTAATTACCGTTTGGTTCAACAACTCAAAGGTAACGGTGATGTCGCCATTCAGTTGTACGAAGTAACAGACAACCACAATGATGCGCATCTAACTTGTACGTACTGTTTATACATGACAAAAATTTCATTAATATCTTCTTTTCAGCAGTAGAATGATTCTAGGAACAAAAGTGACAGGCCTCTCCGACATATTACAATCTTCTATACAAGAAAACAACACTAAATTGAAAAATTTTGTTGGCCTGTGTATTCAGATGGAGGTCGTAGTATGACTAACAGTTACACCGGACATGCATGTTCTTATTCGTCAACAGACTCCTCATGCTAGTTTGACACAGTGTGTATCTACAGCATCAAAAAAATGTCCTTTATGAGATAATTCAATCAGTGCTTGAAGAGTTAAACTTCATTAAAATTTGAGTATTTAAGTCGAAGTGTTTTCAACACACGACTGACCACATTTCCGTAATAATTACACCAACTCTTGATGGATTTCAATTGCGAATGTCTTGAAAAGAGTGTATGAGCTAAGGAATGAATTTTATTCTTACCATACTCTAAAGAAACACTTGTGTTCCGAGAATTTTGTATACTATGTGATCAAATGTATCCGGACACCTGGCTGAAAATTGCTTACAAGTTCGTGGCGCCCTCCATCGGTAATGCTGGAACTCAATATGGTGTTGGCTCACCCTTAGCCTTGATGACAGCTTCCACACTCGCAGGCATACGTTCAATCAGGTGCTGTGGAATGGCAGCCCATTCTTCACGGAGTGCTGTACTGAGGAGAGGTACAGATGTCGGTCGGTGAGGCCTGGCACGAAGTCGGCGGTCCGAAACATAAACATCCCAAAGGTGTTCTGTAGGATTCAGGTCAGAACTCTGTGCAAGCCAGTCCATTACAGGGATGTTATTGTCTTGTAACCACTCTGCCACAGGCCGTGTATTATGAACAGATGCTCGATCGTGTTGAGAGATGCTATAGCCGAATTGCTCTTCAACAGTGGGAAGCAAGAATTTACTTAAAATGTCAATGTAGGCCTGTGCTATGATAGTGCCACGCAAACCAACAAGGGGTGCAAGCCCCCTCCATGAAAAACACGACCAATTTTACTGTTGGCACTAACATGCTGGCAGATAACTTTCACCAGGTATTCACCATACCCATACCTTGCCATCTGATCGCCACATTGTGTACTGTGATTCGTTACTCCACACAATAGCGTGATTGGCTTATGAGCAGCCGCTCGACTATGAAATCCAAGTTATCTCACCTCCCACCTAACTGTCATAGTATTTGTAGTGGATGCTGGTGCAGTTTAAATTCCTGTGGCTGGATAGATGTCTGCCTATTACACATTAAGACCCTCTTCAACTGTCGCCGGACTTTGTCAGTCAACAGACGAGGTCGGTCTGTACGCTTTTGTGCTGTACGTGTCTCTTCACGTTTCCACTTCACAATCACATCGGAAGCAGTGACCTAAGGATGCTTAGGAGTGTGGAAACCTTGCTTACAGACGTATGACACCCAATCACCTGTCCGCGATCGGAGTCCGTGAGTTCCGCGTTCCGCGGAGCGCCCAATTCTGCTCTCCCACGATGTCTAATGACTACTGAGATCGCTGATATGGAGTACCTGGCAGTAGGTGGCAGCACAATGCACCTAATATAAAAAACGTATGGTTTTGAGGGTGTCCGGATACTTTTGATCACATATTGTACACAGTGACTTTGTTTTGAAGCTGGCGTGTCTGTGTGATGTTTTCGGAAAACTCTCTTCGGGAGTGTACCCTTTCAAGGTAATGAGACCAAAATTCTGCAACTGTTAGACAAAATTTCAGGATTCAGAAAGAAACTACTGCTGTGAAAGAAAAACGAGGATCATGAAAACATATATTACGTTTTCCCTGATCTTCATACGGTGTTACACTTTCCGTTGAGCGAAGAACTGAAGTCTGTGTTTGTGGATCATTTAACTTAACTCATTGATTACTTTCTGAAGTACTCGTCATAAGAAGATGATCAACACAACTGGGTGAAAGATCCTTTCAGCACGGAACTTCCATAAACACTTGTCACTGAATAACAAGAGCAATTTGAAAAGCATAGGCCATTCCCAGATTTACATTTTCTTATTTTTTCTGATACGAAAATCACATATGACACCAATTACAATAATGTGCGGGCCGATCATCTCATTATATTTTATTCAAATGACGAAGATTACGACAGTGATTGTATAGGTTAAGCCATCTTCATTAATCTCTCTTCCGTGTTGTCACTGAGATAAAAGCGCATGCATCTATAACGGCCAAACAAAAAGTTTTCGTTCGAAGGCCACACTAACTCGTTGTCTACATGTCGGCTCTTGTATATCCTCATCGGAGTTGCGCTGGTTTGCATGTACACTGCACCAACGCACTTTGTTATCAACCCTTATTGTACACTAAAAAAAAAATTTAAAAAAACCAGCAGAAGAAAGAAACGACGCAACACGAAGGAAATACATTGAAAAATACGGAAATCGGTAGATTCATTCAAGAGAAAAAGTTCCACAAATTGAGTAAAGTCACTAAGGTGTTGTTCCGCCTCTCCGCCTCTGGCCCTTATGCAAGCAGTTATTCGGCTTGGCATTGACTGACAGAGTGGTCCTTCTCAGGGATATCGTGACAAATTCTATGCAACTGGCGCGCTGCATCGACTAAATCCCGAGCTGGTGGGAGGGCCCCCTCCATAAAGCATCCTCACTGCACGCCAGTACGTCGCCGATAATCTGTGTCCCGTTTTGTTGCCTTCTATGGCAAAGCATTCTGTGCTTACATTTCACTGAGATAATGCCCACCTGCTCACGGCAACAGTTTCTACTGGTTGCCTTCGTGCTTGCCAAACCCTCCACTGACCAGCGAAGTCGCCGGATCTCTCGACAAATGAGAACTGTTGGAGTAGTATGGGCACGACCTTGCAACCCTCTCGGGATATTGACGTTCTGACGCGCCAATGGACAGAGTTTGGTACGTCCCTCAGGAGGACATCAAACGACTTAATCGATCATAAAGGACAGAGGTGGGCCAACTCGTTATTAACTTGCTCAATTTGTGAAGTCCTGTCTCTTGAATAAATCATGGAATTTTTCTGAATTTTTTTATCATTAGTGTGTCTGTACATGCACATCAGATCTTTCGTTTTCCGTCCCATTCGGATAATTTCTTAGTGGTGCGTCGTGTCTTTTTCTTATTGTATTTTCATTTACAAGCTGAGGCCTTGAACAGCCCGTATTAACAGAAAGCGAGGACCAGAGACCAGAACACCAGTTCCCAAGCGGCCCTTGTGGCAATTTAAAAAGTGGGACATCGACTGAGGAAAGAGAGCAGGTGCTCTGAAATGCACTGCCATTCTGGAGCCACATTGGTGGACGCAGCAAGCTCCTAAATTTGGAAAGCAGAGAACAGCACGTGTACACAGCTTACACAGTAAATAGACGTTTCAGAGCGTGTCCCTTCCAGCAATGTGCTGTCTGCAGAGGTCATTGTGCACACGCCAGCTTGTTTATGGTAGGCAGGTGGATGACGGAAAGCTTTTCTATCACGAAAACTACGACTTAAGTGTTCTGAAAAAGACTGCTAGGAAGCGGAGGTCACTGACCGCTTTCAAAACTTTATCAAGAAGAGACCGTGGAGTGGTAGTTAAAGAAACGAGGCTCTGACGCAGGTTCACTTCGTTGTAACTCTCCGAACAGTGCAAGCTGAAAAAAAACAGCCTCTACTGGGAAAAATGAGCAACATAAAGATTATGACTACTCTCATAGGTAGGCAGCGTTTGTCGAAGGAGAATAAGCAGAACAGTCACAGGAGACGGTTTGTTGAGTGGTACTTACGTAAATAAATTAGTGAAATCAAAGTGAAGTAGAAATTAGAATATAAATGAAAAACTTGGTTTAGTTTAGAGAGTTACATACCGGCAAACAGCGGACAGAACAGCAGAGCAGAAGAGACAATGACCATGAAGTCAGCAAGTTCCACATAAGCGGGCGCTGTCGATTCAGCCGTCAGGGTTCAAATGGCTCTGAGCACTATGGGACTTAACATCTATGGTCATCAGTCCCCTAGAACTTAGAACTACTTAAACCTAACTAACCTAAGGAGATCACAGAACACCCAGTCATCACGAGGCAGAGAAAATCCCTGACCCCGCAGCCGTCAGGGCATCGCCCGACCGGCTCACGTGTTTCTCAGTTGTCGCATGTGAGCAAAGGCCCCCGCCTACATTCCAAGAGCCAGTGACCGACGTTAAGAAGATTCTTCCAGAAGCTTTTCAACGTGACAGAAGAGGCAATGACCGGCTCACGTGTTTCTCAGTCGTCACATGTGATCAAAGGCCCTCGCCTACATTCCAAGAGCCAATGACCGACGTTAAGAAGATTCTTCGAGAAGCTTCTCAACGTGACAGAAGAGGCAATGACCGTGAAGTCGTTCACCTCCAGTAAACTGAAGTGAATAAATACGCGAGACGCAGTGGGCCCGAGAGACGAAGAAGACGAAGAAGTGAAAAAGCGTAGCAGCAGTTTTCAGTCAGTTTCGGTGCTGAAGACCGTCATGTAAGAAGAGACTACATCATGCACAGACGCACTAAGTCCGCCGCTGTAATGGAATAGCAAGCAGCAGCCGCGGTGCCAGAAGACAGAAGTTAAAAGGTATTTGAAGTCTGATTTTTACATATCCGGGTAACTCGTGAGGACGGGAAGGAAACGGCCTCACATCAGCAGTCACCTGTGAGCTGGGATGAAGATCTGACAGCCGAAGACTGGCAAGCGGGAGTCCGTTGTTCGAGTCCAGGACACTGGCCTTCCCCCGCCGCGCCGCTCCGCTGGTCGACGCACAACACACGCGGCCGCTTAGAGAAGAGAAACACTGGGACGCCACATCCAAGGTATCACCATCCGATGCACGACTTCGCTCGCAATAATTAAACGGGCTACCTCGCGCTGCGCGTCTCCAGTCAGCTGGGCGAGACGGCGACACGAGATACACACTGCCACGCGTAATCAGACGCCGCCGCCGCCGCTGCCGCAGCAGAAGACTTCGCAAACGACACAGCTGCCGCTCTCCGAGCCAGAACATCGAGTAAGAAACAGTTGTACAAATCTTCAATAAACCTTTTTGAGAGACCTTCATGACTAGATAAATAAAAATCACCGATTGCGACCACTGCCCCAATCCCGTACCGCCTGTTCGTGGATAGGTCGACTTTACAGTTGGAATCCGCCACGTGCAGGACCAGGGGGACTGGGGTGATCCTGAATGAGACAACGCACCGGTTATGACGTAGAATAGGAAGTAGATTTAGTCAATTAGAATAGGATAGTAAGTTAGGAACCTGCAGCGATAAATAACTTTTTGCCTGCCCTGTGCCAGGGGCATGCTCATAGGGATTAGCTCTATGAGCAAGGCACCCAAGTAGGTTTATATTATTAACACTGGCACAACAGTAGCGCTGCAGGCAGCCAATACTAACCCTTCATAGAAGCTAGAAATAATACTAACACTAATTAAATTAGAAGTAGTCTGCCTAATAATAAAGCTGCAAATATAAAACTAGAAACATAGGACCCACTAATCATTAAGGTGGTGGGTCATTTTGTATAATTATTATGTTATGAAATAAAGGATTTTCTTTTTTTTTTTAAAAAAATCTCCATAAAAGTTATCTTATGTAAAAATGATGTTTCATTCGACCTCATACCCGAGACAAGGAAGAACCCACCCGGCCCACATGTTGTTAAGAGAGAAAAATTAATTAATTTAGTATTTTCACCCTGACATAATGCTTTAGAATGCACATCCTGACAATTGACTAGCATCAAAAGAGAAAACCCAGTTACATTTAGTATCAGAACTGTTACAGGTTGTTCCATACCCAGTCCCGTAACATAAAACACTGTAGTAGCGGACGTCTTAGTGGTAGCAGTTAGCACTTGGATGTCTGGCATAGAAATAGATCGACAGAGTTCACTTGCTGAGCGGGCTGGGGTGAGACTTAGGTGGAGAGAGGCAGACTGTACTCTGACTCCTCACTGTTGGTGAGGAGGCTGATTTGGCAGATTGTAAAACTTCGTTTGCACGTCCATACCCAGATATTGCCGGGAAAATCTAGTGGCATCGGCTGCTTAGGGCGGGACGGAGTTAAACGTTCGTTAATATTTCAGTGAACTGAAGCTGGCTTCTCATTATCTTTGCCAACAATACCATTGGCAATTACCTGGGCCACGATTTTGCTTTCGCAATTAGTAAGTCCTTTCACAAGGTTAGTTAACAATCAATTATGGGAATACCAGTACCTGGAAATCCACGCTAGGCCACCCTCTTCGTTATTTGCGTTAATTAGATCCGTTGCGTAACTTTTTGAAGCATTTATGTTTCTAGGAGGTATAACACTCCCCGTCTGCTAACTACTGTACCATTTTAGCTATTATTAAGTACTGATACCTTTTATTTTTGATTTAAACTGAACTTTCACAACTAGTTCCGTCAAGTAATGTACAGGTTCGTGCCGCTGGACGTTTTATGTTCACTCAATGTTTGTAAAATGCTAACTACTTATAATTTTTTCCGTCTGTAGGTGCAAACTGAACAACGTCCTGTCACGGTCGCCACGTATAACACTCCCCGTCTGCTAACTACTGTACCATAACCTCAATGCCAGAAGCAGGTTGTAACATAAAACAATTTTGTAAAAGTAACTATGGCACAAAGCAACAGAGCAGTGTTACCCTCTGAGAGGAATTTTGTTAAGTTGACCGTATTGTTCCTAATGGAAGTGGCTTATCGGAAATGAAAGTCAGAATTACGTTAATATTGCAATAGTGACAAACAAAATTTTGCCTAGCTATACTGTTTATAGAATAAGGGAAACGGTCGCCAGCCTAATTAGGCAAGAGAAAGATTAACATTCTCGTTTATGAAAGTAGGTATAAGTAACTATAATGGACAACACAACAGACACAACCTAGACTTAGCAAGACGCGAGTGCAATGAACTCTAACACACATATGTTTTAAGATTGAAGCTAACAGTTAGAGCAGCAGGAACTATTTTCAAAATTATAACAGGTACAGAAAAACACTATCACTTTCAGGGTTTACACAAACTGAGTGGTCTTTATACTGTTAATATGCACACAAGAGAGACAAACACTTGGCATACATGAGAATGTAACGTTTCACAACTGCAGCTTTCTCACTTTTACTACAACGAAACACAATGTTGACAAAATTGCAAGGAATTGACTCTCCTTTTTAGAATTTACTACAGACAACAACGTGATCATTTACTTTATAAGACTCAGCCTAAAGTTTGAAGTTGGTAACAGCACTTTAAATAACAGTTTCAATAGGAAAATTATTATTGGACAAATAACATTTGCTTTAACTCACTCTGTTACCACATTAGCTTTAACTATCTTTCAAATAAGTTCAAGAGGCATTATTTAACAAAGCTCTAGGCTTCAACGTACTTTGAGTAAGGACACTCGGTAATCACTTTACTTCAAACGGAGAGGACCCTGAGAGGTGTTATGATGAGGAGTAAAATCAAGGTAGGTAAATAAATTCCGATATGAATTACCTTATATTTCAGCACACTAACACATCCATTAGGCTGATCCTTCACTGTACATCAATATAGTATTACGTTACAGTGATTGCGCAATGTGGTGGCAACTGCATGTTGGTAGGTGGAATTACAGGTAGAATTGCCGGACTTTATCGTATCTTCATGGCGACGATTCATACAAATTCCAGAATAGATCCAGCTATTTATCCACCCATCCGAGGCATTGGAAAGAAGCAGTAAAAGCCTCTCTCTGAATCAGCATGATATGCACCTTTACATTGACAGTGCACAGACTGGTAGCTCCTTTCCGACTGGTGGCTCGTCTCCGACTCGTAGCTCGCCTCCGACTGACTATCAGTTCCACCTTCTCCACCTATGCCAACCACAATTTGCGCGCGCTATGCATTTCCGTTCCAGAGGGGAACCACTACACCATTTACATACAAACTAACTAAGAACCCTAAGTGAGGATCAGCAATTTACATAACAGCAAACAAATACATTAAATAAAACAGAACATTTTCACATATTGACACTTCTACAAAAAAATTATTCACACAAAATTACAATTACATACAATAAGTTCTGTTCCCTCCAAATGGGACAAAGAATACAAATTGCAGATACACTACTTTGCATAGAATCAAATCACGCCATCAAAGGTTTGACAAAGAAAAGAATACACAATTTTATGCTATCGATTTGATCACATTCACAGGCGATCAACAATGTAACATTAAATAAAGCAAAATGAATCCATACAGCATAAGAGCTGTGGTGTTACAGAGGGATCTACTGTTCAGCAGGCGCAGGTCAGCTTACTGCTGACTTCGGTATTCTGCAAATTTACTGATATTTCTTCACACTTCACACTGAAATCGAAGTATATTTGCTCACCACAGCTTGAGGTTTGGAGTTTTGTGAAGCAGAAGCATCTCCAAGTAGGTATCAAGGAACTATGTGATCTCGTACCTCATACAACATTCTACCTATGTGAGGTAAAACTTTCAGGATTGTTGGTCATCGACACGAACTATAAATCGCTAGTGAGGGATGTGAATAGCAATCTTGTGCAGAGATTTGAAGAAAAGATGATGAAGAAGCGAGCCGTTCCTTCCCAATGATTTCGTTGCAAGATTATGTTGTAATAACATTAAATGTTAACTAAATGTATTATATGATTAGTTATTAAAGAAATAAACACCTTGGTAAAGTTACATGATTAATCTACGTTCCTTTAAGTATTTCAATAAATATGTAAGGAAACAGGTTTTCGTATTAGTATTTTATTGTCGGGAAGCATTTCTCACACAAAAGTTTGCTGTCTGCGTTACGTTCAATCAACGCAAGATGCGATGTGGCTCATTTGATTGCCAACTCGATTGTATAACTTGTCTGTCGTGTATCAATTTAACATGTACCACTAACACCATCCCAGATTACTTAAAGAGTTGTAATCTCCCATCTCTTTCCTAATTCGATCTATTGTCCACATTAGTCTCTTATGAAGATTTGACAGGAGCGAAGATTATAATAAACTTTCTAGCTTACTTGGCTTGTCATGTAGAGTTCGCTGCAGTCCTTCTCTGTCTAAGAGTCTGATTCTTCAGGCTGAAAATGTCACACTTTAGGTCCTCACGATTGGATTGGTCTAAATAAATTTGAAGATGGTTGTTGCAGAATTTTTGTTTTTACGTAAATTATTTTCTCACACTTTAGTATATCATACAGCCTTTTGATTTTTCACGTTAACAAAGCCGAAACTACATTGTTCGCACAAAAAAACAATAATACGTCCGTTCACATCACAGGCATGCTTACGACTCTCACACTCTGCGGAACTAACCTTGTTCCAAAGAGTTTACAACTTTTCTTAACAAAATTATTTCTGCTAGTTTCTGTTACATTATTACTTTCGATTATTATTTCATAAATAAATCCAGAAATATACGTAGCAGCCAGTACAATTTTGCGTAATTAATCATATAAATTTTAAGTCTGCCAACAGTTCGTAATTTCAAATGTTTCTAAAAAATAATTTTAACTGTACATTCAGAACTAGTACTTATCGATTGTAACATAGAGACTAAAACTTTTTATAAAGTAATTCATTTTCATAAATTTTAGCTTGAAATATACTGTGTATAAAATTATATGAAATTTTTCGGAAAAGCAACTAAGATAATATTGACCTGATCAAAATTCAAAAAATAATACTGGTATCGACAACTGCAGTTGCGGAAAAGTAATGCTAGAGGACGACGTTCCGTTACAGAGTCGAACCTCCACATATGAAACAGCTTCAAGCGTCTCACTAGATTGCAAATGAGTTACTGTGTTCAGCTAGTTTTGCAAGCATCCCACTTTTATGTCGCCATACCTTCTGAATTAAGTGTCGTGCAATGATATAATTTTCCTGGTACTTTCAATGATATTTGTGGATACTGTCTGAAAAATGTGTTGCGAACAGAGATAGCTGTAAAGATGTAATAGATTAAAACATCACGCCTGACGCCGAAGTTTTTCATTGCGAGAGTATCTGAAATTTTAATCACGAACTATCTCTTCAGAGTGTGAAAATGTTTCGTTGGCTCCCACCTACAGAGGGAGGAATGTTCATCATAATAAAATAAGAGAAGTCAGAGCTCGCACTGAAAGACTTAAGTGTTCGTTTCTGCCGCACACCGTTGGAGAGTGGAACGGTATAGAAATAACTTGAAAGTGGTTCTATGAAGCTTCCACCAGATATTTAATTGTGCGTTGCAAGCTAAACACATAGATTTAGATGTTAATACTTGACTTAACGTATTAAGCCTTTAGGTTATATATCTTAATCAGAAGATTATAGCAACTTTTAAATTTTAATTCAGTCAATAAATATACGAAAGACTGAAAATCAAATTCCTGTTAGCATTGGAAGTAATTAGATATGAGTTTTTTGATGGAATTCATTAGATATGAGTTGTAATTTGTTCGGAGCGGTAAGTGATATTCTCCTGTAGTGAATTTTTCGCTGTATTTTGCTAGTAGGTCATATCCCAGTCACGTGCTCAATGTACACGCTTGCATTCGTTTGGACAGGAATCCTCTCCTTGATTTATGACCAAAGTTCGACGGGGTTTACTACGAATTCATATTTATTAGTAATTGTATAATTTCATTTGTTTTTCCTAGTTCACCTCGAGCTGAACATGGGACCAACGTGTGTTAATATTTCCTACAATTTTCCATGCCATTTTTTGTTTGTTTATCTTTCCTGTTCCTTATTTGCGTTCTGGGATGTTATATGGAGGCAGTATTATGTGTGACTGGGGTGTTCGATCCTTCACCAGATGATAATTTAATAGTGTTTCCTCTACTTCGTAATTACCATATCATTAATTGCAGTGAGCCGTCAGTTCTTTACTGTGACTGCCAAGAACTTTGACTCCAGTTCGTAATTGTGAAATAGGTTATGTACTCTAATGAATGATGGACGAAATGCAAGTTCCGATACTCTTGGTATACTGTAGAAGTAATCTCCATTTTCAAGAAAGGGAAACATAATGACTGCACAAACTATAGTGACATCGGTCTGCTAAACCCTGGCTACAAACAATACTCAAAGATAATCAATAACCGCATGAAGAATATCGCAGAAGCTATTATTTCTGACGAACAAAATGGCTGAAACCCGAAATGGAAAGCTCTGAGACACTCAGCGAGTCGTGGAACGTATATCGGAAAGACAGGTTAGAGGCCATAGGAGGGGGATTATTCATTGCAATTGACAAAAATATTGTCTCTAATGAGCTCAAAGTAAAGTGCGACATTGAAGTTATCTAGTCCCGTCTAACAGATGTAGGTGAAAAAAGGTTAATTTTTAGATGTTTTTACCTTCTACCTGATCCGCTGTGACAGTTCTAGAGCCATTGAAGAAAAGTGTACGGTCAGTAGTATGTAAATACCCAGGTCATGCAGTACTAGTAGGAGGCGACTGTAACCTACCGAGTACAGACTGCTATGTCTACTATTCATTGCAGGGGGTATGGACAGACAGTCGTGCGAAATACTTATCAACACGTTTTCTGTAAACTGTCTTGAGCAGCCAGCTCGGCATCTCAAACGCATTGGAAAGATCTTAGACCATGAAGCTACAAATAGGCTGGATCTTATCGACAATGTCAGCTTAGAAACGGGGATTAGTAGTCATGATGTCATTATAGCAATTATGGTTAAGAAAGTTAATAGATCAGTCAAGAATGCTAGGAGAGTGTTTCTGCTAGATAAAGCAGATAAGCATTTGTTAGCATCTCACTCAGAGAGTGAACTGAAGTCACTTATTTCCAGTAAGGTGGACCTAGAGGGATTATGGGAAAGATTGTAAATCATGACGCGGAGAGTTGAGTGCCCAGTAAGTGGATAAAGGATGGAAAGACCCTCCATGGTTTAAAAACGGAATTTGGAAGGTGCTAAGGAAGCAGACGCTGTAGTACTCTCTGTTCAAAAGACAACGCACAAATGACTATAAGCTAAGGTTAGTAGAGATTCGTGCATCTGCGAAAAGATCTATGCGCGAAGCATACAGTACCACCATCCTACCATAGCAAAGGATCTGACAGAGAACCCGAGAGAATTCTGGCCCTATGCAAAATCGCTAAGCGGCTCTAAGGCTTCCACTCAGTTCCTTGTTGACCAATGCGGCGTGGCAGTTGAACATAGCAAAACAAAAGCCGAAGTTTTAAATTTCGCATTCAAGAAATTGTCGACGCAAATGAATCGATAAACATATCTCAATTTGACCATCGGATGGACGTAAAAGTAATAAGCATCCCTGGCGTAAACAAACAATTCAAAGATTCGAAAGCAAATAAATCATCAGATCCGAATGGGTCTACGGCATTTACGCCTTACATATCTTGCATTTATCGCGAATCTCTCGCCCAACACAAAGTCCCAAGCGGCTGGAAAAATGCGCAGGCGACTCCTGTATATAAGAAGAGTAAAATAACGGATCCGCAAAATTACAGACCAGATATCCCCAACATATTCTCGGTTCCAATATAATAAATTTTCTTGGGAATGAGAAGCTTGTGTCCTCGAATCAGCATGGTTTTAGAAATATCGCACGTGTGAAACTCAGCTTGCCCTTTTCTCACATGGTATACTGATAATCATGGATGAAGAGCAACAGGTCTATATTTCTTGATATGCGAGCATGTGGAATAAGTTAACAGATGTGGAAGTGGCTCGAAGACTTCCTAAGTAATAGAACCCAGTATGTTGTCCTCGACTGCGAGTGTTCATGGGAGACAAGGGTACCGTCAGGAGTGCCACAGGGAAGAGTGATAGGACTGCTGTTGTTCTCTCCGTGCATAAATGATTAGTCAACGGTTGTTTGCTGATGATGTGGTGTACGGTGAGGTGTCGAAGTTGAGTGACTATAGGAAAATACAAGATGACAGACAAAATTTCTAGTTGGTATGATGAATGGCAGATAGCTCTAGATGTGAGAAAATGTAAGTTAATGCTGACGAGTAGGAGAAACAAACCCGTAATGTTCTTATACAGCATCAGTAGTGCACAGTTTAAATTTAAATATCAGGACGTAACATTGGAAAGCGGTATGAAATTAAACTGGTACGTGAGGACTGTGGTAGGGAAGGGGAATGGTCGACTTCGGTTTATAGGAAGAATTTTAGGAAAGTGTGGTTCGTTTAGAAAGGAGACCGCATATGGGACGCTGGTGCGACCTATTCTTGAATATTGCTCTAGTGTTCGGGATCCGCACCAGGTGGACTTTAAGGAGGAAAAAAAAATGGCTCTGAGCACTATGGGACTTAACATCTATGGTCATCAGTCCCCTAGAACTTAGAACTATTTAAACCTAACTAACCTAAGGACAGCACACAACACCCAGTCTTCACGATGCAGAGAAAATCACTGACCCCGCCTGGAATCGAACCCAGGAACCCGTGCGCGGGAAGCGAGAATTTAAGGAGGACATCGAAGCACTTCAGAAGCGGGCTGCTAGATTTGTTACTAGTAGGGCAGGTTAGAACAACACGTGAGTGTTACGGAGATGCTTCAGGAACTCAAATGGAGCGAAAGCGACGTTCTCTTCGAAGAACGCTATTGAGAAAATTTAGGGAACAGGGATTTAATGATTCTACTGCCGCCAACGTACATTACGAGTAAGGGTGACGATGATAAGATACGAGAAATTATGGCTCATACGGAGGCATATGGACAGTCGTTTTTCGCTCTCTCTATTTCCTAGTGAACAAGAAAGGAAATGACTCCTAGTGGTACAGGGAACCCTCCTCCACGCATCGTATGGTAGCTTTTGAGGTATCTATGTAAATATAGATGCAGATTTAGAGCAGGTAATTTATGCACAGACATCGTGCTCGCGATTAAAAATATTATAGAAAAACACAGAGAATTTATTACATAAACCCATATGGCCTTCATCGACCTCGAGGAGGCTTTTGACAGGGTGAGCCATCATGAAAGCCTATGGAAGATTATGTCTCAATATGGATATCCTTATCATCTAATACACGTAGTGAAAAGTCTCTACAAAAGTACACTCATTGTTATACACGCAGGTAGGATCGACTACAAGAAATAATTATTAACCGAAGTGAAAGACAAGGGCTTGGGTTATCACCCACCATTTTTAGTATTTACAGTAACTTCATTCTTCGTAAATGTAAAATAAACGAAGGAAATAGCATAACGAGTGAAGAATACCTGAATTTTACATCTGTTTCCAGATAATTAATATGATGATACCTAGATGATTATTATTCAAAGGAACGATGATGACTTCGAAAGATCTATATGTCAGACGAACGAAATATATAACAAATACAACTTTAAACTTTCTAGTAATAAAATGAAAGCAACGGCATTCCGAGGAAAATATCAAGTCAGATGAAAAACTGATTTGAATACTTCAGTTTCAGAACAAGTCTCTCAAATTTTTTATTTAGGCTGCGCTACAAGTATAAGTATTGATTTTGACTCTGATACTTAAAATAAAACACACAAATTCCGAGCTTTAGCAGAACATTGGGCCACAAAGTGGACAAAGAGACCACCATGAAATTGTATAAAGAGATGGTGGTTTCTGTTTTGTCCTGTTGTTGTTGTTGTGGTCTTCAGTCCTGAGACTGGTTTGATGCAGCTCTCCATGCTACTCTATCCTGTGCAAGCTTCTTCATCTCCCAGTACCTACTGCAACCTACATCCTACTGAATCTGTTTAGCGTCTTCATCTCTTGGTCTCCCCCTACGATTTTTACTCTCCACACTGCCCTCCAATACTAAATTGGTGATCCCTTGATGCCTCAAAACATGTCCTACCAACCGATCCCTTGAAAAAAGAAACAAGGAAATAAAAGTGAAACATCAGAGATGGGGCTCCTTTTGGAAGACGGAGAGCTGCGCAGGAAGAGACTTGATTAGAAAAGGAGATACTAGAACAGAATTAAATATTTTCAACATGAATGATAAATATGAAAAACATCTGAAAATTGAAGGCAACAACCCATGAGACAGTCAGATCTCAGAATTCCTCGAAAGTTCCTGAACTACACGTTGAATGGGAAAAGACATTTTGTAAGTTTTCGAGAAAGATGAGAATGATTATTTTGAATATTCGGAACAGGTGGCAGGCTAATCCTTTAAAGAAAGATGATGATGATGACGACAACGTATCAGTGGCTGAAAGGACCCTTATGAATTACAATTGAGTTGTTTATCTCAGAAACCACACATGTGAGATTTTTTTATGTTTTGAATTAGGCGTGGCTTCGTAGAAAGCACATCAAGGCACGTCGTTTAGCACAAAAATCAATGACGTGCAGCACTTCTAAACCCGAGAAAAAGCACTAAGAATTTCTGGGTAGTGCAGGAATAAAGATGTGAAGCACATGTGCTCTTTCTGTCGTATTGGGAAATAACGTTTTGTTGTTGGCTCTCCTGACCTTTCTCAAACAAATCCCTACGAAATGTAGGGGCTGGCGGTTACTGCCTTGTATTGTTGAGAAAGAGAAGTAAGAGTTTAAAAGATGTCTAGCAGCGAATCTGCTGCATAACTTACATTCAAAAAGAAGAAGGATGTGGTGAAACATGAGAAGTGACAGAGGAATGTAATTAGAAATGTCAGGGTAAACGAATAGCTTACAAATCATATGAAAGCAAAGAAGTTCCTGGAAGGGTGAGAGATCCTTACTTATCCTAGTGTGGTGATAAATGCTATGCAAACATTGGTGATGAAAGCAGAAATGAGATGCGAAATAATTTTTATTCGGTGGACATTGAAAATATGCAAGATATATATTTACATATTCTGACTGAGACAAGGGAATGCATATGAAGACGTAAGATGCCGAAGTCAAATGAACATGAAGAAGAATCACATCCAGGCCCTCCGATCAGAAGAGAAATAACCTTTTTAGTTACAACGTAAAAGTAAATGAGAAAATTCAAAAGATATGTAAAAACACCTTGATAATGCCATACGAAATAAGAGTACGCAGGCTTTGTAATCTTCTTGTGGTTGGCAAAAGTCCAGAAGATCTACAAAGGGAAAACCGAAATCGTAATGCTATTTAAGGCAATAGTTGTGCAAACATTAATGGCCGAACCTCAAGATTTAATATTAAAAAATCAGTACGTGGTAAACAGAAGCAATATTTAGATGTACGGCTTAATATTAAGATTATGCATGAGATGGTCATGAAAGATTTCCCAAAATCTATAAATAAGATTAAAAACAGTTTTATCGAAAACTATTCTTGGAAAACTTTGGCTATAGCTTTGGCAGGCAGCTAGTTGATTTGTGCAGCAAATGCAAAAAGTTTTAAAGTGAAGTTATTAGATCCTGCTCTATGTGACAATACCAAAAGAGATGTTACTGCAGACATTATCGTACACCGAAGGAGTGCAAGAAAGTTTTACACTACTTTGAAAGACACATCTAAAAATGAAGAGGATGATACTGTGACATTAGCCTTCGACGACATGCAAGATCAACCTCTGACAATGATCCCAATACAAGAGGGGTTTTATCTTAGCCAACTATGGCTCAACATCTTCTGTGCCCATAATCTGCAGACTAACACAGCTAACTTCTTGTATACCATGAGGGTAAGAGTGATAAAGCTCCCAATGACTTTTGCAACTTTTACGTAAACTACTTTGAGAATAAAGAACGTTCTACAGTAATGAAGGTTCTGCTTTTGAGTGATGATGCCGTAGGCCAAAACAAAAGCAGCACTGTGGTATGTTCGTGTGACAATTATGTATTTCGAACCATTACACACCTTATTTCCACCCTGTAACGGTGACTTTGGCAACATCAGAAGAGTCTAAGACGGATGGACAGGATCTATACTCCAGAACATTAAACGAGAAAAAGTGCAACGTAGCTTAAACACTCAGGAGATTGTGACTGATGATCTGTTCACTAATATGGGACTCCCTTTCTACTCCTCATAACAATGCTTATTCACAAGGAAGAAACCCCATGAACGAGAATAAGGCAGAGGATTTGAAGAAAGTGGAAGTGCACACGGGAGGCTATGATTCCTTCTGCAAGGAAATTTTTGATTGGTCAATCGGCCCGGAAATAGATGTAGAGCATGAGGACTACAGTAATTAAAAGCAACACTTGTGATTTTACGTAATTTCTGGTGACATTTAATGACACGTAATATTTAATATTTCCTTTTTTTTCCTTGTTTGCTTTTGTTTTAAAACACTGTTTCTGCTATTAGACCAATATGAGTGAAGTATTACTTGCTTTTCTAGAAGTGAAGTTCATTTTATTATTGATTACTCCATGGAAATAAAGAAAAGCATTAGTTAGAGTTCGTAAAGGTCATTTCCTGCAGAAACAACACATGTGCAAAAGTTTTGAAAACTATTGTATAATCAAGAATGGACTAATTAATAAACATGGCGAGTCAGTACATTGGAAAACTATGCTGTTTAACACATATATTATGTACAGGTCTCTTAAAAACAATGTCAAGCTTTGCAACTGTTTTTTAGTCCTTTCAAAATGAGGAAAACGTTACGTGTATAGTTTCTGCTATAATCGATTTGACGGCAAATTTAGAGCGACACACTTTTTATTTGTGAAATGCAACTAAGACCACCACCTCCCTCACCTCAGGATATTTCCTTTGATTTTCAGCACGCGCTGTGTATTGAGTTTGTAGTACCAGGTCAGTTGTTTCGCAGGATAGCTGCTTTGCTCTGGGTGAAATAGCAGCAAAGAAAGCCAGATCATTTCGCAAGTACTTTTAGACACCGAATATACTTTAAAAAGGTGAAGAAGGACAGGTCGACCGCCTCCTACCTTTTAATGTGAGATACCGCGTTGCCGCCGCAAATAGCAGAACTAAAATGTGTATCCAGCACGTACTGAAGGTGCAGTGTTGGCATTATACTCGTATACTGCTACGCGCTCGCAAGTTTCCGTCGGCCAGGAAAAGGGCTGTGCAGGAGACAGCAGGCAAGCTGGCATCGGCTGCAACAGCTGCGACGGGCAGTTACGGCTGCAGCAGACAAGTTGTACATTTGGGCACAGCAGCGACTGCGCCTGGAGAACGACAGTGCAGTGGGCGGAGAGAGCAGCAGCAGTGGTCCGTGTGTGGCAGCGGCCGGCGCCAGAGTCCCCAGACAGTGGCGCCACCGCAACATGGCTTCCACCAGAGTTGTGGAGACTGCACAGCTGGCTCGGCTGCGGGAGGCAGATGTTATGGGCCGACGCAACTTTGCTGCCCACGGGAACAAAAGTCTACAGCCGTTCTCTACGCTCTGGATTTGTCGAGTCAACAATGCACGTCATTACGAATCTTTGAACGATCGCGTGACGTTTGAACCACTGCTTCTCAGGCTGCAGGCAGGATATAACTAGTCGGACCTCTGTTTTGATTCACTTATTTTATCTCCAGTTCCGTAGACCTTGCACCTTACTGTTCACCTCGATCTACCTACTTCGCATAAATGAGTAGCAACCTGACCTACGGGACGGTCATACAATCTGCGAGGTACACAATCATGTTACTTGAAATCCACCTGCAGAATAAAATTTCCAAGGATACCTGCCCATTCCCATTATTTGTTCGTGTCAGTGAGAGTCTGATCACTGACAGCATTCCTCGTTCACCACAAAGGCTTTTAATGTAAGCAGATAACAGACTGCGGGGTGTTGAGAACCGCCTGCTGAACACTTATATCCCACCCTTTTGCATCGCCTGCAGTCTTGCAGTGTTTTCTTGCCTGAGAGAGAGCAGGCCACAGCACATGTTTTCTTGTCAGAAGGTAGCTAACGTCGAGAAATGGATGAGAGTCGGAACACAAAATGAATCTGATCTTGCCGCGGTACAAAGAGAGAATCGCTGATACTTTCGACGGAAGTAAGGATCATCAGTGGCCAGGAATAATCACAACGTTTGCGAGAAATACAGCTGAGTGGGTCTCATGTTGAATGGGCGGAGTGCAGAAAATTACCAACACCATGACGGCTTCAGTACAAGTATGCAGAACTGAATACAATATGAAACCACAGTAGGAATAGGAATATCCATTTACAACGGGACGTCCTAAGTCCCAATTCTTCGAATCGACGCCGTCCCAGAGGGAGTTCGCCAATGAGTGTTTCCTTTGGCAGGTCGACAGCCACATTTATCAGGCGCAGTGTGCGCAGTTTCCAGTCATCAGCGACGTCCGTGAGCGTCCACGAGGGCTCGACTGTCAGATACTCTCATGTGGTCAACTGGCAACGTAGCCGCAAGGGAAACTACTAAGACGGCAAGTGCGGGCAATACTTTTTTGTTCCATGTACATCGTGAATGACACTCCGTTCCTTTACTGTCTGGACAAAATATTGTGGAAGGGCAGGAGGGAGCTGGAGGAACGTTAAATACCTATCGAAAAGAGGTTGTGAAGTAGCTAAATTTTAGATTATCTTATCTCCCAAACTTCCTGGAGAAGTGACACGACTTACAACTATGCAGGAGAGGGGTGGAGGTGAGGGGAGGTGTAATTTTCGAAGGCCTTCATAGTCCTTGGAAGGTTAGTGACAGTCCCCATGACATGCGACTCCTGGTGGCGGAATAGAGTTGCGAATGGGGATACAAAATAGGTGATTGGACAAAATCGGATAATTAGCAAATATTTGAATAAATTTTGAGTCATGGAGGGCACGAGGAGTTAATCTGTCATTTTCCGATTACAACAGATATACTACACATTTAGGTAACAAAAGTCACGGAATACTTCCCATCATCGTTCCGACCTCTTTTTGCCCGACGTAGTGCAACAGTTCGAATTGGAATGGATTCAACAAGCCGTATTAAGCCCTCTTGACAAATGTTAATCCATGTTGCCTCTATATCCGTCCCTAACTGCAAAAGTGTTGCCGGTGAAGGATTTTGTGCACGAACTGACCTCTAGATAATGCCCCATAAATGATCTATGGGACTCATGTCGGGTGATATGGGTAGTCAAATCATTCTTCTGAATTGTCCAGAATGTTCTTCAAAACAGTCCTGAACAACTGTTGCCCGATGACATGGCACATTTCCATCATTGTTTGGGAACTTCATGAACGCAAATGGTCTCCAAGTAGTCGAAAATAACCGTTTCCAGTCGATGATCAGTCCAGTTGGACCACAGGACCTAGTCCATTCCATGTAAACACAGCTCACACACTATTGCGGAGCCACCACCACCTTCCACAGGGCGTTGTTGACTACTTGTTGAGGTCTGCACCACACTCCAAACCTGCTATCAGTTCTCACCACCTGAAATCGGGACTCATCTGATCAAGCCACGGCTTTCCAGTCATCTACGGTCCAAACTGATATAGTCAAGAGCCCATGAAAGGCGCTGCAGTCTATGTTGTGCTGTTAGCAAAGTCACTCGCGTCGGTCGTCAGTTGCCATACCCCATTAACGCTAAATTTCGCCGCACTTTCCTAACGGATAAGTTCGTCACAAGTTCCACATTTACTTTTGTTATTATTTGACACAGTGTTGCTTGTCTGTTAGCACTGACAAGACAACACCGCTGCTCCCGGTCGTTAGCCGCGCGGACTGGCCGCGCGGTTTGAGGCGCCATATCACGGACTGCCCTGCCCCTTCCGCCGGAGGTTCGAGTTCTTCCTTGGGCGTGTGTGTGTGTGTGTGTGTGTGTGTGTGTGTGTGTGTGTGTGTGTGTGAGAGAGAGAGAGAGAGAGAGAGAGAGAGAGAGTGTTGTTCTTAGCATAAGTTAGTTTAAGTAGTGTGTAAGTCTAGGAACCGGTGAGCTCAGCAGTTTGGTCCCTTAGGAATTCACACACACAAGACGTAAGATCCCGTTCGTTAAGTAAAGGCTGATGGCCAGTGCATTTTCCGTGGTGGGAGGCAGTACCTGAAATTTGGTATTCTTGGCACACTCTTGACCCCGTGCATCACCGAATATTGAATTCCATGACTACTTTCGAAATAAAATGCCCCATGCGTCTAGAGTCACCTACCATTCCGCGCTGAAAGTGAGATAATTCCCGTCGTGGGGCCATAATCACGTCGGAAACCTTTGGACGTGAATCGCCCGAGTACAATGCACTGCCCCTGTGCACTGCATTGTGTGCGTTATACTATCGCCATCTGTATATGTGCATATCACTGTCTAATGACATTTGTCACATCACAGTAAAAATACCCTCCTTGCAGGGCTGTGAATGATATCGTGCCTCATCTAAAACTATATTCTGCTAAAGAAATATTTCTGCTGTTACTGATTACCTTAAAGTCAAATTTAGAGGCTATTCGTTGTATTCAGAGAGAATCGTGCTGTGCGAAGGAAACATTCTCTTTTCCAAAATTTGGGGACATTTATTTCACCGTCATGCAATACCCTGTCATTTTCTCGAATCGAAATGCGAAATGATGAAAGGATTATGTTTCATTCACTGTACGCAAAGCACTAAACGTGACACAAACTGGTGCACGTGTTGTAGATAAACTATACGCGTAATCGTAGCTTCTAGCTGCAATAGAGTCTATTCTATCAGCGTTTTGTTCATGTCCTCGAATATTCAAGGGATAACGATGGTAATAAAGTGTGATTTACTCGCCATTCGCCATTCAGCTCTTAATGACGCTCTGTCGGCGCTTTAATGAGCGCTTCTGCTGGCCATCGAGATGACAGAACATCTACAACACACTCTCGATATTGCAGTACTAAACTACAATTTAAAGACGTGAGAACTGGAGTTTGGATTCACTCCACAAAAGCAATACTGCACTTTCATCTTCTGTAGTTGTTTGAGTTACAGTTATTCACTTAAAAGTTTTTACGCTCTGTTCCTAGTGAATAATTACGGTATCTCTCTGTCTCTTTCCTCCTAACACAGAATGGTCAAAAACAGACTGAAAAGTGTATAAAGATGTTGCAGGATAGATTGTACTGAAAAATAATTTAATAAAAATACACAATACGTTGCGCCGTTTCCGAGTTAAGTAGCACTGAAGTTAGCCATTCAAGTCACTGTGCTCGCAGATTGAAGCAGTCCGCCAGAAACCGTGTCGCCAGTCGCGTTCTCCGTTTGGTTTCCTCAAACCGAACAAACGTAGCTTTTGATGTCCTAGATTAAATTTATCACATTCGAAAAAGGCTCATTTCAACTGGCAATTATCATTTGAACAAGTGGTAACTCACGGATCCAGAGATGGCTGTGCTTTGGCGTAATTTAGCGCAAGTGCCGTCTCTAATGACCTCAATGTCGACAGAACATTAACCCGTAATCTTCCTTCCTTTCTCCCGAAAGTGCTTGCATTTTCACCGCAACGACCTGACTGGCTAATTTCAGCACTAATTAAATCGGAAACGACGCAAGGTTTCTAATTTTTTTAACAATTATTTCCATGAAGCTCCCTTACAAGCTTTTCAGATTGTTTCTGACCACTCTGTACAAGAAACTGAAGCAACGCTGTCCGCTGTAAAGGTTGCATAGTGTATTGTATTGAACCAAGGACCTAGAAACGACGGAGAGGCTTCGTCCCCGCCGCACCCCGCAGTGGTACACAACCCCACGACAGGCTACAGCAGTCCACTCACCCCACGGTCGCCACACACCGAACCCAGGGGTATTGTGCGGTTCTGCCCCCAGTGGATCCCCCCGGGAATGTCTCACACCAGACGAGAGTAACCCCAATATTTGCGTGGTAGAGTAATTATGGTGTACGCGTACGTGGATAGAGTGTTCGCGCAGCAATCGGCGGCATAGTGCAACTGAGGCGGAATAAGGGGAACGAGCCCGCATTCGCCGAGGCAGATGGAAAACCGCTTTAAAAGCCATCCACAGACTGGCCAGCACACCGGACCTCGACACTAATCCGCTGGGCGGATTCGTGCCGGGGACCGGCATGCCTTCCCGCCCGGAAAGCAGTGCCTTAGACCGCACGGCTAACCGGGCGGTCAAGGTTCCGTAATTTGTGTAAACAGTTGTTCAAGTGTTTACAGTTCCAATGCCGCCATCGCGTTAAGTTAACTTCCTAATGTAACTTTCAGCGAACAACGTGGACGAATTCGTTTACTGACCACAGAACAGAAAAAGTTTTTCAAAAGCAATAATAAAATGAAGACGTATTAATTCTCTTGAACAAATAACCACTTGCTTACCCGCCCGAATAGTCGTGCGTGTTAAAGCGCCGTTTCCGCAATGGGGAGGTGCGCTGGCCTCAGACAGAACCCATCCCGCGGATTAATGACGAGGGTCGGAGTGCCAAATACACTGTATGTGGTCTTTAGGCGGTTTTCCACATCGCATTATGTGAATACTGATATGGTACCCAAGTCTCACGTCAGTTGCACGATTCGGGAATAACGTTACACGAAGACAGTTAGGGTACATATATTCCGTCCCAGGAAGCAATGGGGACGCGACAGTTAGCGTTTGCAGCCACCACCACAATTAACCATGTCAAATCCGTTAATAACCGTGCCGATCATGCGTCATTGCAGGACCGAATGAAAAGAAGAAGAAGATACAGCTAAGAGATTAATAGCCTCAGTGCACACGATGGAGAAGCTCAGAATGGATCTGTTCCTGTGCTTTATTAAACGGCTTGGGATATGTCTTAAGCGAACAACTGAACTGGGCTTCATTGACAATTTGAAAGGACATTAAAAATTGCCATTGGATACGTTGTACACACACACACACTGCGCTGAAGGCTGCAATAAAGATATTGAACTCGCACGGACATCGAGATTGTTTGGAACGCTGACAATAAGATTAATGTGACTACCTATCCAAGGTTTGAATAGTCACCTTTTGAAGTGCGCACCGCTGCAGGACACGCAGGAGGAGAGTCGAAGAAGTTCTGGAAGGTATATGGAACAAAGCTGACCTCACCGACGTGGGGAGCTGCGCTAGATTTCTCGGCTGAGGATCCGTGATGTGAACAGCATTATCGAGGTAGTCCACAGACTCTCGATTGCTTTTAAGTCTGGCGAGTTCGGTGGCCAGGGGAGTACGGTAAACTCATCTTGGTGCTCTTCGAACCAAGCACGTATACTGCGAGCTGTGCGGGACGATGCACTGTCGTGACAGTAGACGCCATAGTGTTGAGGAAAAGCAAACTGCTTGTAGGGGTGTATTGACCTATTATGCTGTGTTCCCCTGTGTGTTCACCTATGCTATTATTATGTGTTGACCTATTATGCCTTCCAGAATGATGGGATCATCCGTGGAGTACCATGAGAACGTGCCCCATACCATAACACTCCCGGTTTCAGCCTGGGCTCTTCCAATGATTGTTGCAGGGTGTTTTCTTTCATACATTTCACGCCATATACGCCAATGGCCAACTGTCGGATGAAACATGAAACGTGATTCACCTGAAAAGGCCACTTCTCGCCACTTAGTGGACGTCCAGTTCATCTACATGGATACTCTGCAAATCACATTTAAGTGCCTGGCAGACAGTTCATCGAACCACCTTCACAATTCTTTATTATTCCAATCGCGTACAGCGCGCGGAAAGAATGAACACATATATCTTTCCGTACGAGCTCTGATTTCCCTTATTTTATCGTGGTGATCGTTCCTTCCTATGTCGGTCGGTGTCAACAAAATATTTTCGCATCCGGAGGAGAAAGTTGGTGATTGGAATTTCGTGAGAAGATTCCGTCGCAACAAAAAACGCCTTTCTTTTAATGATTTCCAGCCCAAATCCTGTATCATTTCTGTGACACTCTCTCCCATATTTCGCGATAATACAAAACGTGCTGCCTTTCTTTGAACTTTTTCAATGGACTCCATCAGTCCTACGTGGTAAGGATCCCACACCACGCAGCAGTATTCTAAAAGAGGACGGACAAGCCTAGTGTAGGTAGTCTCCTTAGTAGGTCTGTTACATTTTCTAAGTGTCCTGCCAATAAAACGCAGTCTTTGGTTAGCCTTCCCCACAACATTTTCTATGTGTTCGTTCCAATTTAAGTTGTTCGTAATTGTAATACCTAGGTATTTAGTTGAGTTTACGGCTTTTACATTAGCCTGATTTATAGTGTAACCGAAAATTAACGAGTTCCTTTTAGCACTCATGTGGATGACCTCACACTTTTCGTTATTTACGGTCAACTGGCACTTTCGCAAAATTCAGATTTTTTTTTCTAAATCGTTTTTCAGTTTGTTTTGATCTTCTGATGACTTTATTAGTCGATATACGACAGCGTCATCTGCATACAACCGAAGACGGCTGCTCAGATTGTCTCCCAAATCGTTTATATAGATAAGGAACAGCAAGCGGCCTGTGACACTACCTTGGGGAACGCCAGAAATCACTTCTGTTTTACTCGATGACTTTCCGTCAGTTACTACGAACTGTGACCTCTCTGACAGGAAATCACAAATCCAGTCACATAACTGAGACGATATTCCATAAGCACGCGATTTCACTACGAGCCGCTTGTGTGGTACAGTGTCAATAGCCTTCCGGAAATCCAGAAATACGTAATCGATCTGAAATCCCTTGTCAATAGTTCTCAACACATCATGTGAATAGAGAGCTAGTTGTGTTTCACAAGAATGATGTTTTCTAAACCCATGTTGACTGTGTGTCAATAGACCGTTTTCTTCGAGGTAATTCATGATGTTCGAACACCATATATGTTCCAAAATCCTGCTGCATATCGATGTTAACGGTACGAGCCGGTAATTTAGTGGATTACTCCTACTACTGTTCTTGAATATTGGTGTGACCTGTGTAACTTTCCAGTCTTTGGGTACGGATCTTTCGCCGAGCGAACGGTTGTATATGATTGTTAAGTATGGAGCTAATGCATCAGCATACTCCGAAAGGAACCTAATTGGTATACAGTTTGGACAGGAAGACTTGCTTTTATTAAGTGATTTAAGTTGCTTCACTACTCTGAGGATATTTGCCTCTACGTTACTCATGCTGGTAGCTGTTCTCGATTCGAATTATGGAATATTTACTTCGTCTTCTTTCGTGAAGGAATTTCGGAAGGCTGTGGTTAGTAACTCTGCTTTGCCAGCACTGTCTTCGATAGTATCCCCATTGCTATCGAGCAGAGCAGGCATTGATTGTTTGATGCCGCTAACATACTTCACATAGTACCAGAATCTCTTTGGATTTTAGCCGGCCGAAGTGGCCGTGCGGTTAAAGGCGCTGCAGTCTGGAACCGCAAGACCGCTACGGTCGCAGGTTCGAATCTTGCCTCGGGCATGGATGTTTGTGATGTCCTTAGGTTAGTTAGGTTTAACTAGTTCTAGGGGACTAATGACCTCAGCAGTTGAGTCCCATAGTGCTCAGAGCCATTTGAACCATTTTCTTTGGATTTTCTGACAGGTTTCGAGACAAAGTTTCCTTGTGGAAACTTTTATAAGCATCTCGCATTGAAGTCTGCGCTAAATTTCGAGCTTCTGTAAAAGATCGCCAATCTTGGGGATTTTGCTTCTGTTTAAATTTGGCATGTTTGTTTCGTTGTTTCTGCAACAATGTTCTTACCCGTTTTGTATACCATGGAGGATCAGCTACGTCATTTGTTAATTTATTTGGTGTAAATCTCTCAATTGCTGCTGATACTATTTCTTTGAATTTAAGCCACATCTGGTCTACACTTACTAATTTGGAATGAGTGTAGATTATCTCTCAGGAAGGCGTCAAGTGAATTTTTATCTGCTTTTTTGAATGGGTATATTTTGCGCTTATGTTTCGAGGATTCGGGGATTACAGTATTCAATCTCGCTACGACAATCCCGTGTTCACTAATCCCTGAATCGGTTTTGATGCTCGTTATTAGCTCAGGATTATTTGTTTCTAAGAGGTCAAGTGTGTTTTCACAATCGTTTACTATTCGCGTGGGCTCATGAGCTAACTGCTCGAAATAATTTTCAGAGAATGCGTTTATCACAATTTCGGGTGATATTATATGCGTACCTCCGGAATTAAACATGCATTTTCGCCAGCATATCGAGGGTAAATTAAAGTCACCACCAACTATTATCGTACGAGTCGGGTGCGTGTTTGAAATCATATTCAATTTTTCTTTGAACCTTTCAGCAACTGTATCATCTGAATTGGGAGGTCGTCAAAAGGATCCTATTATTATTTTGTTCCGGTTGCGGTACTGGAGCGCAAATTCCAGACTTCGTCGCCTGTGAACAGTAGTCAGCATGGGTGCACGAACCAAGCACCTGCAGCAGAGGCCCATACGTAGTAATGTTAACTGAACGGACGTTGAGGAGACACTTTTGGTAATCCCTTGGTTCATCTGGGCCGTCAATTACTCAACAGTTGCTCGCCTGTTCGCCTGTACACTTCTCCTCAACCTCATCATCTATGGCCCGTGATGCACCACGTTTACCTCGGTGCCAGTTTTGCACAACGCTGTTTTGCCATGCACTGTATACTTTAATGACAAAAGCACAAGAGCAGTTTCCAAACTTACCCTTTTCGGAAATGCTTCCACCTTTGGCCCGAAGGCCTTTGATCATCTACTTTTGGAAGCAAGATAAATCCTTTCGTTTTCGCATTAAGGCAACGACTGCACTGTTTTCCGATTACCCAGACCCGCTTTATATACATTCCACTGTTAGCGATGCTATCTTCCGTCTGTTTTATTGCCCATTGACGTCGAACATAGGCGGTGGTCACATTGTAGTAACTGGACTGTGTGTTTCACCACCGTAATGTTGCCACGCAGTGTTAGTAGAAGGAAAAGAAGCACGTACGCGATATCAGATAGGTCTTCACGTGTACATCTACATACATGGTGATCAAGAGACTGTGCAGAATATGCTGGAGTGCTCATCGTACCAATATTGGTCAATTTTTGACCTACTTAATTTCAAAACTGAGCGAGAGGAAAATAAGTGTGTGTATACTTTCTAAACACCCTCATCTCTCTTACTTTATTCTAGTTATGCTATGGTGCCAGCATTCTCTATGGTGACATACATTCTCCAAATACGAACAACAGAGTTTCACGGGAACATCGCATCTTCCATACGAAGATTCCCCTTAGCAGTTTCCTTTGGACCATACCGATCTGTTACGGTCACAACAACGCATCTCTGGAGATGCACGGTGTCTGCTGTCACATATACTTGATAATGATACCAGATACTGAAAGGACGTTCCAGACTGGTCCCACGCGTGTTATATAATCCCAGCTGCCTTTGATGCTTGATAGATCCACTGCAGGTTGATAACAGACCAACTTCTAAGCACATAACCTGTATTTACGTAATATGCTGAGGTGACAAAAGTCATGGGGTACGTCTTAATACCGTGTCGGACCTCCTTTTGAACGGCGTAGTGTAGCAACGTGACGTAGTGTGGAATATTGAACCCTTCATTTCAGGAAGCTGCCTTCACAGCCGTCAATAATTGCGAAAATGTTGCCGGTGCAGGATTTTGTGCACGAACTGACCTCTCAATTATATTCCATAGATTATCGAAGGGGTTCATGTCGGGCGATCTGCGAGACCATATCATTCGCTCGAATTGTCCAGAATGTTCTGACATGGACATTCTCATATATAAAAATTCTGGGGTGGTTTGGGAACATGAAGTCGGTGAAGAGCTTCAAGCGCTCTCTAAAATAGATGAACGTAGCCATTTACAGTCAATGACCAGAGTACCCATTCCACATAAACACAGCCCACATCATTATGGTGCCATCACCAGCTTCCACAGTGCCTTGTGGACAACTTGGGTCCACAGCTTCGTGCAGCCTGCATCATATTTGAACCATCAACTCTTACCCACTCAAATCGAGACTCATCTGACCAGGCCAGGGTTTTCCAGTCGTCTTGAGTTCGACCGATATGGTGACGAGCCTAGGACAGGCGCTGCAGGCGATGCCGTGCTGTTAGCAAAGGCACTCGCACCGGTCCTATGTTGCCACTTCCCATTAACTCTAAATTTCGCCGCACTGTGTTATTTTATGCAGTGTTGCTTGTCTGTTAGCGTTGACAACACTGCGCAAACGCCGCTGCTCTCGGCCGTTGAGTGAAGGCCGTCGGCCACTGCGTTGTCTGTGGTGAGAGGCAGTGCCTGAAACTTAGTATTCTCTGCTCACTCCTCACAATGTGGATCCCGGAATACTGAATTCCCCTATTATTTCCGAAATGGAATGTCTCATGCTTCTAGCTCCAACTACATTCTGCGTTGAGAGTCTGTTAATTCCCGCCGTGCGGCCATAATCACGCCGGAAATCGGTTCACGTGAATCACCTGTGTAAAGCTCCGCCAAGGCACTGCCCTTTTACGCGTTGTGTACGCGATACTACCGCCATCTGTATACGTGCATATCGCTGTCCCATGACTTTTGTCACCTCAGTTATTTCAGTTATATTTGGGCAGCACTCAGTACGGTTCAGACAGCACCTTGAATACGTTTCCAGTTTGTGTGAAAAGACACACACTAAATGTGTTTCTCTTGTGGATGTATGTGACAGAATATAATACACATGTTTAGTTCTCAGTTTTGTGTGTACGTCAAATAATAGTGAAATTTATTGGAAGAAAGGAAGTCACGGCCTCTGCAGTAGCATAATACATGCTGAATGGGGGATGGCTAACTTAAACGATCCACCACAAGTGATATGCGCTGTTTCAGTTGTGTTCTCTTCTGTAATTTACTTCTTCTTTCGCTTGCGCCTTTATCCAGCAGTTTTTACATGGTAGGTGTGGCTGCAATCGGATTTTGCATGGTTAGTGTGAAGCGGTGGCCGGATGCCCTTCTTGCCGCCACCCCATACCCCCCCCCCCCCCCAGGAAGGAAGCAGTGCACCCCAGCTGTCTGCATGTAGTGTAAATCATGAAATAGTGAGAATGTGTTGCAAATGTCTGCGGGTCGTGTAACTGAGGCAGACGTGGGGACCAGCCCGGTTTTCACCTAGTGAGGTGTGGAAAACCACCTAAAAACCACACCCAGGCCGGCGGGCACAACGGCCCTCGTCGTTAATCCGCTAAGCGGATTCGATCCAGGGCCAGCGCGCCTACCCGAGTGCAGGAAGCAGCGCATTAGCGCTCTTGGATAACCTGGTGGGTGTTTGTGTTACATTATACGTGTCAGTAAACACATCAAAGAGCCACAAACAATCTTCGTACGGGTAGTCCAATTCAATTAAAATTCTATATTTCAATTAATGGTGAAATAAGTAACATTAACACACTATATCGCTAATAATGCAACAAAAATACACTGATCAACCGGAAAATTATGGCCACCTAACTAATTGTCAGGTTATCCACCTCTGACATGGATAACAGCGGCGATGCGTCGTGGCATCGAAGCAATGAGGCCCTGGTAGATCACTGGAGGGAGCTGACACCACACCTGCGCACACAAGTTACCTAACTCCCGTAAATTCCGGTGACAGGGTGATGAGCTCTGAAGCCAAGTTCAATCGCATCCCACATGTATTCGATGGGGTTCAGTTCTGGCGAGTTGGGCAACCAGCGCATCAACTGCAACTCCTGACCTTGTCCAATGGCGCACTATCTTGTTGAAAAACGTCACTGCCGTCGGGAAACATGTTCGTGGTCAGTGTACAACACTCCTTGGCAGCCAAGGTGCCTTGCACGAGCCCCACTGGTCCAACGGATACCCATGTGAATGTTCCACAGAGCATAACAGAGCTGCCGTCAGCTGATGTTCGTCCCGCAATGCAGGTATTCGCACCCTCCCATCGGCATGGTGAAGAAGGTATCGGGATTCATCAGACCATGCAACGCTTTGCCACTGTGCCAATGTCTAGTGATCACGTGCCTATCTGTATTTCAGCCATAGCTGCCGATGTCGTGGTGTTAACATTGACACATGCAGGGGTCATCCGCTACGGAGGCCCATCGTTAGGTGTGCTCGGTGCACTGTGTGTTCAGAAACACTTGTACTCTGCCCAGCATTAAAGTCTGATGTTAGTTCCGCCACAGTTCGCCGCCTGTACAGCTTTACGTCCGTCCAGCCTGCAACGTCTGGATCTCACGATATCTGGACGTGGTTTCATTTTGGTTTGCCACGTGCTGAAGACACTCACCACATCACTCCTCGAACACCCGACAAATCGTTCAGTTTCCGAAATTCTCGTACCCGGCCTCCGGGCTCTCACAATCTACTCTCGGTCAAACTCAGATACACTGCTCCCCTTCGACATTTTACACGCTCACAGCACGCTCGTTGACACTGCGCACACCCAGCGCGTGCCTGAGTAGCAGTCATCCCTCGCCAGGTGACGCTGCTCTGGCCTGGACGGTTTTATATCGATAGTAGGTCGGTGTTCATAATGTTCTGGCCGATCAGTGAATATCACAGGGACATTTTTATGCCAAAAACAACTTTTGTACGTACAATACAATATGGAAACTCAGTGACACGCATCAGCAAATCATTTATATGTAAAGTATCTAACAATTCATTTTTAGTCTCACCGCTATGGTTTTTTCTTGAAAACATAGATTAATCACATATTTATAAAGAGCGATTCCAGACAGAAAATTCCAGCGTCGTGGGGGAAAACCATGTAAAGCTGTTCTCTCTTTAGTTATGCTTATAGTTGCCCTTCATCCGACAGTAAGTTTAATATTTTGACCAATTCATCTACATCTACATCTACATCTACATTGATACTGTAACGTTCCCTGGCAAACTCACGTTATTAAAAAAAAAAAAAAAGAGTTTATTTGTACCATTTACGCCGCTCTGGGCAAGTTGTATATATCGTAATTATTGAACAAAAATATTACTGAATGTGGTGTAAAAGACATTTGTTATTCTCCTTATATTTTTTGTTGTAATATTTGTCTGTATTTAGGATAGGAATTTTTTCTGTATTTATTATGTGATTGTAAAATGTGTCAGTATTTGCGATAGCAGAGATATGTTGCCAGAAGAGAATAATATCGTCAATTTGCAAAGAAATGTTAATAGTCAGCAATACTATTTAAGCACAATGCATTATGTATTCTTTGGTCTTCTCTGTTCAGAAGTCATTGCGGTAGGACACTGTGAAAGAGTTTTTTTACGAATGGGTAGACTTCTTTTGTCTCTGTCTGGACTTAGCCGCCATTAGACGATGCGTTACGAATTAATGTGAGTTGTATTGTTGTTTGATCTAAATATATTAGAGTTTATCAAAAGTGTGAATTATTTATGTAAATTAGCTTGCCCACGTCATCTATAAAATTTCTTTAAGAATTTTTCAGCATTTTTAGCGGTGTTGCTGGGCTGTGCCGCGACCAACAATAGCAAACCCGTAAATCGGGAACAGATGCATAAAAATCAATGGTGAATTAAGAAATTGTTCTTCTTTTTCAGTGATCCTGTGGCTGATAAAATTTGAATTAATTATACGTTTGTGCATTCGTAGGCGGATAGCTAATGTTAGTTAACATTGAAATTTAAACAGTTTGGTTCTTTCAAAATATCTTAAATGTGTAATGAAGTAATGTCGGCTTGGCAATAATTAAAACATTTTCTGCTAATAGAGGTAATCTTGTGTTCTATGGCTAGTGCCGGGATAAAATTCAGTAAAAATATTTAACAAAAAATCCACTGCATCAGGAAAGTGTATGCCAAGGCCGAATGATTTAAAGGACCCAATTCTCAACCTAATATTCTTAACCAGTTCATATGAGTTCACGTAAATATTATTTTTTCTTTAAATGTACGTAATAACTAAGTAAGTAAAATTTTTTTATTACCACACGAAAATAAGAGAGTGGTTCTACAACAAAGTTCGCACGAAAGAAAATTAACTTAAAAACAACAGATAAATTTTATTATTCTTCTTTAACGAAATTTCAAATCAATCCCATTCATTACGACCGATTTCGTTAAATTGGCGCCCAACGTGGGGCTAGAATATGCAGTGGCCACTAAATACCCGTGAGATAACTAGGGAATTAATATAGTCGAACTTTGTTGCAGAACATTTAATAATTTTTCTATGTATTGTATGTATTGCATAACCAATATTGTGTGGTAATACCTGTGTATGATTTTTTGCATGAGAACACTATGTACCCAGAGGCAAGCTGAAGAAGAGAGCTCAATATTTCGAAAAATTAATTACCTACCACAATATCAGGGGGCAGCTGCACCCAAGATAGATCACCAAAAGGTAAAGCTACAGTGTAGTTGTCCTGTGGGTAGTAAAGTAGCCTCAGTGCAGTGTTCTCGGATCATTAGTGGTGTGCTTGTTGTTAGTAAATTGTTTTAAAATAACAGGACATTTAGGTAGTTAGTCATTGTAGTATATAGTAAGTGTGTATTAGTTAATGTCCATTTCTTGTGTGATTATGTCAGTGAAACCTGAGTGTTAGGATATTTGGTTCAGATTTTATTTCTTTTGTTTACTATGGTTAGATTGCGTAGTCAGAAAGATATCAACATGGATAATGAGCAACAGTCAGTAAGTAGTGATACCGAGTTGGAAAGTGGGACACAAAGTAATGTTAGTGACGTAGTTCAGGAAGTACAATGTGAGAATCTGGGGGCAGAAGGACAAGAAATGTTGCCATTGCCACCCAGTGATTCAGTTGACAGCGGAAATACTGTGCCATCCGCAAGCACTGGACACGGACCAGAGAGTGGTGAGGTGTCAGAAGTGCAATCATTAAGAGTTATGTTCGAGCGCATGCTCAATTTCCAAGCTGAATTTGTACGTGTGCAAGCAGAGCGTGATAGAGAACATGATGCTAAACAAGCAGAACGCGATAGAGAACGTGATGCTAAACAAGCAGAACGCGATAGAGAACGTGATGCTGAACAAGCAGAGCGTGACCAGAGATTGGTAGCTGAATTTGCATGTATGCAAGCAGAACGCGATAGAGAACGTGATGCTGAACAAGCAGAGCGTGACCAGAGATTGGTAGCTGAATTTGCCAAACAAGCAGAGCGCGATAGAGAACGTGATGCTAAACAAGCAGAGCGTGACCGACGCCTGCATGAGAGGGACTTGCAGTTGATGCAAACTTTAGAAGTTATGCAAAGTGAGATTGTTAGTTTGAAACAAAAATATGAAACCATACCCAAAACGGTGCAAGAATTAAGCGAAAGAGTAGATAGTGTTCAAGTGGCTAACGCCAATATAGTAGAGGAAATCAGTGTCCTGACTAATAGGGTCGAACAACTAGAAATTGACACAACTCAAGTAATTGAGAACAAAGTGATCGAACAAGTGCACAAAGTAGAAAATGAAGTCATAAAAGAAATAGATCAGAAAGTGCACGCCGCAATTGAGGCCAGAGATGTGGGCTCAAGTGCGGATGTGCAAGATCTAAAAAGGATAGTGCACAAAGACATTCCGCTGTGGCAGCGGAGTGTGGACCGTCGTCTTGCCGAGATGGAGCTTAGCTTGCGGCATGACGAGGCACGGGCCTATGTCACGCCAGCCAGGTCCAACAATGATAGGCATATAAATACTGCAGTAAAAAATTGCGACTGCGAGACAGAACATGCAACCAATGTAAGCGAAACAAATAAATGTCATTCCAAAGTAGTGATTGAAGAAAGCTTGATTAGGAACCGACAGTTTCAGATCTTTACAACGGAGAAGAAATCTGTTCACCCTGTAGTGTTTATCAAGGGATTTAGAAACATTTTGCCTAGCGTTTGGAGTCATACCCAGAAAATACAGTTCGTTATGTCAACCGAAGCAGCTGACAGTTGTGATACATATGAGCAATTTGAAAAAGCATTCTTGGCCAAATATTGGTCAACATGTATCCAGGAGAGATTACGGAAGGAGGTATATAATCCAGAGCCGTATTCTCCACGACTAGGCAATTTGCGAAAATATTTCGAGAAGTACATTAATAAGACCCGTTACTGGGACGAACAGATTTCATCCCGGGATTTGATCAGGCTTTTGAAATCACACTTGCCGATACATGTAAAGGAAAAACTTATACACGTGCCTGAAAATGATATGGAACATTTCTTGTCTGTTCTGGACTCAATTGACCTGATTCAGGAGGACGTTAAGGCAGCCTCTGAACAGGCTAGAAGTAACGGAAATGGTTATAGAAATGGTAGAAATAACACGCCTCCACCAAGTAATGGAAACGGCGGAGGTAATAATAGGAGACAGGAGTATGCACAAAACGGAAATAGAGGTAGAGACCGGAACGGCAATAGTCCGCCGGTGAATAATGACCGGAAAAGGAGGTTCGATGACCGGTATGAGACAGGCCCACCAAGCAATAATAGATGGAAAAATGCCAGGGGGCCGAGCAACACTAATACTTATAATGATGCAAACCGAACTTGGCCGCAGAACCAGAGGCCCAGTCCGGACCGGCAAAACAGTGATAGATATGACAATAACCGTCCGCCACCACAAAATGCGCCAATTGCGCAACCGTGGCGGCCGACGCAACACAACGTGCACATAGTGGAGGTCAGTGACACAGAGCAGCCACGCCCATCCACTAGCAATAATTCAACAAACTAGATGCAGCCGAGATACGCTCTCCATCGTCGGCTGAGGTTTGGAGTGAGAGCAGCCCGACACAGAACAAAACACCGAACAAAATCTGTATCCTTAGGTATAATGACGGGGTACAGATGGGAGATGAATTAATAACTGAACCATCCACGTGCATAAAGGAGCACAAAGACAAAGTACAAGCGATAATAGAGATCAAAATTAACAATATTGATGTGCAAGCGGTCGTAGATACAGGTGCTACTGTCAGTGTTATGAGTATGGACTTATTCAAAGTACTGGGGAAGGAAAGGCGTATGCTGACTTTTCCCGTGAATAATTGTAAAGTCACTGGAGCCATAAGTGCACAGCGACAAATAATTAAACTCCAAGTGCGGGTAGAGATGTATGTAGGGGATGAAGCCATAGCGTGCTCATTCCTGGTAGTAAAGGGTTTAAAGGTAGCCTGCATTTTGGGGGTAGATTTTTTAAGAGAAAGGGACGCAATAATCGACCTTTCTCGGGGAAAATTAAGCTTGATGAATGCTGGTAGGAGAATAGAATTGTCCATGCTCAGATCTGAAGAGGTACCTGTACCTAATTGTAACGCTATTAACATAAGGTGTAGGAATCAGTGGATACTACATTTAGACAATCATTGTCTAGGTCAGAATCTCTATTATCCTGACGTACAAGATGATCAATTAAAAGCAAATGTGGACGCACTTGTGAACAAAGTATCACAGTTCGAAAATTTGAACTCTATGCAACAGCAGGATTTGGTACAGTTAATATCTAATTATGCAGATGTATTTTCAGAACGACCAGGAATTGTTAAGGGATATCAGTACAATATCGAGGTAAAGCCTCACAAAACTTACTGTCGAGCCTCATACTCCATTCCTTGGTCCAAGAAGGAAATAGTAGCTAAAGAAATAAGAAAACTGATCGAGTGGGGAATAATAGAACCGTCTTTGTCCCCTTATAGTAGTCCTTTGGTGGCGGTAGCAAAAGCAGACGGACGGGTACGGTTAGTACTAGATGCGAGAGACATAAATGAAATTATTGTACCTGTTAGGACTCATCCGGAAAATCTTGATGAGCAAATTCAAAAATTTCATGGAGTGCAATATTTGACATCTATTGATATGAGAATTTCTTTCTGGCAAATCCTGCTCACACCCGAGTCGAGGAAATATACTGCATTTATATTTGGGGGAAGGAGCTACCAATTTAGGGTACTACCTTTCGGCCTAAATGTAAGTGCAGGAGTTTTTATAACAGCCCTCGACGCGGTTTTAGGTCCGGATTTGCTGCAAAGGGTAACAGTGTATGTAGACGATCTAGTGATTGCCACTGCCACCTGGGAGGAGCACGTAGAACTACTGAGTAAAGTCTTAGAAAGGTTTAAGCAAGCGGGAGTAACAGCGAATCTTGATAAATCCAAATTTGGACGTAATCAGATTAAATTTCTAGGTCACATAATAACACCACAAGGCATCAAGCCTGACAGCAAAAAACTTGATGTAATTCGTGGGTTTCCTAGTCCGAGAACTAAGAAACAGCTCAAAGCATTTATAGGTCTAGCATCTTTTTTTAGACGGTTTGTTCCAAACCAATTAATGAATAACGAATCTTTATTGAGCCTGTTGCGTAAAAATGCGCACTGGGTGTGGACAGAAGAATGTCAACGCGCATTTGACGCTATCAAAAATGCCTTGGTGAACGCCAACATACTGCGACACCCAGACATGACAAAAGATTTTTGTATAGCGACAGATTCGTGTTCATACGGTCTGGGCGCGTGTTTATTTCAGTGGGACAGGAGCAACGACCCCACAACAATCAATGTAATCGGATTTGCCAGCCGCACACTAAACAGCTGCGAGAGAGCATATTCCGCTACCGAATTAGAGGCTCTTGCAGTGGTTTGGGCGGTAAAGAAATTTAACTATTACATCTATGGTAAAGAAGTCAAAGTATTCAGTGACCACCAGGCTTTGAGCTATTTAATGACTTGCAAATTATACCATACCCGCTTGCTAAGATGGAGGTTAGCATTACAGGAATATAAAATTAAAATCATGTACCTTAAAGGACAAGATAATGTTGTAGCAGACGCCTTGTCGAGGCTTCCACTAGGGCAATCCTCAATGTCAAATATTTTGGGACAATCGGAGGAATATCGAATACTATTAGTACAAGATAAGGTACATAGGAGGGACTTTTTACATATGTGTAAAAATATGTCCATATTGCAGGAAACTGATCCGATTTGGCGAGATATCATTAGTAAAATTAAAGAAGGAACCAATCTTAAAAGTGTTCAGAATTTCAAAATAGTATATAATATTCTGTATTATAAAACAGGTGTGTCAAATGACCATGGAGTCGTGTGTATACCACAACAGGCTATCCCAGCTGTAGTGTGGCACACGCATTTAGCATGGGGTCACGCTGGGATAGGCAAGACAATAAGGATTTTGTCCAAATTCTGTTATTTTAAGGGGATAAGCCAGCAGACTCGCACCATTATCAGGACTTGTCCTTTGTGCCAAAAAGCTAAGTTTCAAAATAAGTCCACAAGGTTTGAACTGCATCCTATAGTGCCTCAACGACCACTTCAGTTAGTATCTATAGACATAGCAGGACCCTACCCACGAGCCAGGGGTGGATTGAAGTACATTTTAGCGGTGTATGACCTTTTCTCTAAATATTTAAAAATATACTGCCTTAAATCAGCCACTGCTCGTGGAATAGTTAAATGGTTAGGGAAGGAATATTTTACACAAGTGGGTAAGCCTGAAGCGATAATATCGGATAATGCTTCCTATTTTACAGGCCATACCTGGAAAAACTATTTACATGAACAAGATATAAAGCATATACTAATTTCCCGTTTTCACCCACAAGCAAGTTTAGTAGAGAGAACATTTGGAGAGTTAAATAAATTTTTCAGGTTATACATTGCATATAAACACACAAGATGGCCAGATCTGATACCTAAGTTTGTAGAAGTTCACAACGCAACCCCGCATGCTTCTACGGGGTATCCACCAAACGAGATTATAATGAATAATAATAGAGTTTTGAATGAGTGGCTGGCACCTTTGCCTAAGGTCCCAGTCATTCCTGAGCCTAAGGAAGAGAAGATAAGAAAATCAGGGTGCAACCTTACCAGGTGCGTTCAGAAAAGGAAAGAAAAATATAATCGACATGTGACGAATAACCAAAAATTTAGTGTTGGGGACTTGGTACTCTTACGCAATCATCCTAAGTCCTCGGCATCCTTGAAACAGAATAGCAAGTGGCAATTGGTGTACAATGGACCTTTTAGAGTAGTAAGTGTGCCACATGAGTGTAGCTATCTCTTAGCAGATCCCCACTCAGGGAGAGTACGGGGACTGTATCCGCGTAAGGATGTAAAAGCATTCCTACAGTAAAAGACTAATAGTCCTATGTGGACACCATTCTTTTGTAAATAATGAACATTAATGATGTGTGATCTTTAGAGATAATGTACTAGTGTAGAAGTGTTTAGTTATAAGAACATGATTGACTTTCTCATGTGTATGGATATTTGTGTTATGTACTCTTTTAATTTGTGTTATCTAGAACATGCTCTAAATGTTTGCACAGATAATCTGATTAGTGCAATTATTTGTAGTGTTAAGCTGTGACAGAGTTCAATCAAAAAGAACATTTTAGTAATGATTAGTTAGTGTACTACATAATTTTCTATGTGCCCAAATTTGAAATATTTCTTGGCACAATCTTCTCTATTATGTGTATGTATGTATATATGTGTAGCTGTCAGATTGACAGATTCGAACCCAGAATAATATCAATAATATGAGGCCCTGAGAACTTTATTATCTAACCAATGTTATTAGAGAAAATAATGCACCCAGTAGTGACCCGAGGGCACCACGGGAGGCAAACTTGTTGCAGATTTATGTAATGCAAAGTTACGCACAAAGAAGCTTCAATTGAAGCATGTGCAGATTCAAACAGTAAAAAGAGCTAGCCAGATACAGTCCAAGTCAATTTTTGCCTACAGAGACTACACTGTAGTTACGTAGGACGTTTATAGTAAAGTGTGACATGAGTTCAAAGGAGTTATTGAACAATATGCCTGAATCCGGCTGGAATGCACAAATAAAATCTACTCGAACACGAATATAGATGACTTTTGGGCAAACTAATACCAAATTTTAATATTTTGTTACCATGTACGCAAATATCACACCTTGGTAAAGAGTTACGAATGTGCTATTACAAAAAAAAAAAAAAAAAAAAAAAAATATTGCACAGCGGACATTGTAAATAAAAATAAAGGAACTTAAACAAAAGTGCAGTATTGTGCGGCAGAGACAGACAGTGACTGTTAAACCTGCAGCAATACGTCACGGAGTAGTTGTGTATAAGTGATAAAAAACTGTATCATCGCCGTGTGTGCAAATGGACAAGGAATTAGCACGACACGAACAGTGAACCGATAACGGACGGTGGATCAAGCTAGTGTCAAACTTTAACTCTTTGTGTGTCAAGGGACGCTAGGAAAGCGCATTGACTACAGAGATACATTTTGTCCTAAGGTGAAAACTTGCGTGTGACTAATGACAAGTCATGACATGGTGAAAAATATTGTGTGCCCATAAAACGTGTTACTGTGACAACGAAACATTGTGCAAACCAGACTAGTGAAGGCCTACTGAGTAATAACTGCCACTAACTGTGTGCGTTCTTTCCCACAGCAGGAAAAATGCCTATAAGGATAGTACACTGTTTCTGAACTTGTTGCATGTTTCCTGGAGCACTGCAAGAAGACGTTGCACGGGCGAGCGGATATCCAACGCGCATCCGGCTACATCAGCTTTGCAGCGGCCGCAGCAGCCCGTAGCAGACCAGACAGACAGCCACGCCCCTCCGCGCCGTAGCTGTCAACGCCGGGGGCGGTGACCTACACGGAGTCAGCGCGCCGCGCCGAGCGCCGCTCAACAATCACTCCGCACCGCTCACCAAATACAGCATTATTGATTTTTTTTATGTTCACATAAACTGAATAACATGTCAATGACTTCATTTCGATAAACATTGAACATTTACTACGTAGGACAAGTGACCTTGTAGTGTATCACACGAATAATAGTATCACACACAAAAAAACTTCAGTCGAACTGTATGTGACTGTGATATTGTGTAATTGTGTAACCGCTTGTGACGAACTGAATTTAATTCAAATGAATAACTGCATTTAATTCAAACGACCATGAACCAACTGGGATGGCTGGGCTCCGGCACAGTTTTGCCCAGGTTTCCTGTTTGCCTACGCCCAAATGGGGGAGCCATGAACTTATATAATCCTGGGACTAAATAAAAGAGCCATTCCGTAAAATATACAAGTGTAAAGAACGTTACTGGCACCATTGTGTCAAAGTGTAAAAACTCTTTGCCAAATGCTGCCAGGGGGCAATGTAACGTTCCCTGGCAAACTCACGTTATTAAAAAAAAAAAAAAAAAGAGTTTATTTGTACCATATACGCCGCTCTGGGCAAGTTGTATATATCGTAATTATTGAACAAAAATATTACTGAATGTGGTGTAAAAGACATTTGTTATTCTCCTTATATTTTTTGTTGTAATATTTGTCCGTATTTAGGATAGGAATTTTTTCTGTATTTATTATGTGATTGTAAAATGTGTCAGTATTTGCGATAGCAGAGATATGTTGCCAGAAGAGAATAATATCGTCAATTTGCAAAGAAATGTTAATAGTCAGCAATACTATTTAAGCACAACGCATTATGTATTCTTTGGTCTTCTCTGTTCAGAAGTCATTGCGGTAGGACACTGTGAAAGAGTTTTTTTACGAATGGGTAGACTTCTTTTGTCTCTGTCTGGACTTAGCCGCCATTAGACGATGCGTTACGAATTAATGTGAGTTGTATTGTTGTTTGATCTAAACATATTAGAGTTTATCAAAAGTGTGAATTATTTATGTAAATTAGCTTGCCCACGTCATCTATAAAATTTCTTTAAGAATTTTTCAGCATTTTTTAGCGGTGTTGCTGGGCTGTGCCGTGACCAACAATAGCAAACCCGTAAATCGGGAACAGATGCATAAAAATCAATGGAGAATTAAGAAATTGTTCTTCTTTTTCAGTGATCCTGTGGCTGATAAAATTTGAATTAATTATACGTTTGTGCATTCGTAGGCGGATAGCTAATGTTAGTTAACATTGAAATTTAAACAGTTTGGTTCTTTCAAAATATCTTAAATGTGTAATGAAGTAGGTTTGATCAGTGATAAATGTCGGCTTGGCAATAATTAAAACATTTTCTGCTAATAGAGGTAATCTTGTGTTCTATGGCTAGTGCCGGGATAAAATTCAGTAAAAATATTTAACAAAAAATCCACTGCATCAGGAAAGTGTATGCCAAGGCCGAATGATTTAAAGGACCCAATTCTCAACCTAATATTCTTAACCAGTTCATATGAGTTCACGTAAATATTATTTTTTCTTTAAATGTACGTAATAATTAAGTAAGTAAAAATTTTTTATTACCACACGAAAATAAGAGAGTGGTTCTACAACAAAGTTCGCACGAAAGAAAATTAACTTAAAAACAACAGATAAATTTTATTATTCTTCTTTAACGAAATTTCAAATCAATCCCATTCATTACGACCGATTTCGTTAACATGTAAAGCTGTTCTCTCTTTAGTTATGCTTATAGTTGCCCTTCATCCGACAGTAAGTTTAATATTTTGACCAATTCATCTACATCTACATCTACATCTACATTGATACTCCGCAAGCCACCCAACGGTGTGTGGCGGAGGGCACTTTACGTGCCACTGTCATTACCTCCCTTTCCTGTTCCAGTCGCGTATGGTTCGCGGGAAGAACGACTGTCTGAAAGCCTCCGTGCGCGCTCTAATCTCTCTAATTTTACATTCGTGATCTCCTCGGGAAGTATAAGTAGGGGGAAGCAATATATTCGATACCTCATCCAGAAACGCACCCTCTCGAAACCTGGCGAGCAAGCTACACCGCGATGCAGAGCGCCTCTCTTGCAGAGTCTGCCACTTGAGTTTATTAAACATCTCCGTAAAGCTATCACGGTTACCAAATAACCCTGTGACGAAACGCGCCGCTCTTCTTTGGATCTTCTCTATCTCCTCCGTCAACCCGACCTGGTACGGATCCCACACTGATGAGCAATACTCAAGTATAGGTCGAACGAGTGTTTTGTAAGCCACCTCCTTTGTTGATGGACTACATATTCTAAGCACTCTCCCAATGAATCTCAACCTGGTACCCGCCTTACCAACAATTAGTTTTATATGATCATTCCACTTCAAATCGTTCCGTACGCATACTCCCAGATATTTTACAGAAGTAACTGCTACCAGTGTTTGTTCCGCTATCATATAATCATACAATAAAGGATCCTTCTTTCTATGTATTCGCAATACATTACATTTGTCTATGTTAAGGGTCAGTTGCCACTCCCTGCACCAAGTGCCTATCCGCTGCAGATCTTCCTGTATTTCGCTACAATTTTCTAATGCAGCAACTTCTCTGTATACTACAGCATCATCCGCGAAAAGCCGCATGGAACTTCCGACACTATCTACTAAGTCATTTATATATATTGTGACAATAGTGCAGTCTAAAGAACTGAAAACGAGTGACAATGTAGCCGTCCACATCGTCGACATCAAACGGCGCAATATGGAGATGCAAGTGAGTTCGAATGACGAGGAGTGGGTTTGTCGTACCGTAGCAATGCGGCTCGTACAGAGCTCACAGCTTCGACACTGATGCGTGTGTCGAACTGGTGGATGGAAGAAGGTTGTGCACAGTGGTTCTGGGCCACACAGTTTGAACACAGTAGGGGATGAGAGTCTCCTTGTCCACATGGCCGTAAACGGCAGAACAGCTTCGTTCTCAGTTTTGGCTTGACGAAGCGACAATGTTGATGTTGATGTCGGATGTTTTAGATTCGATCATAGTGAATGCAATCGGGCAGGCCGTATTTTTGGGTGGCATTTCTGCCCAACGCCAAGTGTGATGGTTTGTGGCGCTATCGGATATAACATGCGATTTTGCTTCCTACGCATTGAGGGCAATCTGAACTACAGTCGCTACATCAGGGAGATTTTAGGGCCTTAGGCACAGCTCCTCCTGGAGACAGTTCCTCGTCCCATATTTTGCAGGACAATGCCCTGCCACATGTGGCAAGCCTTCTTCGAAGAACTACTGGTAACCACTGCTTCTTGGTCGGCATGTTTACCTGACATGCTGTTACGCGACTATTTTTCCAAAACATGTTTCATAATTGATATGAAATAAGAGTTAAAAATCTAATCATAGCGGAATAATTAATCCCCAGTGACTAATGAGATGTCTATCAGTATTACTAATTCGAAGTAGCTAATCAGTGTAGTTTACATTTTCATACTATACTGATTTCCATCTACATCTACATCATTACTCTGCAATTCACATTTAAGTGCTCGGCACAGGGTTCGTCGAACCACAATCATACTATCTCTCTACCATTCCACTCCCGAACAGCGCGCGAGAAAAACGCTCACTTAAACCTTTCTGTTCAAGCTCTGATTTCTCTTATTTTATTTTGATGATCATTCCTACCTATGTAGGTTGGGCTCAACAAAATATTTTCGCATTCGGAAGAGAAAGTTGGTGACTGAAATTTCGCAAATAGATCTCGCCGCGACGAAAAACGTCTTTGCTTTAATGACTACCATCCCAATTCGCGTATCATATCTGGCACACTCTCTCCCCTATTACGTCATTATACAACAAAAGCTGACCTTTTTTGCACCCTTTCGATGTCCTCCGTCAATCCCACCTGGTAAGGATCCCACACCGCGCAGCAATATTCTAACAGAGGACGAATGAGTGTAGTGTAAGCTGTCTCTTTAGTAGACTTGTTGCATCTTCTATGTGTCCTGCCAATGAAACGCAACCTTTGGCTTACCTTCCCCACAATATTATCTATGTGGTCTTTCCAACTGAAGTTGTTCGTAATTTTAACACCCAGGTACTTAGCTGAATTGACAACCTTGAGAATTGTACTATTTATCATGTAATTGAATTCCAACGGATTTCTTTAGGAACTCATGTGGATCACCTCACACTTTTCCTTATTTAGCGTCAACTGCCACCTGCCACACCATACAGCAATCTTTTCTAAATCGCTTTGCAACTGATACTGGTCTTCGGATGAACTTTCTAGACGGTAAATTACAGCATCACCTGCGAACAACCTAAGAGAGCTTCTCAGATTGTCACCCAGGTCACTTATATAGATCAGGAACAGCAGAGGTGCCAGGACGCTTCCCTGGGGAACACCTGATATCACCTCAGTTTTACTCGATGATTTGCCGTCTATTACTACGAACTGCGACCTTCCTGACAGGAAATCACGAACCCAGTCACACAACTGAGACGATACCCCATAGGCCCGCAGCTTGATTAGAAATCGCTTGTGAGGAACGGTGTCAAAAGCTTTCCGGAAATCTAGAAATACGGAATCAACTTGAGATCCCCTGTCGATAGCGGCCATTACTTCGTGCGAATAAAGAGCTAGCTGCGTTGCACAAGAACGATGTTTTCTGAAACCATGCTGATTACCTATCAATAGATCGTTCCCTTCGAGGCGATTCATAATGTTTGAATACAGTATATGCTCCAAAACCCTACTGCAAACCGACGTCAATGATATAGGTCTGTAGTTCGATGGATTACTCCTACTACCCTTCTTAAACACTGGTTCGACCTGCGCAATTTTCCAATCTGTAGATACAGATCTATCGGTGAGCGAGCGGTTGTATATGATTGCTAAGTAGGGAGCTATTGTATCAGCGTAATCTGAAAGGAACCTAATCGGTATACAATCTGGACCTGAAGACTTGCCTGTATCTGGCGATTTGAGTTCCTTCGCAACCCCTAAGGTATCTACTTCTAAGAAACTCATGCTAGCAGCTGTTCGTGTTTCAAATCCTGGAATATTCCATTCGTCTTCCCTGGTGAAGGAATTTCGGAAAACTGCGTTCAATAACTCCGCTTTATCGGCACAGTCGTCGGTAACAGTACCATCGGCACTGCGCAGCGAAGGTATTGACTGCGTCTTGCCGCTTGTGTACTTTACATACGACCAGAATTTCTTCGGATTTTCTACAAAATTTCGAGACAATGTTTCGTTGTGGAACCTATTAAAGGCATCTCGCATTGAAGTCCGTCCCAAATTTCGCGCGTCTGTAAATTTTAGCCGATCTTCGGGATTTCGCGTTCTTCTGAACTTCGCATGCTTTTTCCGTTGCCTCTGCAACAGCGTTCGGACCTGTTTTGTGTACCATGGGGGATCAGTTCAATCTCTTACCAGTTTATGAGGTATGAATCTCTCAATTGCTGTTGCTACTATATCTTTGAATTTGAGCCACATCTCGTCTATATTTGCATAGTCAGTTCGGAAGGTATGGAGATTGTCTCTTAGGAAGGCTCTTAGTGACACTTTACCCGCTTTTTTAAATAAAATTATTTTGCGTTTGTTTCTGGTGGATTTGGAAGAAACGGTATTAAGCCTAGCTACAACGACCTTGTGATCACTAATCCCTGTATCAGTCATGATGCTCCCTATTAGCTCTGGATTGTTTGTGGCTAAGAGGTCAAGTGTGTTTTCGCAACCATTTGCAATTCTCGTGGGTTGTGGACTAACTACTCGAAAAATTTTTGGAGAAAGCATTTAGGACAATCTCGGAAGATGTTTTCTGCCTACCACCGGTTTTGAACAAGTATTTTTTCCAACATATCGAGGGAAGGTTGAAGTCCCCACCAACTATAACCATATGAGTGGGGTATTTATTTGCTACGAGACTCAGATTTTCTCTGAACTGTTCAGCAACTATATCATCGGAGTCTGGGGGTCGGTGGAAGGAGCCAATTATTAACTTAGTTCGGCTGTTAAGTATAACCTCCACCCATACCAGTTCGCATGGAGTATCTACTTCGACTTCACTACAAGATAAACCACTACTGACAGACACAAACACTCCACCACCAATTCTGCCTAATCTATCTTTCCTGAACACCATCTGAGACTTCGTAAAAATTTCTGCAGATAGATTTATCTAAGTAAAACAACACTCTGGAAGCGTACTGCGTTGAACCGTAAACGAGGATGCATGACGAGGTCACACAGGCCGACAGTAGAGTCCACACTCCCCCACCCCAGAAAATTTCCGGAACGGATGGACGTGCTATCACACAGGTCAACGCTTTTTGACTGACCATCTTTTCTTTGAGGAGACACCACAGGGCTTCATAGGTCACAAGGGTATGTCCCGTTGGGCCACCAGCGGAGGCTGCTCTACAAGTCGAATGTGGGAAGAGGATAAATGCCGATTTTAGCGAGGTCCGGACACTTTTGTAAGCAAAACGTACAAGATACGGCTTTCTACGAAATACACTGTCACAGGAGATAAGAACAAAACATGAAATAGGGGGCGCCACAGTCAAGTCACCTTTGTGAGTGTGAGACGTCAGAGCCGCCAGGATTGACTAACGTAAATAAATTAACTGCTAGTAAGAGAAACAGGGCTGTTCTGTCAAGGACCAACCTCAACATCCATAGAAAAAGACAGGACGCTCTTTTTCAGCACTAAGCGTTACTGAACAATTTACTGGTTAACCGCCTGAGATCAGAGTCAGAGAATGGACCATATTCTTGTAAGTCAGCTTTTTACTGGTCGTCACTCGGACCATCCGTAGCTCAAGCGACCTAAATGCAGTAAAGAACGAAAACACCAAAAGCGCCGCCTTCCTTTCCGGAAGCCGATAGATGAGCACCTCTTCGATGAGATGAGTTACGGACTCAGAAATACTTCAGGCTGAGTTGCACTTAGTCGCAAATGCAGGTTGTTCATGTGAAACAAATTACTGGTTTTGTAGCCACTTCAGCATCTACCTACAAATTAACTGCGACAGCGAAACGAACTGTAGGGTCAGTCAAATCATTTAACTAAGTTTTAGTGATTTTCAAGCTCCACTCTGGAGACTCTCAACCAGATTTTTACGATCAATATGCTGTCAGCTTTGACCACAGATGCAAACGAATCAATTATTGATTTATACTGGGATAAAATCAGTAGCATCAGACCTGCGAACCTTTACCCAGATGTGTCAAGGAAGTGACGTGATACTGTCAATGTTTGTCAAATGTTTTAATGCGCACTTTAATGTAATAAACTGAATTAATTGCAACTCTTGTTTAATTTCGGAGCTATCAAATACCCTGTTCATTATTTATGTCAGAGTGATGATGATGATGAAGTCCCATACTCCTTGACAGAGTGTTGGGGAGCGATGCGGGATACCCGCACCGCCGTACTAGGCAAGGTCCTTCCTCCGACCGTAATGGGGATGAATGATGATGATGATGAAGTCATCTCGAGGCAGGTGAAAATCTCTGACCCCGCCGGGAATCGAACCCAGGACGCCGTGCGCGGGAAGCGAGAACGCTACCGAGAGACCACGAGCTGCGGACTATGTCTGATTACAGAGCCAAAATTTATACAACAATAATGGAAACGCATCGTATGTTAGCAGTGTCACCTATTCAACGTCTCGTACGTGGTCGGTCGGTGAAGTTGTGCCTTCTGGTCCTCACAAAACCACCGTCTGTGCTTTGTGGACACGCCTTCAGACTGCGTGGCAGTGAGTTCCCCAGCAGTGTATGCAAGCGGTCTCTAATTCCAGGCAACGAAGTTTAGAGATTCTGGCTGCTGCATATGGCGGCTTCGCACCGCACTAAATTCTCTCCATCGAAGTGAGTGCACAATTCTGCAATTTTATTTGCAGGATACTGTATGTGGATACAGTTTCCCAAGATATGTTTTTCCTCTGCCTGTTTTGCTTCTTTGAGAGACATTTCAGGCTCGTAACAATTCCGGGGTTTAACGCTGTGGTTGCGTGTCAAATATTCACGTGCCACGCCAGTGTTCAAAGTACCACATTCAACAGTGGGATACCGGAGAGAGAAATCGTATTACCGCGGCAGCCACTGTGCTCGTCGCACATTCAGCTTGCTTGTCGGCCCGGCGCACTTCTCCCCTACAAGCGTCGTACATTCAGAAGCCGCGCTTTGATCGGTCAGCCCGGACCCCAAACTGGTTTCCGCGTGATTTCAGCGGGCGCCGCGTCAGCAGTAATACGGCGCCACGCAACGAAGGCCCTTTGATCCGCGGTCCTTAGTTTCCTGTCGGGCCGTGATAGCTCACCAACTCCGAGTAAACTTGTTGCTGTCCATCCATCACTGATGAAGGAAAAGCGAGCTCTCCGATGTTTGCAGAAACTAGCTCCAGTCATGAGAAATTGTGTTATACACTCTTGTGCACAGCATTTTTCGCGCATTCACGTGCGGTTCTTCTGGAGTTACGCTTCCTAGCAACATGTCACCTATTAACAAAACAGGGCTACGAAAATATTTACTTAAAATGCTGCCGGCCTAGGTGGCCGAGCGGTTCTAGGCGCTTCAGTCCGGAACCGCGCGACTGCTACGGTCGCAGGTTCGAATCCTGCCTCGGGCATGGATGTGTGTGATGTCCTTAGGTTAGTTAGGTTTAAGTAGTTCTAAGTTCTAGGGGACTGATGACCTCAGATGTTAAGTCCCATAGTACTCATGGCCATTTGAACCATTTTGAACTTAAAATGCTTCCATACTAATACCATTTCGTACGAATGTGTAGTGCTTGGAGATTCCTGGTGTCACATCCAAGCAGTTAACTTCAGTGTCTGTTTGCACTAATATGAATAGTATTTGTTGTTCCAGCGACACATATAATCTGCTACTGCTCAGTATCCTTCATAACATTCGATAGATGTAGGGTATGTGGCAGTGTTTTCTCTCATCACCTTTAAAAACACAAGTCCAAATAAAAATATTTTATAGCCCTTCTGATGAGTCTTCAGCGTCAAACACTGATCGCAGAAAGGTTTTATACGAGTAAAATAACCGTTAAGGGTCTCATAGCCTTAGCTTCACTTTCTGTCGCCATAGGCTGAAATATGTCGTTTGTGTGGTCGTTGTTTGATGCAAGCCCTCAACGCTGGTCTATCCTGTGCAAGGCTCTTATCTCAACTTAAGCCAGCTGAAACTGCTTACACGGTCTTCCTTTACGATTTCCATACCTTCCTCCGCTCCTCCCAACCCCCGCCTCCCCGCTCCCACACTCACACACAAACTTCCCCCATCACATGCCTCTGGATCTGCCATTAACAGATCCCTTCTATTTGTCAAGTAGTTGCTTAATTTCTTTTTTTCACAATTCGATTTACTACCCCCTCATTAGTTATTCAATCCACTCTTTTAATCTTCAGCGTTCTTCTGCTGCACTACGATTCAAAAGCTTTTATTCTCTTCTTGTTTGAATTGTTAACGTGTTAGAGGTTAAGAAATTCCTCTATTCAGATATGCTTTTTGAACTAGAGCCACTCTAAATTTAATATCCTCCCTACTTTGACCATCATCCGTTATTTTGTTAGTCAAATAACAGAACTGGCTTACCATGTTTAGTATCTCGTTTCGTATTATAATTCCTTCATCATTACCTGATATAATCCGACTACATTCCGTTACCTTTGTTTCACTTTTGTTGATGTCTGTCTTATAACCTCTTCTGAGACACTTTTCATTCTTCCTTAATTAAAAAAAAAAAAAAAAGAAGGAGAAAGAAAAAAAAAACGTGCTACATGAACACGTAATAACGCCTAAGCGGGGAATAAACGCAGGATAACTAAACCGGTGATTCTGGCAGAGTTAGTGAAGTTTACCGAAGAATAAATCTTGATATGGCAGGAATAGTTGACAGAATTAGTGACAAGATTGTTAGAACGAGAAGGAGAGGAAACAGAAACATCACGTAAATTATATGGAAGAATATGACGATTCCAAATTTATATAAACATTTCGTACTACTACCTTTCGATCTCATCTTTGAGAAACTGGAGCGTATGAATGAAATGTGAAACTACTTCCTGGCATAAACCTTTTTGCTTGTAGTGGGCCCAAGAGGCATTTGTTACTGGTACTTCGTGAATATTATATGCTGTCGTGTTATTTATATAAATGAGATATATAAAAATGACCATTTGTGCAAAACAATCTCACGTATTTGGCGTGTGCTACAATTGCTGCAATATTACGAAGGCTTATTTTGTTTTATCTAACAAGCAGCGAAGAAATACACGTAATCAAATCGAGAAACCACACGAGTATTGGGTACTATTCGTATTAATAGATTTTTCAGTATTAGACAACGCTTTCGTAGAAACGAAAGCACGCCGTGTAAAGCTGTAGCAGGATTAGAGAGAAAAAATTTTGGGACCTAAGGATTGAAGAAATGTGTACTGTCTTGCTTGTTTCTTGTCTTTTCTGGTTTTAGGGTCCCTATATTCAATTTTATGTCACACAAAAGAGAAAGTTATTAGGTAATAAACAACAAAGATTGCATGTGTTAAGAAGAGTTCTTATTCTCACGGTTACAGATAATCCTAGCTAATATTAATTGTGAGGATTTTTATGGGGTGTAGGATGTCAATCGGTTGGGTGCAGCCGCTCAACCATGAAATGCAAGCTTTCTCACCTCTCGTGCAACTATCATAGTACTTGTAGTGGATCACGATGCAGTTTGGAATGACTGTGTGATGTTCTGGATAGATGCCCGCCTATCACACATTACGACCCTCTTCAACTGTCGGCTGTCTCTGTCAGTCAACAGACGAGGTCGGCCTGTACTCTTTTGTGCTGTACGTGTCCGTTCACTATCACATCGGAAACATTGGACCTAGGGATGTTTAGCGGTGTGGAAACATCGCGTGCAGACGTATGACACACGTGACACCCAATCACCTGACCACGTTCGAAGTCCTTGAGTTCCGCGGAGCGCCCCATTCTGCTGTCTCACGATGCCTAATGACCACTGAAGTCACTGATATGGAGTACTTGGCAGTAGGTGGCAATAAAATGGACCTAATATGAAAAACGTATGTATTTGGGGGTGTCCGGATACTTTTGACCACATAGTGTAAATGGTGTGCATCCATTAGTCATATCGTGTGGAACCAAAAATTCAATTGTGTACACTCCTTACAGTTTTCTCCACTTATTTATATGTGTGTGACAGTACACTCGGCTATTCGCCTATAACGTGTGGTTGTTTCTTAAGCATCGCCATTCCCACAGCATCTGCGGCTTCCACCACCACTGCCCTCCCTATTACCTGCAAAGAAGGTCGCAACAGTCACGTGAGCACGTGGCATGTTGTGCATGAGCCGGCAACTCAGCTCCCTACCAATGCCATAAGTCAGTCACAAAGTAATTTAATTCTAGAACAGAGTACCAAATGCGATCGACTCCTACAAACAAAGGATCAAAGCAAAACAAGATTAACTGTGTGCTTCCAGAAGAAAACTCCATAAAACTAAAAAGTGTATAAGAGGTAGTGTACAGACAACACTGCTTACTATGATACTGAAAATGTAAAATAACATGTCACATGGAAATTATGTGTCATTCCCCTGACAACCTATTCGAAAATGAGCGGTTCCAGGCGCTTCGGTCCAGAACCACGCTGTTGATACGGCCGCAGGTTCGAATCCTGCGTCGGAAATGGATGTGTGTAATGTGATTAGGTTAGTTAGGTTTGAGTAGTTCTGAGTCTAGGGGACTGATGACCTCAGATGCTAAGTTCCATAGTGCTTGGAGCCATTTGATTTGAACCTATTCGAAAATATATCTAAAAATTAAATGTTCTTCTCCTTGTTTCCGCTCTTTTCTGAATAATGAAACCATTGGAAGTACTTGTAGCTATGCTTTCTGATCTTTAATGAGTGACTGGTTCCTGCAACATGCTGAAGTGTGTTTTATTTTGAGACTCATGTAACTCGGCAGCCAAAAATTTAATGGCGTTGCATATGAGATGACAAGAGTCATGGGATACCTCCCAGTATCGCCTCGGACTTCCTTTTGCCCGGGGCACTGGAGCTCCTCGACGTTGCATGGACTCAAAAAGCCGTTGGAAATACCTTGCAGAAATATTGAGCCATGTCGGCTCTAAAGCCGTCCAAAACTGCGAAAGTGTTACCGGTGCAGGATTTTATGCACGAACTGATCTCTCGATTATGTTCCAGAAATGTTCAACGGGATTCATGTCGAACGATCTGGGCCTCCAAATCATTCGCTCGGATTGATCACAATGTTCTTCAAACCAGACACGAACAATTGTGACCCGGTGATATGGCGCATTGCCATCCACAAAAAAATATCGTCGTTATTTGGGAAGTCCATGGATGGCTGCAAATAGTTTCCAAGTAGCCGAACATAACCATTTCCAGTCAATGATCGGTTCAGATGGTTCAGAGAACCCAGTCCGACCCATGTAAACACAGCCCACACCATCATGGAGCCACAACCAGCTTGCTCAGTGCCTTGTTGACAACTTGGTCCAAGGCTTCGGGGTACCTGTACCACAGACAAAACCTAATATCAGCTCTTACCAACTGAAATCGGGATTCAACTGACCAGGCCACTGTTTTCCAGTAGTCTAGCGTCCGATCGGTATGGTCACGAGCCCAAGAAAGGAGCTGACGGCGATGTCGTGCTGTTAGCAAAAGCACTCGCGTCAGTCGTCTGCTTCCTTAGCCCATTTAACGCCAAATTTCAGCGCATTGTCCCACATTGATTTTTTGTGGTTATTTCATGTAGTGTTTCTTGCCTGTTAAAACTGAGAACTCTGCATAAATGCCGCTGCTCTCGGTCGTCAATTGAAGATCATCGGCTACTGTGTTGTCCACGGTGAAAGGGTAATGCCTAAATTTGGTACTCTGGGCACACTCTTGACACTGTGGATGTCGGAGAATTGAATTCCCTAACGACTTCCGAAACTGAATGTGCCTTGCGTCTAGCTCCAACTTCCACTCCGCGTCCAGTGTGAGTTAATTCCCTTCTTTTGGCCATAATCACGTTGGATAACTTTTCACACGAATCACCTAAGTACAAACGACAGCAACTCCGCCAGCGCACTGCCATGTTCCACCTTGTGTGCGCGATACTACAGACATCGTTATATGTGCATATCGCTGTCCCATGACTTCTGTCACCCCAGTTTAATCACACGTGCCTTATTTTGTAGAACTTACCACACATATGGTGCATAAATTCTGCGGCGCCGTACTACAACGCTCCAATTGTGCGGTTCGGCAGGCTACAGTAAACTAAGGGGGTGTCCTTCCAATCCAAGGCACCAAGGCATGGACTCGATCTGCGTCCGTGATTAGAATGCATTGTTTCGTTGGGTCAAAGTATTCGGCTATGAGCACTATGGGACTTAACATCTGAGGTCATCAGTCCCATAGAACTTAGAACTACTTAAACCTAACTAACCTAAGGACATCACATACATCCATGCCCGAGGCAGGATTCGAACCTGCGACGTAGTGGTCGCGCGGTTCCAGACTGTAGCGCCTAGAACCGCTCGGCCACCCCGGCCGGCGGTCAAAGTATTCTTCAGTGAATTTCACAATAATATATCATCAGCAGTGAAGGGAGAGGACAATGTCACTTGCACCTCTACTTTACAAGATTGTCTTTAGTAGTTTACTTTGATGGAAAATGGAAATGAGCCTACGGAATTGTGGGCCGGGAGTCCCCCATTGCCGGCCGGTGTGGCCTAGCGGTTCTTGGCGCTTCAGTCTGGAACCGCGCCACCGCTACGGTCGTACGGTCGCAGGTTTGAATCCTACCTCGGGCGTGGTGTGTGTGTTGTCCTTCGGTTAGTTCGGTTTAAGTAGTTCTAAGTTCTAGGGGACTGATGACCTCAGATGTTAAGTTCCATAATGCTCAGAACCATTTGAACCATTTATTTTTTTATTTTTTTTTTTTTAATCCCCCCATTCGGGGAAGTTCGGCCGCCGAGGGCAAGTACTTATTGCATTCGACGCCACATTCGGCCACTTGCGCCTCCGAGATGGGGATGACATGATGATGAGGACAACACAACACCCAGTTCAAATGACTCTGAGCACTATGGGACTTAACTTCTGAGGACATCAGTCCCCTAGAACTTAGAACTACTTAAACCTAACTAACCTAAGGACATCACACACATCCATGCCCGAGGCAGGATTCGAACCTGCGGCCGTAGCGGTCGCGCGGTTCCAGACTGTAGCGCCTAGAACCGCTCGGCCACCCGGCCGGCACAACACCCAGTCCCTGAGCGGAAAAAATCTCCTGCCCCAGCCAAGAATCGAACCCAGGCCCCTCGGCGTGGCATTCCGCCGCGCTGACCACTCAGCTAACTACTACTTTGGTGAAAATATTTGAAAAAGAAATTTGCAGGAGTGAATTATGCACTTGATACGATATTGTGAGCCATAATTTCCATACTTCACTTAGGGTAAGCATGTTTACAAAATCTACGAGGTAAGTTTATTTCAAAATAAGTAATAACAGTAAACGTGACTGCGGGAGAACGAGAACCAAGTACGCAGAATCGTCCCGATTGCAGCTCTCGAAACAAGTTTTTCGAATAAATTTCTGAGAGTGCACCATCCGTGAATAAAACGGAATGCCTTACGCCTTCTCTGAGCGGTGGTTCCAACGATTCCTGTAAGCGATAAAGCGAGTTATATTACCGTTTCAGTCGGCGATAAAAGACGATGATACCCCATACGAGGGACTATAGAGAGTTCCAGAATTGCCTTCGTCCCCGACGAACGCAATAAGTAACACGAAGCAGATTTGCGACCTACTCACATACTTCGAGACGAAAGATGTGACCCCAGTCGTTTTTATGCATCGTTTCCACAATGTCTTTCAAAGTATCACAATTCCATCTTGAAATCTATTGCATGATACGCGTCTGTTATTTATTTCATCGTACTTACCAGATATATTACGCTTCTAACAGAAATACCGAAATACATCCACGACAATATTTAGTTAGACCTATGCGTGCCCCACAAATGGATCACTTCAACCTGCTGTAAAGCGTGATTATATCGCTTAGCCGTCAAACTGCGCCGGCTGGGGTGGCCGAGCGGTTCTAGGCGCTACAGTCTGGAACCGCGCGACCGCTACGGTCGCAGGTTCGAATCCTGCCTCGGGTAGGTTTAAGTAGTTCTAAGTTCTAGGGGACTGATGACCTCAGAAATTAAGTCCCATAATGCTCAGAGCCATTTGAACCGTCAAACTGCAAACAATATTTCATTTGTTTGAAATCTACAGACAATACTAGTATGAGAGAGTCTACTCAGCACATAAAATATAACGGACGATTTATATTCACAAGTTATGCCGATAGACGTTTTTGTTTTCTTCGGAAAGATGTATGTTTCGTACGATAGTTCTAGAAGAATAAAATTTATGGAAAAACATTGGCCGCAACTGTAAACAGAACATAATCTGAAACAGTAAAAGTGTGAATTTGACAGAGGAATTTCAGAAGTTTCTGAGATTCAGACAAGAGTTAGGCTGGAACAATATGCTGGAAGTGACAATTAGCAATACAGGAAGGACTGACTTTAAGATTTGAAGTGATAATTATTAACCTTTGCACGCAAAATAACATTGCTGGATCAGGAAAGTTCTGAAAGTGTTTGATGAATTACGGAATCGAAAATAAATGAATATTCAAGACAGCACAGAAGCAACAGACATAATGAGTAAAAAGAGTTACAACCAACCTTTATAAAGATTATGTGACCCAGCACATTTCAGAACAGAGTGAATGAAATACTACACGTGTACTTGCGTATACAAAAGTGAAAGTAGTGTTAACAAAAGGTCTATCTCTTATGCAAGAAGACATGACGCTAAATTTGGTAGCTGCCCACTAATGAACAAGAGAGAAAAAAACAGAAACCGGAGAGGACAAAAACAGAACTGCTAAGCATTAACATTGGACAGAATGGCAAAGAAGGTGACTCAAATCTCAGAAGGAAATTGAAATTTTATGAGCATTAAGTAAAAATGATAGAAAGTAGGCAAAAGAAATTCAAGCAAATTATCAATATTCGCCTGATCACAACAGTCGGTTGAGAATGGAAGAAGATTATGTAATTCAATATATGTTTGGAATTAGAATGAATCAATTAGTTGTTTTAAATGAATAAATATTCTGAAACAATACCAATGAACTGAACTAGTTGTAGGTTGGTTCAAATGGCTCTGAGCACTATGGGACTTAACATCTGAGGTCATCAGTCCCCTAGAACTTAGAATTACTTTAACCTAACTAACCTAAGGACAGCACACACATTCATGCCCGAGGCAGGATGCGAACCTGCGACCGTAGCGGTTGCTCTGTTCGAGACTGAAGTGCCTAGAACCGCTCGGCCACACCGGCCGGCTCTAGCTGTAGGAACAACAAAGTAAAAAATCAAAGTGCACCTGTTGTGGAGAAATGTAGTCAAGACTGGAAAACTTTTCCATCTCTCTACAGTGGTCCAAAATCGAAGATTTTAATAGTGCGAGATGATCTATGAAACATACATTTTCGTCATCACGCAATAGGAAACGAATATAACACTGTCCTCCGTCTGTAGAGAGTTATTGGCAGCTGGATTTAATAGTACATATAATGACTCAACAGACAAAATCATTTTCCATGCCTGAAATTGTTGGCAGGGCTGTCGATTAGGACTGTTAGAATACTCTAGAATACATAGGAAATATTGTTATTTGTAATGCGACAGGTAACTAAACCTAAACGTAAGAGGGGCTATGCTTTCCTGGAGTATCAGTGACACATTACGGGAGCCAGTTAAACTGATATACAACTACGTAAGACTGTGTGACGAAGAACGTCTTGTTCAGCTCTGAAAGCTATAAGTCACGCTTCTTGGGTCAGGTAAACTAAACGAAAGAGCTTGAGAAATAATTCCTCTCCCATACGACAATAGGAATTGGCAAATGTGCGATCCTATTGGAGTAAATCGGGTTCGCATTCAGGGACAGATTTCAAAGTCTCGAGCCAATTCAAACAGATTTGCTGTGGCGCGGATGTCTGCCTGAGACGTGGCGCTGTTTCGAGCCATCTTCATGTCAACAAAAGTATTAGTTCACGCAGAAGTGGTGTTGCGGAAACGCGTCGCTTGGTGGAACGCGTCCACGAAGCGACGCGTCGTGGCGTTCAAGTGGCGCACTGCTGTTTTCATTACTTTGAAGCATCAGAATGCGACGTGATTTAGAGTTTACAGTTCTATGAAACAACAAAGAGTATCCTCAGTTACACGATCATAGTAGTGGAGCGTGGAATGTCAGATCCCTTAATCGGGCAGGTACGTTAGAAAATTTAAAAAGGGAAATGGATAGGTTAAAGTTAGATGTAGTGGGAATTAGTGAAGTTCGGTGCCAGGAGGAACAAGACTTTTGGTCAGGTGATTACAGGGTTATAAATACAAAATCAAATAGGGGTAATGCAGGAGTAGGTTTAATAATGAATAAAAAAATAGGAGTGCGGGTTAGCTACTACAAACAGCATAGTGAACGCATTATTGTGGCCAAGATAGACACAAAGCCCATGCCTACTACAGTAGTACAAGTTTATATGCCAACTAGCTCTGCAGATGATGAAGAAATAGATGAAATGTATGACGAGATAAAAGAAATTATTCAGGTAGTGGAGGGAGACGAAAATTTAATAGTCATGGGTGACTGGAATTCGTCAGTAGGAGAAGGGAGAGAAGGAAACATAGTAGGTGAATATGGATTGGGGGGGAAGAAATGAAAGAGGAAGCCGCCTTGTAGAATTTTGCACGGAGCATAACTTAATCATAGCTAACACTTGGTTCAAGAATCATAAAAGAAGGTTGTATACATGGAAGAATCCTGGAGATACTAAAAGGTATCAGATAGATTATATAATGGTAAGACAGAGATTTAGGAACCGGGTTTTAAATTGTAAGACATTTCCAGGGGCAGATGTGGATTCTAACCACAATCGATTGGTTATGAACTGCAGATTGAAACTGAAGAAACTGCAGAAAGGTGTGAATCTAAGGAGATGGGACCTGGATAAACTGAAAAAACTAGAGGTTGTAGAGAGTTTCAGGGAGAGCATAAGGGAACAATTGACAGGAATGGGGGAAAGAAATACAGTAGAAGAAGAATGGGTAGCTCTGAGAGATGAAGTAGTGAAGGCAGCAGACGATCAAGTAGGTAAAAAGGCGAGGGCTAATAGAAATCCTTGGGTAACAGAAGAAATATTGAATTTAATTGATGAAAGGAGAAAATATAAAAATGCAGTAAATGAAGCAGGCAAAAAGGAATACAAACGTCTCAAAAATGAGATCAACAGGAAGTGCAAAATGGCTAAGCAGGGATGGCTAGAGGACAAATGTAAGGATGTAGAGACTTGTCTCACTAGGGGTAAGATAGATACTGCCTACAGAAAAATTAAAGAGACCTTTGGAGAGAAGAGAACCACTTGTATGAATATCAAGAGCTCAGATGGCAACCCAGTTCAAAGCAAAGAAGGCAAGACAGGAAGGTGGAAGGAATATATAGAGGGTTTATACAAGGGCGATGTACTTGAGGACAATATTATGGAAATGGAAGAGGATGTAGATGAAGACGACATGGGAGATAAGATACTGCGTGAAGAGTTTGACAGAGCATTGAAAGACCCGAGTCGAAACAAGGCCCCGGGAGTAGACAACATACCATTAGAACTAATGACAGCCTTGGGAGAGCCGGTCCTGACAAAACTCTACCATCTGGTGAGCAAGATGTATGAGACAGGCGACATACCCTCAGATTTCAAGAAGAATATAATAATTCCAATCCCAAAGAAAGCAAGTGTTCACAGATGTGAAAATTACCGAACTATCAGTTTAATAAGTCACAGCTGCAAAATACTAACGCGAATTCTTTACAGACGAATGGAAAAACTAGTAGAAGCGGACCTCGGGGAAGATCAGTTTGGATTCCGTAGAAATGTTGGAACACGTGAGGCAATACTAACCTTACGACTTATCTTAGAAGAAAGATTAAGAAAGGGCAAACCTACGTTTCTAGCATTTGTAGACTTAGAGAAAGCTTTTGACAATGTTAACTGGAATACTCTCTTTCAAATTGTGAAGGTGGCAGGTATAAAATACAGGGAGCGAAAGGCTATTTACAATTTGTACAGAAATCAGATGGCAGTTATAAGAGTCGAGGGGCATGAAAGGGAAGCAGTGGTTGGGAAAGGAGTGAGACAGGGTTGTAGCCTCTCCCCGATGTTATTAAATCTGTATATTGAGCAAGCAGTAAAATAAACAAAAGGAAAATTCGGAGTAGGTATTAAAATTCATGGAGAAGAAGTAAAAGCTTTGAGGTTCGCCGATGACATTGTAATTCTGTCAGAGACAGCAAAGGACTTGGAAGAACAGTTGAACGGAATGGACCGTGTCTTGAGAGGAAGATATAAGATGAACATCAACAAAAGAAAAACGAGGATAATGGAATGTAGTCAAATTAAATCGGGTGATGCTGATGGAATTAGATTAGGAAATGAGACACTTAAAGTAGTAAAGGAGTTTTGCTATTTAGGGAGTAAAATAACTGATGATGGTCGAAGTAGAGAGGATATAAAATGTAGACTGGCAATGGCAAGGAAATCGTTTCTGAAGAAGAGAAATTTGTTAACATCGAGTATAGACTTAAGTGTCAGGAAGTCGTTTCTGAAAGTATTTGTATGGAGTGTAGCCATGTATGGAAGCGAAACATGGACGATAACTAATTTGGACAAGAAGAGAATAGAAGCTTTCGAAATGTGGTGCTACAGAAGAATGCTTAAGATAAGGTGGGTAGATCACGTAACTAATGAGGAGGTATTGAATAGGATTGGGGAGAAGAGAAGTTTGTGGCACAACTTGACTAGAAGAAGGGATCGGTTGGTAGGACATGTTTTGAGGCATCAAGGGATCACATATTTAGCATTGGAGGGCAGCATGGAGGGTAAAAATCGTAGAGGGAGACCAAGACATGAATACACTAAGCAGATTCAGAAGGATGTAGGTTGCAGTAGGTACTGGGAGATGAAGAAGCTTGCACAGGATAGAGTAGCATGGAGAGCTGCATCAAACCAGTCTCAGGACTGAAGACCACAACAACAATAGTGTAGACTATAGCAATCACAGTGTGCAAGATAAATTGTGTCAGAACTAAACTAAACACATTAAATGTATTTGCGGTTTGATAATAAGGACAACCATCAACTGCGTAATGGAATGACGACGGTGAAAATTTGTACCGGGCCGGGACTCGGACATGTGAACGCTCGTCATTAGAATTTTTCTTCATTTTTTTGTTTTCTTTATCTTAATTTTTTTCTCTGTATTTAAAATTTTCTTCATAAATAGAAAATTATCTCTTCGACTTCAAACAAAAACAAAGCTAGTGCCACCGCCCCTTCCACCCGAAAGCTAACCAGGACGGTCGTGCGCCACCACTTCAGGCTCCAACCACGAACAAAAATTAAATATGACTCTGAACATTTTATTTAAAAAAAGAAAAGGATAAAGGAAGGGGTACAATACTTAAATATATTTTATTTGTTGTTCACTTTGTTCTTATGTGTTTATTTGTAATTATTTTTTTGTTCTAATTTTTTTTTTCTTTACCCCTCGGTCCACAGCAGCCAGACGGCGGGGTGTCCTGGTCGTCTTCTCGTTCAGTGAGGGTGCAACTCCCTATAATTACCGCTGATGTCTCTCATCAGTCCATCATGTGCAATCTCTCAGTATCTTCTAACACCTGGTACGCCCCAATGGTTTGGAGGGCGCGTAAACAACGACCCGCAAGTAATTCGCAAGGAGCGTACCATACGACCCATTGCACCGTAAAATCGTGTAGCTACTCGTTACATAATGCCAGAAATCTAACAACCCTGCAACTCTCTCATTAAAACAGTATGACAATTCCATACCGTGACGTTATGAAGAAAAAATGGCTCTGAGCACTATGGGACTCAACTGCTGTGGTCATCAGTCCCCTAGAACTTAGAACTACTTAAACCTAACTAACCTAAGGACATCACACACACCCATGCCCGAGCCAGGATTCGAACCTGCGATCGTAGCAGCAGCGCGGCTCCGGACTGGAGCGCCTAGAACCGCACGGCCACCGCGGCCGGCCGTTATGAAGAGTAGCAGTGAAGGAAGTGACGTCGGGATGGATCAGCTGGGTGGGCTCTACTGACTGAGGCGTCCGTCGCAACAATGCCAACAAGCGCAGTGTGAGGAGCCAGCAGTCAGTAGCCGTACCACAACTGAAACGGTGAATGTCGGTGTCGACTGCGGCGCATCCGCGGCAGAGAGGATCCTCGCCAAGCGGTATCGTGTGCAAACGTTGTCGGGTGTGGAATTTTTCGGTCATTATCACAGCGCCATGACCGTGGTGGGAAGGAAAGGCGACCGTATGTTACTCCTCACCCGCCTCCAGCCCATCGCCAGATGTCGGCGTTCAGCCACATTAGCAGGTAGAGTCCATCGAAAGTAACGGTAGAAGTCCTTGGTTCTAGGATCCCGCGTGGTCAGCAAGACATCCAACAGATGTCGACCAGATAAGTGCGAATGTGACGCAGTGATATGTCCAACAGGAATCGGCAAATGGAGGGATTGAGGCACCATCTCCCGAATCAGTGTATCAGGGAGGGTGTCCTTGTCCGAAGTACATAGGCAATGCATCGTCGGCAGGAAGCGAGCGCGCGCCCTGTTGTGCACGTTTATCATTCCAATGCCGCCATCGTGTGTGGGCAACGTTAGCGTCTCTTGAACACCCTACGCCTGGAACTTGGTAGCTACCGTAGCGGCCATCGGGAGACCGTGTGTGTAATGATTAAGTTTCGAAGCGAGGTAGACGTTGACACAACGTACCCGCATGATCAAGTCAAGTGTTAGAAAGTTATGAAGATGAAGTTGCGTGCGGATCACATTAAGCAGTCTGTGATACGTATCTGCTGCTGTACGCTGCACGTTCCCATGAAAGGTCCCTCCCAAACACTTCATCGCCGGGACTTAGATAATGGGCACTGGCGTACTCATATGCAATCCTCTGCCCACATCCATGTACTGCGACATTTGCAGGTTGATACGGCTCGCGGCCATGTGATCGCCGCACATTTATCCCCTGCCGAACTCGCCAAGAATACTACATCGTCCGCATACGCACAACATGCCCTCCAAGCGCTGTCGTAAACCATGAAGTGCAGGCGAAGACAAAGGCTGACAGGAGACATCCTTATCACACTGAGGGCTCAATAGTCAACGGTGGCGAGCGGTAGCCATTGACCAGAACTGTGGAAGGGGCTCCGTGGATGAGACGGAGAACCACACCTGCCGATATTGGGGTCAGTCCCATCTTCTCTGAGACAGCCTGCAAGAAATGGTGTTCAACTTGGTCCAATGCGTGGTCTAGGTCAACCGCCACGAGGGCGCCTTGAAACGTCCCCTTTGAAAAATTAATGAATGACTGTGCTGGTAAGCCCCTACGTTATTTGATTTTCAAACAGCTGAACAGAACTGAACGTACTCAGACATTTCACATTTCGCTCTTTACCTATTCTGATCAACACTAAAATGACACACAATATTTTTAGCGCAACGCAATCTGACTTTCAATAATCCCTACAAAAGAATGGCCCTGACTAACAATTAACTATACCTTTCACAAATCACTCGCCTCACAAAAATCTTCGTTACTCGAACTACTGCAATACAGCGAGCGCCAATACTGCCAGCTAAATAAAAGATTTAAACTACTGAAGGCACTATTGATAGGCACAGTTAGCCAATGAAAGATTTTGATAGAGAACAAACAGTGTATTTACTTTAATAGTGTTCAAAAGTCATAATATATGTATCAGTTCATGACATCTAGTCTTATAAATTTACTGTCTCTGTCCACATCATCCGCTCTCAAAACTCCGCCAACTCACTCCCCACATCCACTACTGCTGGCGGCTCACCTCCAACTGCGCAACGCTACGCACTGTTAACAGCCAACTGCCCAACACTACAATAGCGACTATTGCAACAATGCAGACCTGCCTCAGACTGCACAAAGCACAGTCAGTGATTTTCATATAGAGCGCTACGTGGCGTTACCAATAAAAAAACCTAAACAGCCTACTTACATAGCCCCCATGCTCCCCACAAAAATTTTGCAAATTGTTTTGGGCACTGGCCAATACATATTTGTTAAATTTTTTTTACAATTACAATAACAAAGAAATCAAATGCACACACTTATTGATACAATATTGGTCAAAAGATAAATTTCCTCACAGTCCATAAACACAGTCCTGATCGTTCATCACAGTAAAATAGCAGTGTTTCTCTAAGTCTGAGCAGTAAAAGAAAATGCACACAGAAGTAGTGGATTTCCATGCAGTCTTGAAGAAGTAGTGTTGTCCTTCCAATGGAAAGACAGTGCTGCCTCTCGACATGCAGACAGGTAATAGGCCATCAAAGATGCAGACCCACTATAGTCCGTAGAGATAATGGTATTGGTGGGCCATCAAATGTGCAGACCCACTGTAGTCCTTGGAGAAATAAAGGTATTGGTGGGCCATCAAAGATGCAGACCCACTGTAGTCCTTGTAGAGACGGCCAGCAGCCATCTGTTGCAACTGTGCAGGTGCACAATCACCATCAAAGAGTCTTGCGGACAATATAGCAAGTCCATAAACCACCGCTTGTGCACTGACAAATTTTTTGGAATTGTCCTTAGAACCAGCAATGCTGTTATCCAGTCCCTTGCTGAATTATTAACACACATGCAGACACTAACAGTCCCTACTTCTCACATATTTTCCATATACTATGACCAACAGAAACGGGTGCAGTGAAATGTAACTTACAAGTTACTTAATTTGATGAACTGGTGTCAATTACAATTTTATAACATAAGAATAAAATAACAAAGGTACAAAATACACCATTAAAGAACATAACAGTACAGATAACATTTGTAGTAACACAGACTTGACAAAAGAATAGAAATAAACATATACATCAGTGTTATAGGAATTATGAAATAAGTAAATATATAAAATAATGAGAATAGTTTTCGAAACATTAATTTCACACACGAGCATTGAAACAGAACAGAATTAATAATGTCTTAATATCTTTACAAAGTAAATAACATAGTATTTGAAAAATTCTACAACATAAATCTTATTAGCTAAACATTTAAAGACAGGAAAAGACAAATACACAAGCGTACATAAACACATAGGGGAATAATACAGAAGGAAAGACATGGTTCGTTTTCAGTGTGACATTTGGTACTGCAGTCCAACCCAAAACTTTGTTCTGTAGATCTTTCCCCTTATTTCAACATTTGTTTCCACCAAAAAAAATCCTATCCAAGCATGCTTTCTGTATTCCGTTTACATCCTCTTTCAAAATTCTTTTTTGGCCAAACCATTTTCTCATAGCTTCTCAATGCATTTCTTCCAATTCATCACAACTCATTCTCACATATAGCCTACCCCATCTTAAGCTAACTTAGATCTACTGAGCTCAGATGCTAAACTAAGGGATGAGGCAATGCAGCAGCACAAAACAATTAACACAAACAGCAGTGACAAAAAATGTAAATTGGCAAAGCAAGCTACAGTAAATCTAAATTACCAAGCAAATGCAACATTCCAACTAATATGAGCCAATGTGCAGCGACAAGATAAATAAATCAGTAGTAAAACTATCTTAACAGAGTAATACAAAGTCAAATTTAGTAGCACTATGCCTGGCAAACAGCAGCAGCAAATGCAATAACTTATATCTGAACATGACAAAGCTCAAGCAAAAAAAATATTAGAGTAAAAATGGCCATGTTTAATACCTATGTCACATCTTAACACTAGAGTGATGCATCACGATAACTTACTCTACCAAAAAAATTACCAAGTAGTTGAAAAGAAAATTATGTATGCAGTTACTGTTATTAATCCCTTCTTATTGTTCTTTCCATTCCAAGTGCTCCTTTTTCGAAGAATATGGATCATAAAATTATTATTTAATAGATCTGTTGGCAGAAACTGTTCACATTAGCAAATGCACTTAATTTTATTTTATAAAACCAATGCTGCAACACAGCTGGAAACCAGGTATTAAACAAAATGAGCAATCTCTCAACTAGAAAGACAATAGATGTAAAATGTTTCTCATCATTTCATTAGGCATTTTAGTAAATATCATAAATTAAGCGCTCCACAGTGTAATCATATGTTTTCAAGTTTGAGCGTGTCGTATTTGCGATGCTTTCGACAAAGAAATGTCAATAACGAGGATAATGGCCTCCTTTTTTTTCTCCATGTAATGGCTTTCTTTTGTCAGGCGACTATCTCTCAGCTGGGGGCCGAAAACGCATTACATCAAGGTCACTTACCTTTCTTAACGAAATATTTACGACAGCAGTTTCCGCTACAGTGACAGTCAGATATAAAAATTTCACAGGTCGAGAATTTGCGTTACAAATGTGAAGAAACAAAATCCTGTAAATATAAGAGTGTCCAAAAAATTTTCGTCAGCATTGTCGTACATTCACGCATTTACACACATTTCATAACTCTTAAAGTACGATTCTTGGTTTCCAACATCCTTTTTCACAAGTCAGAGTCCCTAACCACTACTCTTTATTCCTTATCTTGTTACACATATAAATATTCGTCGACACTTCATAATAAATACGTAGCATAATCAAATTCCTCATATAGCATCAGCTTATTGATCATAAACATACCTCAACAGCATAATACACATTGTCATCATAGTAATAACATCATAAAAACTCAGCCAAATCTCAAAAACGTCGTAGCTTTCTGCAATAATTTCAAAACCTAAAAAAATTCTCTGCTCATTTCAATAGTGTCACCTACCTCAATCGTACTTTAAAAATCGTGATCCCATACCAATATATCATTCAAAGCTCTCATAATATCACAATGGTTCCGAAAAAATATGAACAGTTCACAAAGTACAGACAAAATACAATTTCGTGAATGTGAAGTTATCCAACGGTGTAATTACATAAACATCTGTCACTGATGTAGTAAAATAAATGTTTGTCTCTCTCAGTTAAATGATCAGATAGCTGTGTAATTTATGTGTTAGAGAAATATGGTACCGATGAGTAAAGTTGTATAAGCAAATACCATATTAGCTAGGGCTCCTTGTGCTTGCCAAACACATGGTACACAAAGTAAGCGTGTACCCCACTGAGGATTAATGTAATTATACCCTCAAGTGTTACAGATTACAGCAATGGAATGAAATGTATCACAGAAAACCTTTGTATCATTGTACTTCAAATATCTTTAAAAATAAATGTTTTAAGTACAAAATTAATAACTCAAATACGTGTACTGTAGCGCTAAACTGTGCGTCTTGTTGTAAGATAATCTCTGTGGAAGTGTCGTAGTTATCGTCCTCCGAAAGCTAAGTTCTGCAGAAGTCAATGTACTTACCTCATGATAAACAAAAGTGAAATGCTTTGCGTATAGATATCTTAGTTATTACGCTTATTGCAATGATGAAGAAAGTACTCTGCTGTAACGTATTGTTGTGCTACGGAAAATGCTGTCTCATTGAAGCTATACCACAAAAGTTACTACTAAAACATGTTTTACTTTCCAGAATAGTTCAGAAACACTGTGCAGATATAAAACAGAAACACCGCAAAAGCAACATTGTAAATTGTCACTCATTAGTAGCGTCGCGATAAAATCGTGTAGCTGTCACATAAACTAACCACTGTGTCACCTGGTATCTCACAGAAAGTACTTTAAATCCAGAATGTATTTTCAAGTAAACCAAAATGTTGCATTAAAATCTCATTGGCAGTACTGGTAAATGTTCTAAGTATGTGAGCCTTATAGTCGTTACGTAATCGTGCAACTAACAAGCAAGAATGTACACACACAATAACACTGTGTCGTCTGTTCACAATAACAATGCATTCGTAATTTCTGTTTAAATAAGTTCTCTTGGTTCTTGACTGGATATTAAACTTCAAACATTGTTGCGTGTTAACAGATTCTAAGTCTGACAAAGCATACTAGTAATGTAAAGTGAAAAGTTATATGGCAAAGACAAAGTTAAAAAGCAGATTATCTTTCAATAAACGGTTTGACATGTGAAATGTGGTGTAAACCTTTACTCCTCCTAGTACGCAGAGTTTCAACTTCAACGCAATTATCATGTGGTATACGTCGGATTCTGTAAGGTCCATTGTAAACTAGAAAGAATTTGTGACTCAAGTGTTTCTTCTTATGTGACAATGAATGAGCTTTAATGAGAACTTTCTGATCAATACATAATTTCTTTGCATTTGTTTTACCGTGTAGTTTTCTCCTTTTGTCTGCTGCAGATTTTATATTTTTAATAGCCAAATCAATTATGTCTTTGTGTCGAAGTTTACGTGTATTCGGGAAAAGTACAAGCTCTCTGATTCTGTTCGGTGGTTCTTCATCCTTCAGCACAAGAGTAGGTGATAAAGCAGTGGAATCATGAGGCATTTCATTCAGCACGTTTTGAAATAAGTGTAGATATCTGTCCCAATGCTGATGCTTTCTGTGACAATAAAGTCTGCAAAGCTTATTGATTTCTTTCATAATCCGTTCGGAGGGGTTACAATGTGGTGAGTACAATGAAATAAAGACAGGTTTGATTTTATGAAGCCGAAGCATGCATGACCAAACAGCAGATCTGAATAGCGGTCCGTTATCTGAAATGACTTTAGCAACGCGGCCAACTTCACGTAAGAAATTTTTAACAAAAGCGTTGGATACAGACCGTCCAGTGGCTTTAGGTAACGGAGTGAAAGAAACACATTTTGAAGTAAGTTCAACAGCGACTAGAACGTACGAAAACCCATTCGATGTTCTGACAAGGGGTCCCAAGAGATCAACAGCAGCAAATTCTTTTAATTTAGAAGGAATGATAGGGAACAACGGAGCACGATGTGAGATAGTAGATGGTCTCGCCTTTTGACAAAGTTTACAAATAGACAAGACTCTTCGAATTCTCTTTTCCATATTGTTAAAATAGCAAGTCGTCCGAAGAATATGATAACATTTTCGTGGGCCAAAATGTGCATAGCTGAAATTAATGTACCCAATGAGCTTATTAACAAAATCGTCAGGAATGCAAAGTACCCATACCTTGTCATCAACAGTGCAGCGTTTGAACACTATGTTGTTTCTAACCAGATAATAATGCCGAATCTGTGTGTGTATCTTTTCATGCTATTTGCTTTTGATGTCTTTCCAAATCGGATCTTTATCTTGTTCATGAGCAATGTCCTTTAAAGATGTGGAGATGAAGTTTTCAAAGGCGACTTTCTGAATGTAAAAAATACTGAAATTTTTCTCGATGTTGCCCTCTGTGTTACTTTTCTCAAGCCCAGACGGTGCGCGTGACAGTGCGTCCGCAACAATGTTCTCCTTGCCGGGAATGTAGACTATTGTGAAGTGGAATTCTTGCAGAAACAATGCCCAACGTTTTAACCTGTCATGATTTAATTTTGAAGACATAAGAAATTGTAATGCACGATGATCACTGTATACTTTTACGTGCTTACCAGAAAGAAAGAAACGGAATTTGTTAAATGCCCAAACGATAGCTAAAGTTTCTAATCCAGTAACGGAATAATTGTTTTCAGATTTTGTTAGCACTCGGCTAGCAAAAGCAATGGTTTTCTATGGCTTCTTGAAATAAATGGGCACCAAGACCGACTTTAGAAGAATCCGTGCTAAGGCAGCAATCTTGTGACAGATCTGGATGAGCTAGTATTGGCGCGTTAAGTAGCGATTCTTTCAAAGAATTGAATTCCAACTGTGCTTGTTCGTCCCAGTTCCAAATAGTATTTTTTCCAGTGAGAGAACAAAGTTTTGGTGTAACTAGAATTTGCATATTCAGAAAACGACGGTAAAAATTTACGAGACCTAGAAAACTGCGGACTTGTTTTTTTGTGGATGGAACTGGAATGGCTCTGATTGCTTCTAACTTTTCAGGATCCGGCTGAATGCCTTCAGAAGAAATAATATGTCCCAAAAACTTCACCTTTGTCCTACCGAATTCAGACTTTTCCAAGTGAAAACGTAATCACATATCAGTTGTAGTATAATATATTTGCCCAATGAATACCCGTGTATCATCTGAATTTCTTCTTTGTGTAGCAATTTTAATGGCCAGTAGTGTACTTATGTCTGAATGAATCTCTGCAAGCTTGTGTGCATGCAATGTACTAAAGCGAGGAGCAATATTTAAGATGTACGTTGATTTTAGTTAGATTTCTGTACCTATAAGAGTAATTGTTGTCGATATCACCTTCAAATCTGATCAGGCAGTGAAAAATCAGCTTATTTCAGTACCATACCGTAGTTTACTAAAGAAAGTGGCAGGAGGTTAACGACGAATATTTAACTTTGTAGAACGCTATTGTATATGAATAAATGACCGCGAACACCAAAGTAACTATAGTGGTAGGAAACTGTATAAGTACTGTTTCTCAAAAGTTATCATATGTAGATTTACTCTCCATGAGCCCCCTTTACAGGGACGATAGTTATGCACCATTGTTCCGCCTCCTCTAACAAAGAAGCAAAACTTAACTGTAGCATGTTCTTGGGCGGGGGAAGATAGAAAAAAATCTGTGAATTCAGAATTTATGGACACTAGGCCATCACTAACGTTTACACCTCTATCTGTTGTATGCTTCCTTATTTTTAGTTTTATGTTTGCCGATACTGCCTATTCATTACAACCGCAAGTGTATACTAAATACAGCATGCACACGCATCGTAGGAATGCGCAGACCAAAGCTGTAATCGATATCAATCAATAATTGCAAGACACATCAGCTGCCAGGGCACCAACGTGTACTTAGGTGACTAAAGTAATGGGATAACGATATGCACTCATACAGGTGGCGGCAGTACAGCGTACACAAGGTATAAAAGGTCAACGCATTGAAGGAGTTGTCATTTACACTCATGCCATTCACGTGAAAAGGTTTCCGACGTGGTTATAGCGCTACACGCATGGGGCATTTCATTTCGGAAATCTTTAGGGAATTCAGTACTTTAGACATTACCTCTCACTACGGACAATGCAGTGGTCGTCGGTCTTCACTTAACGATTGAAAACAGCGGCGTTTGCGTTCAGTTGTCGGCGCGAACTGGCTAGCAACACCGCGTGAAGTAACTTCAGGAATCAATGTGGGGCATACAACGAACGTATCCGTTAGGAGAGTGCATCGAAATTTGGCCTTAATGGACCATGGCAGCAGACGACCAACGCGAATGCGTTTGCTAACAGCACGACATCGCCTGCAGCACCTCTGCTGGGGTCGTGATTTTATCAGTTGAATCCTAGATGACTGGAAAATCGTGCCCTGATTAGATAAGTCCCGATTTTAGTTGGTAAGACCCGATGGTACAGTTACAGTGCGGCGCAGTCTCCATGAAGCCATGGACCCAAGTTGTCATCAAACCACTGTGCAAGCTGGTGGTGGTTCCTTAACACTATGGGCTGTGTTTACATAGAATGGACTGGGTCGTCTGGTCCAATTCAAACTTTCATTGATTGGAAATGCTTATGCTCGGCTACCTGGAGACCATTTGCAGCCATTGATGGATTTATGTTTCGAAAGGATGATGGAATTGTTACTGGGCCACAATCGTTCACAATGTTTCGAAGAACATTCTGGACAATTCTAGCCAACGATTTTGGACACCCAGATGGCACGTCATGAATCCCATGGAACATTTACGGGAAATAACTGAGACGGTATATCGCACACAACATCCTGCGGCAGGCAACAATTTCACAATTATGGACGGTTACATAGGCAGCATGACTCAATACTTCTGCAGGGGACTTCCGACGACTTTTGAGTCCATGCTACGACGAGTTGCTGCACTACGCCTGGCAAAAGGAGATCCTACACGACGTCAGGAGGCATTCTATGACTTCTGTTGCCTCAGTGTATATCAATGTGTCAAGGTGTAAATTTGTGCCGAACCGGGACTCGAGCCAACGTCTGCTGCTTACTAAGCACACCACTACGTCACGTGGACAAAGTGATAACCACAATTGTACGGACTACCCCAGCACGCCGCTGTCGGACCAAAATTCTCATTTTTACCACACATGTCCGAAAGAACAGACACTACATACGCAGGCAGACTGTAACATCGGAAGACATGATTTACGATGAGGCAATAAGTTTTTGTGCACGTCAAGATCGACAGCGACTGTCGTTGATGCGAATTACTAGCATTTTTCTCTTATTGTAGCTTTTGTATCTGTAGCAAACATTGGGTGCCAGTAATTCACTTATTCTCAGGAGGCTGATGAAAGAAGCTTGTGTCTATTTGTGTAGCTACAGCTCCATTAACTTACATTTTCCATTGTCCTGTTGATGGTTGATGCTGTTGTTTAGTTTATAATACCATTTCCGGTATTCAGGTGAGTTTTTGATGCATTTAGTTATTTGTGCTCAAGTGCGTACGTAGCGTCCCAGGATAGCCACATGGCGAGACGTACAGATGGGCGGCCTTCAAGACAGCAAACAAAGAAAGAGTCGTGCAGGCATTAGTAAGCAATCAGTCGTATGCCAGATTCGGCACCCTTTGGCAATGAGCAAACCACACGTGTATCCGTAATTTTCCTTTCAATCTTATTTCGTTTTTCTAGAAAATTCAGTCGTTATTTAAACAATTAACAAAATTTGCAATAGAAAAGAAACTGCATAATAATTATCTTAACATACTGAGGAACCAAAGTCATGAAACAGACTTTTGCGGCCATGATTCTGAGAGGCATTGGCAATTCACTCACGAGCAGAAAGCGGCAAATGCCATTAACTGATAGCCCAAAAGCTTCGACCAGTCTAGGGGGAGTTCAAAATAAGTGAACAAGTGTCTCGCGTTATCCGTATATACTCGACCGTTGCTGAGAAAAGGACGGTCAAAGATTCCGAAGTAGTTTAGGTGCCCTTTGGCGAGTGCCGAGTTTAGCCTATGCGGTGGCACAGTGGCTAGTTTCGCCGTTTTCCAGTTTTGCGTCCCGTGTTATAAACCCATTTATTATTTCTATTTAAGTTTTTCATTTGTCTAGTCATGCCTACATAAGATTACTTCACGAATGTTTCCCAGTGAATACTGAAATACCGTGTGTTTATTCGTCTACTAATTGCATGTCTGGTGATTAAATTTAAAAAAAAAATAATGATAAAATTATCTGAAATCGTTTTCTGTGGAACTTCTTTAGTGTTTCTTGACTCATAATCAATTGCAAGCACCATTTCTCGGATAAGTGATACGTTGCGCGTGGTTTGCCGCGAAATTGTTCCCAACGCCTGAAATCTTCAGCAATGTCTTTCCCGAGCAATACATATTTCTTTAATTTCCTTGCCTTCGGGACATGTCCACGCAGCCATCTCAACAGTGGAATATCGATCATGATGATACGTACGTAAGCATAACACGACAACCAGTCCCCGAGTGGAGAAACTCTCCGACTCGGTCCTTTCAGTTAGCGACCCACCGTTCCTTCTTCTTCTTCTTCTTCTTCTTCTTTATCCCCCTGAACAGGAAAGGAAAACTACAGAAAAACTGCTTGACGCCTCCACTTGTGTGCTAAGAAAAAAGAACTACTGCACCTATCTACACCTATCGCAAAGTAACTAACCTATCACTAAGGGGGGGTGGGGGGGAGGGGGGACAGGAAACGAAGAAAGCAGGGGGTGAGAACACACAAGGGAACGATGAAAATTAAAGGAGCTGTGTAGGAACTTCTTTTGCTATTTATTTTTGTAATAATTTTACTTTTAATTTTTTTATTTTATTCATTTATTTTTTATATTATTTTGTTACTACCAGTATACCAGGAGTCGCTCCCCCCTTTTGTTTGTGGATCATCCATATTTGTCTGCTCTCAAGTTTTATAGACATTCCCTTTGATGTTTGGTCAGAGCATCATGTCAGCAAAATAAGCATCAGCATCTCATGGCATGAGCGTTTCAGCTAAAAGCCGGGTCATGAAACGCGCTCCATAGAAAATTTGAAAACAACTGCTTGTATCTGAGGTTGCGAACAATTGCACGTCCAATACCCAGTTCAGATTTTTCCTCGGGGCCAACAAGGTAGTTTTCTTTGAGGGGTAATGAATCACGTCCGGGAATAAAAGCATCTGGAAGCGATCTGAGCAGGTGTCTGTCGCCTAAGGAAAGCCGAGATATTCATCCCGATCCTCCAGACGTCGAAGAGGTACCACAAGAGAATTGCTGGGTTTCTGTGTCGTCTACACCACAGTGAACACATAGGTGTGCGTCAGCGAGGCGGATACCATGTGAACAAGACTGATTGACCTATTCGCCGTTGACGGTAAGATACTAGACCGATTAGACGCTGGTGTCGAGAAAGCATGCATGCATCGCTTTGCATATACTACTCCATATGATCTGGAGAAACTTGTGTCTTATGGGATTGGGGGACCAATACATATGTAATGCATCATGTACAGTCTTTGTTTGGAGTATTCATGGAAGTGGTAATAAGTTAATTCCAAAATGATATGCCTAAAGTGATAAAAGGGGGAGGGTGAAATGTTTGATAACATGAGTGGTTCTCTCTTGGAGATAGGCGTGTATTCATATAAAAGCCGTCCGATGAGGCTCATTGGGCTATGGCGCCGGGCTTTCGGATGGGAACTAACAAAAAGTGCCGTAACTCTGTCGACACATGAAACAAGCCAACCCCACCACGCTCCCGTGGGAAGGGAAGGGAGGCATATTGAACTCTGAGTAGCATCCTGATACAGACAAAGGATCCCATCGTCATCAACATATGACGGGAGAGGGTAACTGGGACTGGGTCGATTTGAGCCCTTAGAGGAATGTGAGAGGCGTAGTAGAGATTCATGTATTGCACACTTTGTACAGTGTCCAGAGGTCTAATCTGGTGATCTACGAGGCCAACACTGATCGTTTGGAGCAGTTGCTGCTGTTTGTTTCCGCCAAACAAAGAAGATCATCGTAAAATCGATGTACAGGCAGTGGAGAGAGGAGCGACACTCTCTCATGTATGCCAATGAGCACAACCTGCGATTTGGAAACGTTAGTAAAACTGCTCAAGGCCTCACTAAATGTTGCCACTCATATCAGAGCCACACAGACCACGGTTAAGGTAGAGGATGAGATAGGCCATACAACAGAAGTGGTTTCCAGGCAATGATAGGCCCGCCAGGCGTTGACGAAATCCCTGGAGTAAGGATTCCAACGTGAAAGCATACAGTATCGTGGAACGTGGACAACCCTGTCGTATAGATCACTCGATCGCTAGAGGCGCGTTGAAAGGTCCACTATATTCTTGAAATTGCGCAGCTCAAGAGGCGCATCACCACTGTTACAGTACTGGCCTGGAAACCCATGTGCTGTAGGACCGTCTTCAAAAAGGTGTGATCAACACTGTTGAATACTGACTGCGATCAAGTGATGCCAAAGCATCAGGCAGATGTCGCGACCAGGCGAGTACACTCATCTCCCTGTAACGGCAAAGTGCAATATGAATATTTTTGTCACCATTCAGCGAAGTCTGATCAATGGACGTGACACACTGTGCTGCCTTCTTCAGTCATGATGCCGACAAATGCGTGAAAATTATCACGTCACTGTTGAGTAAAGTGATGGGCCGGTAATGTCATATCCACGATCGCCCATGCATTTTAGGGACAGGACAATGACACCATCTAGGAACGTGACTAGGATCGTCATTTTTGGAGACTTCTGTTCGTGACAGATGGACGTCCAAGTGGGTGCCATTAGAGAGCTAAGACACTTGTAAAATTCGAGGGGAAGGCAGTTAGCATAGGGGCACTTACTAGCAGCTCTTGCCTTGATAGTATCTAGGTCATCTGTGGTCACGTAGTCCTGAAGTTCTTGAGTCACATCCTCTTGTGCAGTGTTCAAGATGAGTGCCGACACTTTCTCAGTTAAGGTTGGGTCACGTAGGACTTCAGAATACAGCCAGGTGAAATGGGAAAGGAAATCGTGACCAATGGTGTATTGCATATTATATAGTCATCCTTCCGAATCAGTGAGGTTGTGTATCAGAGCTCGACGAAGACGCTGGCGTTCTATGAGGAGGTGGTACGTCGACGAGATTTTTTGAAGCATACAGTCATGGGTGTGTGAATGGAAAGGCATCCCTTCCAATAGTAGTCATATGAGTGAAGTGATCTACACTTTAGCACAATGCAATATCACCTGTCGGGCAGAAGAGGAAACCATCAAAATTCAGTCACTTTGGTTCACGTATTACGTCCATGGTGCTCACATGACAAGCCTTGACATCTCTGCCATATGCCATCAATGCCTTGTGTGAACCCGGTTTTACACAGGACAGCCGACAGGGTAGGGTGGATGTGTAGATAGGGCAACGTTGATGACAGAGGGCCCCCTCAGTCTCAACATTTGGAAGGTACATCTTCAGTGGAGAGCCCTGCATGGAAGAGGATGGCAGCTCAGCTACTGTTGTCATAGGCATGGTAGATGTAGGTTTTCAAGCTGGTGGGAACATAGATATCAGCGATGATCATTTCCTGGAGAAGACAAATGTCGACATCAGTAGCGTAAACGATGTCTCTGAACACTGAGAGTTTATGTGGAGCCCAGATGGTGGTCAGATTCATCGTCACAATGTGGTAGTGCTGGGTGCATGCTCCCTCTACTCGCACAGGGGGTCCTGCAGGGAAGTCTGGCTGCCATGAAACATCTGGTGCAGGCCCTGTGGCTGCTATTACTGGAATCTGGGTTGGACACCACCTGTGGGTACTCCCAAATGGGTGGGTCAGCATACCAATCTGCTGTTTCGTCGACATCATCAGCCCAGGCTAGTGACTGTCGCGCCCATCGAGGGCTAGGGGTAGTGACTCTGCCATGGTGGGATCTGGGGAACCTCCCTCTGTGGGATCTGTCAAATTCAGGCAGGATCACAGGCAGTGGAAAGGATGCTTGCCAGATGGGACATCAGGAGCGCCTACCCCTGTCGTCAGGGCACTCAAATGGAGACTACTGTCTGGTATCTGGTCCACTAACTCTGATGCCGTATGAAGGATTGTGACGTCAGAGGGCTTCTTCCGTTTTCAAGGCGACCATTGCTTTCTGAGGTGCTGTTCCATGTTTGAATGTGACCGTTCGTCGTCTGAAGTTGTGCATTCCCGAAGGAAAGTAGAAGTAGGCAGCACCTCAGTTCGATGTCCATCGCTACAAGTGGGCCATTCATCGAGCTCTGGAGAGCTGTGGGTCTTGTCGGCGTCAGAGGAGATGGTGCCGGTAGGGTCTCATCCACAGTGTCGTACCCGAGGGTGAGTGCTAGCACGAGAGCAGGAGCATTCTGAAGGAATGAATCTGGGTTGCATACGGCCGAGGCTTAGCTTTCTGGTAAAGAAGTAACCTTCGCTTTGAGAGCAGCGTCACCAGTCTGGATCTAGAGCAAACAGCGATGGAGACAATCTGAGTTAACATGTCCCTCCTGTGCACATCCTGCACATGCCCACGGCTGGCCATTATACATGACAATGGCTCACATTCCACCTATCAGGAGACAGGATGGCACATGTTTCGACAGTTCGATCTTCATCTGTCGGACACGTCGTATGTTGTGAACCTCTGCCATTTTTCCGCGATGTGGCCCACAACGTTGCCCTAGGGTCGAAAGGCTTCAGCGACCATGTCTTGGGGCACCTCGAAAGGGATCCCAAACACTGGAACTGTTTTAAGACCGAAACCAGCGTGGTCTTCTGTCACCACCCCCATATCCCATCAGAATGTTTGCGAACGTGTGCATGCCGTCGACTGCGTCAGTGCATGCCCCTTCCGCAGTCATTTTGGTATAGCCGATGCTGCTGGTGATAGAGAAGTGAATACCTATCACTTCTTGTGAATCGAGACGTAGCTCTTCGTGAATGAATTGTTCAATTTCATAAGCGCTTGGAATATAGCTTCAAGTGTCTCGACGGTAAGAGTCCGCCACGTGGTACAATACTGATGGACGCTATACAACACAAAGACCACGACGCGGAAATAAACAACTCCGTTAGCACAGCGCTGCCCGACGTTCGGATCACGGCCGTAACTGGCCGCGCAGCAACCTAGGAGGACGGCCGAGTGAGACTCATACGACGAAATGACACTGCGGCAAACCTGCCGTCGAGCGATGCTCGTGATGTTCGGAACGTTTATGTTTCCACAATCGGTATAAACCAAGGGAATGCACCGAATACTCTGAACAATGGGCGTAAGAATGAAATATATAGGAACTGATGTAAGGTGAAATATAATAAGTGATATAAGAATGAAATATAAAATATGAGAGTTTTAAAAGATTGTAACCCTTGAAAATACCTTATCCACATGTATTACATAATAAATGCATGACTCTTATTGCGGAAATCAGTAGTAACTTTACAATAAACGCTCTTGCAGCCCTAACCTGATAGAGAAACGTTCATGTAGTAACCTTCTATGGGCGTAGATAGACAATTAAATAGCAATAGAATAAATAAATATAACAATCGGGTTTCAAAAACGGGGCATATAGATGACACTCTGCAACGTTAGCACTGCATCACCATTTCGGCTGACGTTATGTTTTTTTAAACGGCAGGCAAACTACCTCGAAAACTCTGACCCCCGTTTTCTCAGAAATAGTCAAATATCTACGGAAGGCGTGACTCGTGTTCGTCACTCGTGGCTTCTTTCCACTGAGCGAAGTTTACTCGTCAGAATGGAGGCAACCATAAAAAACTGCTCAAGTTTTATACGGTCGATCTTCTTCCTTATGGAACCGTAGAGGTATAGCGAGAATTGCCTTTCTGGTGGTTGGAACTGAGCCAGAATAGAAACCCTCAGTCGGCAAAAAGGTGCGATCAGCAGTTTTATTGTCTCATAAGGAAGGGTTTAGCCGTCGCCCTCCCACAGAGTTGGCAACGGCTCTATCTTTAAAAGTCAGAAGCTTGCACGACTGTCCCGTCAGCTAGGTCATAAAAGATCTGGCTATTACCCCATGTCCTACCTATTCAGCTTGAGCTCCGCGTCTATCCAGCAGCTGCAACTTCGCTACCGTCTTAAACACGTCTTGCTACAGGCGTTTACCCCCAAGCAGTTGGTAGCCGTCTAGCTGTTCATCACCTTGAACAGAACACAACAATGTCACTCTTATACGCGCGCCGTCTCCTTCGCTCGGAGAGCGTGAGTGTCTCGCGCTGCAATCGCGAAACAATGGAATCAGCCATGTGGTAACATTCACCAAAATCTGCCACTCTGAGACCTTGATTGCTCTGTTCGTTCATTATTTTTGGAAATTCAGTCACAAGGGGGAAACTGTGAGTGGATTTTTTTAAAATAAATAATATTTAAGGAACTACTAAAGCATTTTAAATTACATTTATCATAATTGGTATTTGACTTCACCGTTAGAAGTAAAAAAGAAAATACTCGTTTCAGTATTTTTAGAAATTCCGGCGCCTAGGAGACTGAAATAGGGGATGAAAAGTTGCATGAAATTATTTTGTTATGAAAGCATTGTCCAAGCTAATTCTTTGTAAATTTGTATTTGTCTTCTGAGACAGAAATAAAAAAAAACTGTTTCACTGTTTTAAGAATTTCAGCCTCTGGGGTGAAATAGGAGATGACTATATTTAAGAAAATATTACGTTTTGCTAAAGAATTTTTAAAATGCAGTGTTCTGACTGACTGTGTCATCATCGTCCAGCCCAAACTGCTAAGGATAGAAACTTGAAATATGGAGAGGATATTGATCTTATACTGTAAGCGTCGTTTAAGAAGACATTTTTGAAATCACACCACTAAGGGCGTGAAATATGTGATGAAATGTCTCATGAAAATATGTCACTATTGTGGCAATTTTGAAGCGAGATATACGAATATTGGTATCTGGTTTCTCGGTCAGAAATAAAGAAACATGTATTTCAGCATTTCTGAAAAGTTAACGCCTATACAATTAAATAGAGGACGGAAGTTTTTCTTTGAAAATAAATCTCTTTTAAAGAATTGCTGATGTGTTTTTAAATCTACATATATGAAAATGGTATCTGGCTTTTCGGTCAGAAATAAAAAAGTACATGTTTCAGTGTATTTGTAAATTAAACCCTATTATGGTGAAATGGCGGATGAAATGTTTTACGAAAATATTTCATAATTACAGAATTTTGAAGCTAAATCTACGAAAACTGGTATTTGGTTTCTCAGTCAGAAATAAAATAATACGTAGTTGAGAATTTTTGGTAAGTCAGCCACTATGGGTGTAAAATAGTAGGTGAACCTTTCTTTTTTTGAAAATAAATCATTATTAAGGAACTACTAGCATTTTTAAAATTGCATCAATGAAAATAGGTACTTGACTTCTCTCTTGGCAAAAAAGTGTATGATTGTTTTTGGAAATGCAGCCCCCTAAGGGCATGCAATAGTGATGAAAACGTTTATGAAATTTTCATTGTGAAAGCATTTTTGATGCTGAAATGTCAAAATCCGTATCTGGTGACTCTATTAGAAAGAACTGCATTTGTGAATCGAACCCCTAATGGTGGGGAGGAGGGGTACTAGAAGGTGAAAAGATATTTAGTTACATTAAAAAATTAAAGCCTTATCTATGAAAACTTGTATTTCATTGCTCGATTAGATACACAGATATATGCGTTAGGGGATGAAACTTTCTATGAAATTCCTCCACAAGTACGCAAAACGCATGATTTACAAAAACCTTGGATTCCAGCTACAAGAACAGCATTTTCGTCAGAAGTACGTTCGGCAAAGACCATGCTTATAGGGCCTTCATTAGCTTGAAAAGTTTAGATGTTGCGGTTTCTGAACAACAAAGAAGTTCGATTAAAGAGAGGTTGTAGAGATTTTCAGACAGAACGTTAGGGAATGGGTGACAAGAACGGAGGAAAGAAATGTAGTAGGAGAAAAATGGGTAGCTTTGGGAGATGCAATAGTGAAGGCAGCAGAGGATCAAGTAGGTAAAAAGACGAGGGTTAGTAGAGATCCTTGGGTAACAGAAGTGATATTGAATTTAATTGACGAAAGGAGAAAATATAACAATGCAGTAAATGAAGCAAGCAAAAAGGAATACAAACGTCTCAAATATGAGATCTATAGGAAGTGCAAAATGGCTAAGCAGGGATGGAAAGAGGACAAATGTGAGGATGTATAGGCATATATGACTATGGGTAAGATAGATACTACCTACAAGAACGTTAGACAACTTTGGAGAAAAGAGGACCACTTGTATGAATATCAAGAGCTCAGATGGAAAACTAGTTCGAAGCAATGAAGGGAAAGCAGAAATGAGGAAGGAGTATATAGAGGGTCTGTATAAGGGCGATGTACTTGAGGGCAATATTATGGAAATGGAAGAGGACGTAGATGAAGATGACATGGGAGATATGATACTGCGTGAAGAATTTGACAGTACACTGAAAGACTCAAGTCAAAACAAGACCCCAAAAGTAGACAGCACTCCATTAGAACTACTGACAGCTTTCGGAGAGCCAGCGCTGACAAAACTTTACCATCTGGTGAGCAAGATGTGTGAGACAGGCGAAATACCCTCAGACTTCAACAAGAACTATCGGTGTAATAAGTCACAGCCGCAAAATACTAACGCAAATTCCGTACAGACGAATAGAAAAACTGGTAGAAGGCGACACCGGGAAAGATCAGTTTCGATTCCGCAGAAATGTTGAAAAGCGTTAGGCAATACTAACCCTACGACTTACTTTAGAAGATAGATTAAGGAAAGGCAAACCTACGTTTCTATCATTTGTAGCCTTAGAGAAATCTTTTGACAATTTTCACTGGAATACTCTCTTTCAAATTCTGAAGGTGGTAGGGGTAAAATACAGGGAGCAAAAGGCTATTTACAATTTGTACAGAAACCAGATGGCAGTTATAAGAGTTGAGGGACATGAAAGGAAAGCAGTTGTTGGGAAGGGAGTGAGACATGGTTGTAGCGTATCCCCGATGTTATTCAAACTATATATTGAACAAGCAGTAAAAGAAAGAAAAGAAAAATTTGGAGTAGGAATTAAAATCCACGGGCCATAAATAAAAACTTTGAGGTCTGCCGACGTCATTGTAATTCTGTCAGAGACAGCATAGGACCTGGAAGATCAGTTGAACGGAATGGACAGTGTCTTCAAAGGAGGTTATAAGACGAACATCAACAAAAGCAAAACGAGGATAATGGAATGTAGTCGAATTAGATCTGGTTATGCTGAGGGAATTAGATTAGGAAATGAGATACTTAAAGTTGTACATGGGTTTTGCTATTTGGGGAGCAAAATATCTGTTGATGATCGAAGTAGAGAGGACATAAAATGTAGACTGGCAATGGCAAGAAAAGCGTTACTTAAGAAGAGAAATTTCTTAACATCGAGTATAGATTTAAGTGCCATGAAGTCTTTTCTAAAAGTGTGGAGTGTTGCCATGTATGGGTGTGAAACACGAACGATAAATAGTTCAGACCAGAAGAGAATAGAAGCTTTCGAAATGTGATGCTACAGAAGAATGCTGAAAATTATATGGGTAGATCGCATAACCAATGAGGAGGTACTGACTAGAATTGGGGAGTAGAGGAATTTGTGGCACAAGTTGACTAGAAGAAGGGATCGGTTGATAGGACATGTTCTGAGCCAGCAAGGGATCATCAATTTAGTACTGGAGGGAAGCGTGGAGGGTAAAAATCGTAACGGGAGACCAAGAGATGAATACACTGAGCAGATTCAGAAGGATTTAGGCTGCAGTAGTTACTTGGAGATGAAGAAGCTTGCACAGTATTGAGTGGCATGGATAGCTTCATCAGACCAGTCTCTGGACTGAAGACCACAACAACACAAAGAAATACAAAAAAATCTGTGCAGTTTACACAGTCTACAGGAGCGAATCAGTGGGCTCCAAGCTAATATATCAATAGTTTTTTACTTCCTAATTTTCTTCTTGTTGTAGCCGTGGTGTACTACAGGCTTTCCTAGTATCCAACGATTCAGGGGCTATGTTTCTCTAGATGGGACACCCACAACTGCTGACATCCATTATCAATGATAAGATCCTCTACAGCTGTAAAATGTTCCTAAATGGGAAGTAAACCCGTTTCTAATTTAACCTCTGTTATTCGACTTTTGTGGACTCACATTTTATATGCACCTGAAGATCGGACACCGGTCCCGAAACAGGGTTGTGCATTCCATTTAGGAAATAAAAAGTTTTTCAACTGTAACAGATTTATCTGATGATACATCAACACCACTTGCAAGTAAGAACCTTTTTGTCACCATTCATGATCAAGTACTGGACAAGTCCGGCCAGCCTGTTGGCATTTGCCAGTATCGCAACCGTGGACAAGGTGCTTTCATTTTCACCACGTGGGAATGTAAGATTTGTGGAAGATGGCAGAGTAAGGTAGCCGCAAGAGGAAGCGAGAACGCTCTCTGCCCCTTGGTTTACTTACGACTGTGCGACTTTTCCGTTTCATAACCATACAGGCTGTTAAATCCAGGTATTTGTATGAGTTGACCAATTGCATTTGTGACTTACTAATATGGTAACCACATATCTTTCGTTTAATGAAGCGTAATATATTACATTTCTGTTGCCAGTCTATAGTCCACTTTGAAATCTTATTAAGATCTGACTGAATATTTGTGCTGGTTTTCCACACAGCGTTTCATGATAGGTCATAGAATTACCTGCAAATAGTCTGAGGTTACCAGTAATAAGTAACACACAACATGAACAGCACGGTTCCCAGCACCATTCCCAGGAAGACGTCAAAAGTTACTAATACATCTGTCGACAATTCCCCGTCCAAGACAACATACAGTGTTTTCCCTACCAAGAAATCCTTAATATAGTCAAAAATCTCGCATGGTATCCCATGTAATGGTACTTTGGATAAACTTTCATTCAAACTCCTATCAAAATTATTACGTGACAACGAAAGTGCATATGATAATAGGAATGGTTTGCCTCAAAATCTCATAGAAATCAAATTCAGAAAGAGAAATATATTTTAATATATTTGATCCATGTTCGTAAAAAGAAAAGAGGCTCTAGATGTATTGTTAAACTAAACCATGATGTCCTGAAGGGAAACGTGTGAGGCCATATAAAAAAGAAAATGAGGTTTAAAATAATTCTTTACAATACATTCCACATTCCAGCTCATCTCAGTTAATTTCTAATTCAGTTTACTTTTTTTTACAGTCAGACATGTCCCCTAGTGTTTTACTAATTCTCAGACACAATAATAAATATTACGAAAATTGAAAAGAAAAGTCACCCTATTGAGTGTAATATTACATTTTATTTGTGCATTTGTATGTGGAACGGTGTGGCGACTGTAGAAACCAAAGACAATGTTAATTTACAGCGCTAAGAGCACGCTAAGAGAAACGAACATAGATAAATTTTATATTTGGGTCGTTGTGGAGATGGAGGTTAGAGCAGGTAACTGTCGTAACTATTCTGACGCTAAAAGTATTGTACAATGCAGAGCACTAATAAAACGGTGCTCACCAAAGGGAAATATCAGGTGGAACTCAGTCTTGAACATTATTCTTCAAAGTTATTAAAAACAGGAAGAACCAGTTTCAGAATTTCTAAGTCGATACGACGTGGGAGATACGCTGAGGTGATTGGCGAGTAATAAAATTCCTTTCAGCTCTCTAATAACGCACATACGTACGATGCGGTGCAAAAATGATGGATTTTGTTTGTCTGAATATGAAATTACATTGCCTAACGTAAAGACACAAAAAAAACTAATTCTTATTAAATTTTCAGTGAGTGACATTAACGAGAAACATCTGAGCAGCTTCATTCTTATGTAGCAGTATGACGTTGAGAGCGGTCGGCGTTCTCGCCACTTGGGGCGCTAGTGCCGCCCTGTCAGAGATTAATATTTTCACAGCTGTGAGCGGCGCGGCTGTATATGTTAGAGTTTTTTCGATGTTTCATCAGGTGATATGAGCGCCCCTGCCGGTAGAGTTAGGAACAGGAACTGCCTAGCAGAGCTGCCAGGACGACCAAAGCCTTGCTGGGAGGTACTCTGGCCGTCAGGTGGTTGCGTCAGGAGGAGATTAATTCCCGCCTCGGGGGTAAGTATGCCGAGGACTTGGGCTGTCCGCTGATTTACGCCTCAGCTCATAGCCTGCGACAGCGCCCCTCTGGGAGGCCGTGAACTCCGCGTGCGCGCCACGGCGTTTGGCGGAGCTGCCACGCGCCGCCGGGTCAACACGTGTTTCACACAGAAGTGGGCAACATCTGGCGGCATCCAGTACCTCAGTGACAGAGCAAACGCTGTTATTCAATTAAAGAGTTCCGTGAAAGTAAGAAACTGACTCGCCCGGTTATGTTTGAAATTGTACGCACTGCGACACTGATATATTTTCCTTTGGTGATAATAACCACAACGGAGCGAAGAGATCATATCCCCTAAATGCAGCCTTTAACAGCGAATTAGGTTCCGCCCTCTCTTCTAATTACTGGAACATCTCTAGAAACCCTAGATATTACGTAACGGGGTCCAGTAACATCACATCGCGTCTCCCTCACTGACTTGGACAGGGACTGCGTTTCGACTAATTCGTTTCTAGTTATATTGACCTCCAAACACTTCGTCGCCTGTCCCAAAGTAACTGCAAGCAACTCCTACTGCCTGACGCAGAAGTCTATCGTGGTTACCAGATAAAGTCCTCTTTCATCCTCTTTCATCCTCTTTCCTCCATACACTAGGCTTCTATTAGCTAACCTTCCCACAAAACTTATACCAAGCTCCTGCCAGCCGACAGTAACACAGTACAAGATCCCACTACTCATTCGGTTACAATCCACAGCCATCAAACTGTGAATGTAACCATATTCGGATATGGTTTTTACCTACGCATCTGCTCAGTGTCATTGGGAAAAATACCTTCTCTTTCATCTTCAACGGTGGGCAGCAACCATTGTCGGCAAGGCGACACACGGAGTCCAACGAATACATCTTTGATAACCGACTCCCATTTCAACAACTATGGCTCCATGGAAACGGCGTCCTTACGAGCTCTAGTCGATGCCACGAGATTGCGTTCATGTACCATGAAGTTTTAATTTTCCGGGATTGTAGAAAAATATCCGCTACCAGTCACAATAAAAGGTTGTTTATTCGTCACACGATCGGTTTCGGGCTTGCGCCCATCTTCAGCTGTTTATACATTCATTTACATGTTTTGTAATGCTGCAGATCAAAAATGAATGTATAAATACCTGGTGATGGGCGCAAGCCCGAAACCAGTCGTGTGACGAATAAACAACCTTTTATTGTGACTGGTAGAAGATATTTTTCTACAACCCAGTAAAGGAACAGTCACGGAGTTCGACAGCATCCACTACGGATAAAATTCATTTTAATTTTCCGTATTACTTCGAAGTAATCTTAACAAACCAATTATATTAATGTCAATACTGGTGTACTGAACCGTTACACAAGTTCTTTTTATATCCTATTACGAGTGTATAATTGATGACTTAATAGCAGTTGCTATGTAAAACGGCGTCTTCGTAAGTTAACTATTGCCTTGAGACGGCATTATGCGTTACAGTTTATCCTCTCACGTTGGTTTTTATTTAATGTTTTATAAAACTGGTTTTAACATATACAATATCCATTGGGTACTGAAATTTCTGTTTTTAGATGTTTAAAGTTAATTTTAAGTCGATTTTTAAAAATATACGTTAAAATCTTAACATACGACATGTAAATAACTTCCCATTGGCTGACACTGACGTCATATGGCTCAGGCGCGCCCTCTTTCACTCTAATACGTGGCTGTTCGGCGATCAGCAGCAGTTTTGCGACTGGAGTCAACACAGCTGTTCCAAGCGTCGTCATCGTCAGCCAGCTGGATAACTATACTCGTACATCATCTTAACGTATATTCTTTCTAATGTTTTCTGACTTCCCTATGTAAATCATCACTTTTAATTTTTATCCTTACAGTGCATCAGCTGGAGATGGTCTACTGGTAGAGGCCGAAACAGGTCATATTTTTAATGAATCGCTATGCGATCGAGACTGCTTTTTACTAATTTTACTTAACTGACATATCACTCTTTCACAGTAATGTTATCTAAAATTAAAAATGCGTGTGTCGTCCGCCCCTGGTAGCTGAGTGGTCAGCGCGACGGAGTATCATACCTAACGGCCCGGGTTCGATTCCCAGCTGAGTCGGAGATTTTCTCCTCTCATGGACTGGGTCTTCTGTTCATCATTTCATCCCCATCGACACGCAAGTCGCCATAGTGGCGTCAACTCGAAAGGCTTGCACCAGGTGACCTGTCTACCCCACGGGAGGCCCTAGCCACACGGCATTTCCATTTCCAATGCCTATATTAAGCTAGCAGGCATCATGTAGCTGGGAACTCATTACATGTGGTGCCCCGCAAAGTTCCATATTAGGGCCCTTACATTTTGTTGCATGTATCAGTGATCCTTCATCTGGAACTTTAGCAGCTGCCACGATTGTTTTCTTTCCTTCTGATACAAACATTGCAAGAAACAGCAAATCAAGCACAATCTTAGAAATACCGCTCAATGAAATGTTCAAGAACGTTACTAACTGATTAATTCACTGTCGCTTAACTTTGAAAAATGCACTACAGGCAATTTAGAACCTGTAATAGGTTTGTTGCCTAAAATAGAACGACCAACAAATGGAAGAGGTTGACAGTGACAAATCCTTGAGATTGCAGCTTGATAAAAATCTAGGTGGGAGGAATATACCACAGAATTGCTGAAGCGCCTAAACAAATATTTACTTCCAACGTGAGTGTTACTAGACACGGACGATACAAAAATAAAAATTATAGCATAACACAGTTACTTTCATTCTATAATGTCTTACTAATTATTTATTGGGGTAACTCATCACACACCTGGGTCCAAAAAGTACAATAAAAATTATTTGTTGTGTGAGCTCAAGGACATCCTGCAGAGGCCTGTTTAGGGAACTAGAGATACAAACTACTGCTTCCCAATATACTTATTCCATAACGAAATTTATCTTTAACAATATATCTCTTTTTGAAATTAACAACTCAGCTCATCAAATCAATACTAGAAATAACAATAATCTTCACAAAGACTTAAGGTCACCTACTTTTGTTCAGAAAGGTATCCAATCTTCAACAACACACATTTTCAGTACCTTCACATCAGCTATAAAATATTTATCCAATAATAAAATTCGGTTCAAGAGGAGTCTGAAGGATTAATTGTTGCCCGACTACTACTTGGTGAATTTGTATGTATAACCAACTGATGTCTGTATGTTACTAACAATATCAGATAATGTATTAGTTCAACCTAACTACCATACAAATTCCGTGCATTAATGCGATCATTGTTACTAATTCCTGTAAAACGATTTTTCCGTTTGGTGGTGTATGATTACAATAGCGTAAGAATCATCATATGTACCTCAGGGTATTGAACAATGATATGTTTTATGACAAATTATTTATTATATTTTAAGTGTAAGTATGTCTCAGTTTTTTTTTTTTAGAATATTCCACATACATGAAGACAGTTTCACTTGGAATCTGTTGAAGGTACCTAGCATATTTGTTCTTCTTCATAAACATTTATAGTGTATTACTCTTTTTCTGACCTGTTCTACGTCCTGCAGGATCTCTTCACTATGGATTTATTGGAGCGAAAAGTATACCTGATTTAATCTATTGTTAACGGTTCATTTTTAACCCCTACTATATGATAACATAGGCTGGTAGCTTGTGGCTAAGCTCCAGACTACAGATCTAGTGATATGGCATTAGATTCTCGATCAGTTCGTCATATTTTAAAATGCCACTTACAATAGCTTCACATTTGGCATAGATTGTTAACGTGTTAATAAATCCGAATTATAACGTGGTTCAAAGGCCACGTTGAACTGTAGAACTCGCTGTAACTGGATGGACAATTCTCTGCAAAGATCATAGGAGGCAACAGGAAGAAAACATGTGGTGTTCAAGCCAGCCTTTGGCTTTATGACAGCTTTAGTTGCTGGTATATTTTAAACCGTCCTGTAAGTATTAAAGTTTCACATACGCCGATGTACACCGTTATGACAATTGACAGAAAACTATCATTATGAAGAAATGAGATGAATTATAGAGAGAGGAAAATGTAGAGGTAACAGTTGCACTGTAGAGGACACAGAAATCGTAAAAGAAATCACCCAGTCAGAAGAACATACAATGAGTAACATATCTATACGGGGAAGGCTCAGAACCATTTGGAAGCCTCAGCTAGCCAAGCAATACTGGCCCGAGCGTCCTAAAAGCATTTATTTACATGACGGAGATGGTTGCAGTGGTCGCCTGTGGAGACAGATAACGGATACAAGATTTACACCTATCATCAGTCCAGAAAGTAGTAGAATCAGTTGCGGAAGTCAGATAAATGAATAAATAAATGAATAAATACAGCATTCTAAGTGAATCACAGTTTGGTTTCCAAAGTGGTAGAAGCACAGAATCAGCCATAGCGGAATTCATAAACGTGATTCTCGATGCTCTTGGCAAAGATAGTGTGTCACAAGTATAGTTATTTTTAGATAATTCTAAGGATTCTGATACCGCGTCTGCAAGGCTGTACTAAATAAACTAGAAGCATAAGGAATAAGAGATGTAACTGATGCCTGGTTCCATTTACACCTAGCATATAGTGTGCAAAGAGTAGAGGTAACACATACCTCAAATAAGTCTAAAAATTTAATAAAACTCTCATCAGAACGAAAATATATTAATATAGGGGTTCCTCAGGGTAGTATATTAGGACCAATACTGTTTCTGGTGTACATTAAAGACTTCCCCAGTAGTAATGTCACGAGGAAAAAACCTCTTTGCTGACGACAGAAATATTATGGTCACTGAGGAGACAAGAGACCTCGTTGCAGACAAAGCAAATTAAATCTTCTAGGAAGTTAGTATGTAATAAAATGATACTGACCATAAACAAAACAAATGTCATGAATTTCAGTTCCAAGAGAGAAAATGAGATTGTTAAGCTGAATGTAGATGGCACCTCTCAGCCTGCGTGAAAACACAGAATTTATTGGAATAAACATGGATTTTCAGTAAAAGCGCACAAAGATATTTGCAAACAGACTGTGGTTGGCATGTTATGTATGTACTTAGAGTCCTGTCATCAGTGTGTAACAGCCAGTGTCTTTTAGTGACATACTACTCATATGTACACACTATCCTTAGCTACGGAATTCTTTTACAGGGCACAAATGCAGAAAATTTAAGCAGAGTTTTGAAACTACTTTAAAGGGCCATAAGACTAATAACCACAAATAGCAGTCGAGCTCACTGTAAAGGACTGCTCAAAACACTGCAGATTTTAACTGCTCATTTACCAATCAGTTATACAAACCGAAAGTAGCATTGATAATTACAGCACAAACAGTTCTGTCCGTGGTCATGCAACGGTATCTAGACTGAAATTACATTTACTAATAAAGAATAAAGATAAAACTTAAGACAGCGTTTTCTACCAAGGAATAAAAATATACAACAGATTTTCCGAGGATATTAAAGATGTTACTAACACAAACTTCATTAAAAAGTCAGTTAAAAAGTAGCTGGTAAGCAATACCTCCTGTGTAGTGAAAGGTTACTGCGACAATACAGAGTAAGAGAGAGAAAAAAATATAACACAGATAAATAATAATAATAATGAAACATCTATCATTTCAAATTACAGTTTCACAGTATACGTGAAATGTATTCGCAATTGCCGTTACAGACAGTCATCAGCTGAATGAGGCAATGACGTCAGTGAAAATCTGTATCGGACTGAGAATCGAACCTGGATTTCACCCCTTTACGAGAGCGGCCGCTTTAACCGATTTGTCAATCCGCGCACGACTCACGAGCAGACCAAACTTCAGTATACGTCATAGTTCCCGCGTCACAACCCGTACTCGCACACACATTGATTAATTCCTGTACAGGAGGGTAGACATTTTAATTGAAAGTCCCGGTGTCGGCGAACAAATACGATACTGCAGTACCTGTATTGTTAAGAAGAAAGATGGAACGTCCCTCCGGACGTTGATGCATGCCACTGCAAAATGTACAGGACGGGTTCTAGATGCTCTTAACAACGATTAATGTGTCACAGGCACATTTTTAAAAGTTTCTAAGCATTTTGGTTTTGCTGACTAAAAGGGTCCTACTAAATGAACTAGAAGTATGAGGAATAAGAGGTGTAACTAATGGCTTGACCCGTTCATACCTAGCAGAAACTGTACAAAGAATAGAGATAACACATGCCACAAGTAAGTCTAAACTTTTAGGAACATTCTCATCAGAACTAAAATACACTAATACAAGATTGCCTCATGGTAGCATATTGCGATCAATACTGTTGCTGATACACATTTAAATCTTCTCCTGTTGTGCTAGTTACGTGGAAAAAGTCTCTTCGCTCAAGACAGTAATATTACAGTCACTGAGAAGACAAGAGAATTCGATGCGGAGAAAACAAATGAAACGTTCAAGGAATTTTACAATTGTTGTTGTTGTTGTTGTTGTTGTGGTCTTCAGTCCAGAGACTGGTTTGATGCAGCTCTCCATGCTACTCTATACTGTGCAAGCTTCTTCATCTCCCAGTACCTACTGCAGCCTACAGCCTTCTGAATCTGCTTAGTGTATTCATCTCTTGGTCTCCCTCTACGATTTTTACCCTCCACGCTGCCCTCCAGTACTAAATTGGTGATCCCTTAAAGCCTCAGAACATGACCTGCCAACCGATCCCTTCTTCTAGCCAAGTTGTGCCACAAACTCCTCTTCTCCCCAATTCTATTCAATACCTCATCATTAGTTATGTGATCTACCCATCTAATCTTCAGCATTCTTCTGTAGCACCACATTTCGAAAGCTTCTATTCTCTTCTTGTGTAAACTATTTATCGTCCATGTTTCACTTCCATACATGGCTACACTCCATAAAAATACTTTCAGAAACGACTTCCTGACACTTAAATTAATACTCGATGTTAACAAATTTCTCTTCTTCAGAAACGCTTTCCCTGCCATTGCCAGTCTACATTTTATATCCTCTCTACTTCGACCACCATCAGTTATTTTGCTCCCCAAATAGCAAAACTCCTTTACTACTTTAAGTGTCTCATTTCCTAATCTAATTCCCTCAGCATCACCCGCCTTAATTCGACTACATTCCATTATCCTCGTTTTGCTTCTGTTGATGTACATCTTATACCCTCCTTTCAAGACACTGTCCATTCCGTTCAACTACTCTTCCATGTCCTTTGCTGTCTCTGACAGAATTACAATGTCATCGGCGAACCTCAAAGTTTTTATTTCTTCTCCATGGATTTTAATACCCACTCCGAACTTTTCTTTTGTCTCCTTTACTGCTTGCTCAATTTACAGATTGAATAACATCGGGGAGAGGCTACAACCCTGTCTCACTCCCTTCCCAACCACTGCTTCCCTTTCATTTCCCTCGACTCTTATAACTGCCATCTGATTTCTGTATAAATTTTACAATTATTAAATACATAATACGTCCGGAGGAATAATGCATTATTCTTCTTAACAACACAGTCACCACGTTATCGTATTTATTCGACTTCCAATTAAAATCTTCGATGATCCATTATGGATCGTGGGACGACGGCTGGCATGAACTCCTTGATGCAATAATTTATCAACAGCCGTATGATTTGTAGAAGTTTATTTTGTTTTATGAACTTCTATGTGCTACCAATTTCGGCATTACATTGGGCCTGAAGATGGCATCAATGCAATGCCGAAACTGGTAGCAAATAGAAGTTCATAAAATAAAAACTACAATCATATCGCTGTTGGTAAATTATTGCATCAAGAAGTCCAATTAAAATGTCTTCCCCTGCTGGCCGCTGTGGCCGAGCGGTTCTAGACGCTTCAGTCCGGAATCGCGCTGCTGCTACGGTCGCAGGTTTGAATCCTGCCTCGGGCATGGATGTGTGTGATGTCCTTAGGTTAGTTAGGTTTAAGTAGTTCTAAGTCCAGGGGACTGATGACCTCAGATGTTAAGTCCCATAGTGCTCAGAGCCATTTTCACCATTTGTTCTCCCCTGTACGAGCAATACATAATGTGTTTACGAGTACAGGTTGTCACGTGTGGACGACAACATACGGAAGTTCGGACCTGGCTGTGGATCGCGCACGGATAGCCGAAACGGTTTCGGAGGCCGCTCGCCTAAAATGTGTAGTTCCGGTTCGAGTTTCGGATTATCTCAAATGTTCATTGTCGTCATTCCCTTGTACAGCTGATGTTTGTTCGTATTCGATGTGGCAAAACAATTCATGTATTTCATAACGGCTATAGTCGTCGCAGTGCCTGTTCTTTTCGACATGCATGCATGTTCGAAGAAAGCTTGCTTCACTCTTCTTAACAAGACAGGCATTGCAATATCGTATTGCTTTCGCAGTATGTTTCCTCCTTCTTTCGCGAAAAAACTACCGATGTACACTAAGATGACAAAAGTCATGGAACAGCGATATGCACGTATTCTGAAGGCGGTGGTATTGTATATAGGGTAGTGCATTGGCGGAGTCGTCATTTGTACTCAGGTGATACGTGTGAAACTGTTTCCGACGTGGCTATGGCTGCACGACAGGAACTGACTTTGCACACGGAATGGTAGTTGGAGCTAGACGCTTGAGACATCCCGTTTCGGAAATTGTTAGGGAATTCAATATTCTGAGATACACGGTATCAAGAGTGTGCCGAAAATACGAAATTTCAGGCATTACCTCTTACCAAGACAGAGAGCAATGGCGTTTGCTTAGAGTTGGTAGCGCCAACAAACAAGCAATACTGCGTGAAATAATAGCAGAAATCAAAGTGGAACGTACGGCAAACATGTCCATATCGTCTACAGCGCCTCTCCTGAGGTCGTGACCATATCGGTTGGACCCAAGGCGGCTGGAGAACCGTGGCCTGGTCAGATCAGTCTTGATTTCATTTGGTAAGAATTGGTGGCAGGGTTGGAGTGTAGCGCAGACCCCACGAAGCCATGGGCCCAAGTTGTCAACAAGGAACTGTGTAAGATGGTGGTGGCTCTATAACGGTGTGGACTGTGTTTACATGGAATGGAGTGTGTCCTCTGGTCCAACTGGACTGACAATTGACTGGAAAAGGTTATGTTCGGCTACTTGGAGACCATCTGCAGCCATTCATGGACTTCATGTCTCCAAGTAACGATGGAATTGCCATGCACCACTACTGTTCGTTACAGCATTGAAGAACATTCTGGACAATTTGACCGAATGATTTGGCCATCCAGCTTTGCCGACGTAAATCACTTAGAACATATATGAGAAAATCGTGAGGCCAGTTCGTGCACAAAATCCTGCATCGACAAGACTTGCACAATTTTGGAGGGTTATAGAGGCAACATGGCTCTGTATTTCTGCTGGGGACTGCCAACGAGTTGTTAAGTCCATGTAACGTCGAGCTGGTGCATTACTTCGGATGAAAGGACGACCGACACGAGTTTAGGCGGTATCCCGTGACTTTTGTCACCTAGGTATATAGTAGTTACGCCTTGTCTTTGCGAGCTCAAAATATCACTCAAATAGAGATGTGCTGATTCAGTTTTACAGGGTAGCATACAGGATATTACGGCACACAGATTTAAAACCAAACATCATCGCTATGGTCCTAACGTCAGATGACAGTGTGTATAGTGTTGTATGCTGAACAATATGTGTATGTTTGCAATGAGTGGGAGCGAGAAACGGATGAACACTGTAGCACTCTCCTTTTCGTTATTAAATAATAACTTAGCGAAACAGTATTGTAAGCTATGAATAAATCGAATAAGGTAACACTGTTTTAAACGGAATAGACTTGTGTTTGGGAGGGTAGATGCTCCATACTTCTTCTCACCATCGTGATTTAGGTTTTGCGTGGTTTCTCTAACTTACGTCTGTCAAATGCTAGTACAGTACCCACTATAAGGCCGCGGCCGACTACTTGTCCGATTCTTGCCAAATTAGACCCGCAAGTATGTAAATGCCTGTTGCTAAATTGCAGTACCATGGCTAGTCCGAGATCCGTATAAAAGGGATCTACAGATGAGTACGAGATCAACTTCTGCTGCTACTACTACTATTACTACAACGTGTTTCCAAGCTGAAGGGATACGCTGCACATTTTGAGGGCCTGCGCAAATGTCGATGAGTACTGATTTCGAGCAAGGGCGATACTGAAAAAGATTTTCCCTCGTATACTCTTCTGAGGATAATGGTTTACAAGCAAATGTGGAGGTTAAATACGAAAGCCTACAAATCATTCTTTGTGCGTTGTAGTACTGACTGTGTAGGTAGTAGCTATCACTGTAGGGTAGACATGAACTTTATGGGGGATTATAAAAAGGAGGTCCTGTTTCGTGGAAAGCTCGTCCACTTGATCTGATCCCACTTTATTTCTTCTCGTGTGGTCACGCGAAAAGACATCCTGTAGCGATCGCAACATTATTAGTAATATTTCCGTCTCGATCACAAAGTATTTTCTTGAGATATGACCAGTTTCTCTTTTGCACCATCATCAAATATGAAATGCTTGGCTACGAATACCACGTGACTGTGAACTGCAGTTTCTGATCAAGAAGGAGGTTACATTACTGACTGCGACATTATTCGAACATCATCCGTTTCGTTAAAACATTTTTGTTTATCATAGCAACGTGACCCTTTGTCGAGATCTACATCTACATCTACATCTATACTCCGCGAGCCACCTTACGGTGTGTGGCGGAGGGTACTTATTGTACCACTATCTGATCCCCCCTTCCCTGTTCCATTCACGAATTGTGCGTGGGAAGAACGACTGCTTGTAAGTCTCCGTATTTGCTCTAATTTCTCGGATCTTTTCGTTGTGATCATTACGCGAGATATATGTGGGCGGTAGTAATATGTTGCCCATCTCTTCCCGGAATGTGCTCTCTCGTAATTTCGATAATAAACCTCTCCGTATTGCGTAACGCCTTTCTTGAAGTGTCCGCCACTGGAGCTTGTTCAGCATCTCCGTAACGCTCTCGCGCTGACTAAATGTCCCCATGACGAATCGCGCTGCTTTTCGCTGGATCATGTCTATCTCTTCTATTAATCCAACCTGGTAAGGGTCCCATACTGATGAGCAATACTCAAGAATCGGACGAACAAGCGTTTTGTAAGCTACTTCTTTCGTCGATGAGTCACATTTTCTTAGAATTCTTCCTATGAATCTCAACCTGGTGCCTGCTTTTCCCACTATTTGTTTTATGTGATCATTCCACTTCAGATCGCTCCGGATAGTAACTCCTAAGTATTTTACGGTCGTTACCGCTTCCAATGATTTACCACCTATGGCATAATCGTACTGGAATGGATTTCTGCCCCTATGTATGCGCATTATATTACATTTATCTACGTTTAGGGAAAGCTGCCAGCTGTCGCACCATGCATTAATCCTCTGCAGGTCCTCCTGGAGTACGTACGAGTCTTCTGATGTTGCTACTTTCTTGTAGACAACCGTGTCATCTGCAAATAGCCTCACGGAGCTACCGATGTTGTCAACTAAGTCATTTATGTATATTGTAAACAATAAAGGTCCTATCACGCTTCCCTGCGGTACTCCCGAAATTACCTCTACATCTGCAGATTTTGAACCGTTAAGAATGACATGTTGTGTTCTTTCTTCTAGGAAATCCTGAATCCAATCACAAACCTGGTCCGATATTCCGTAAGCTCGTATTTTTTTCACTAAACGTAAGTGCGGAACCGTATCAAATGCCTTCCTGAAGTCCAGGAATACGGCATCAATCTGCTCGCCAGTGTCTACGGAACTGTGAATTTCTTGGGCAAATAGGGCGAGCTGAGTTTCACATGATCTCTGTTTGCGGAATCCATGTTGGTTATGATGAAGGAGATTTGTATTATCTAAGAACGTCATAATACGAGAACACAAAACATGTTCCATTATTCTACAACAGATTGACGTAAGCGAAATAGGCCTATAATTATTCGCATCTGATTTATGACCCTTCTTGAAAATGGGAACGACCTGCGCTTTCTTCCAGTCGCTAGGTACTTTACGTTCTTCCAGCGATCTACGATAAATTGCTGATAGAAAGGGGGCAAGTTCTTTAGCATAATCACTGTAGAATCTTAAGGGTATCTCGTCTGGTCCGGATGCTTTTCCGCTACTAAGTGATAGCAGTTGTTTTTCAATTCCGATATCGTTTATTTCAATATTTTCCATTTTGGCGTCCGTGCGACGGCTGAAGTCAGGGACCGTGTTACGATTTTCCGCAGTGAAACAGTTTCGGAACACTGAATTCAATATTTCTGCCTTTCTTCGGTCGTCCTCTGTTTCGGTGCCATCGTGGTCAACGAGTGACTGAATAGGGGATTTAGATCCGCTTACCGATTTTACATATGACCAAAACATTTTAGGGTTCTTGTTTAGATTGTTTGCCAATGTTTGATGTTCAAATTCGTTGAATGCTTCTCTCATTGCTCTCTTTACGCTCTTTTTCGCTTCGTTCAGCTTTTCCTTATCAGCTATGATTCGACTACTCTTAAACCTATGATGAAGCTTTCTTTGTTTCCGTAGTACCTTTCGTACATGATTGTTATACCACGGTGGATCTTTCCCCTCGCTTTGGACCTTAGTCGGTACGAACTTATCTAAGGCGTACTGGACGATGTTTCTGAATTTTTTCCATTTTTGTTCCACATCCTCTTCCTCAGAAATGAACGTTTGATGGTGGTCACTCAGATATTCTGCGATTTGTGCCCTATCACTCTTGTTAAGCAAATATATTTTCGTTCCTTTCTTGGCATTTCTTATTACACTTGTAGTCATTGATGCAACCACTGAATTATGATCACTGATACCCTCTTCTACATTCACGGAGTCGAAAAGTTCCGGTCTATTTGTTGCTATGAGGTCTAAAACGTTAGCTTCACGAGTTGGTTCTCTAACTATCTGCTCGAAGTAATTCTCGGACAAGGCAGTCAGGATAATGTCACAAGAGTCTCTGTCCCTGGCTCCAGTTCTGATTGTGTGACTATCCCATTCTATACCTGGTAGATTGAAGTCTCCCCCTATTACAATAGTATGATCACGAAACTTCTTCACGACGTTCTGCAGGTTCTCTCTGAGGCGCTCAACTACTACGGTTGCTGATGCAGGTGGTCTATAGAAGCATCCGACTATCATATCTGACCCACCTTTGATACTTAACTTAACCCAGATTATTTCACATTCGCATTCGCTAATAACTTCACTGGATATTATTGAATTCTTTACTGCTATAAATACTCCTCCACCATTGGCGTTTATCCTATCCTTGCGGTATATATTCCATTCTGTGTCTAGGATTTCGTTACTGTTCACTTCCGGTTTTAACCAACTTTCCGTTCCTAATACTATATGCGCACTATTTCCTTCAATAAGAGATACTAATTCAGGAACCTTGCCCTGGATACTCCTGCAGTTTACCAATATTACGTTGACTTTTCCTGTTTTTGGTCTCTGAGGACGGACGTTCTTTATCAACGATGATAATGTCCTCTCTGGTAAGCCGTCAGGTATTTTATCGTTTCGCCCAAGGGGAGGTCCCTCTAACCTAAAAAACCCCCGTGTGCACGCCACACGTACTCTGCTACCCTAGTAGCTGCTTCCGGTGTGTAGTGCACGCCTGACCTGTCTAGGGGGGCCCTACAGTTCTCCACCCAATAACGGAGGTCGATGAATTTGCAACCATTATAGTCGCAGAGTCGTCTGAGCCTCTGGTTTAGACCCTCCACACGGCTCCAAACCAGAGGACCGCGATCGACTCTGGGCACTATGCTGCAGATATTAAGCTCAGCTTGCACTCCGCGTGCAATGCTGGTTGTCTTCACCAAATCAGCCAGCCGCCGGAAGGAACCAAGGATGGCCTCAGAACCCAAGCGGCAGGCGTCATTCGTTCCGACATGTGCTACTATCTGCAGCCGGTCACACCCAGTGCGTTCAATAGCTGCCGGAAGGGCCTCCTCCACATTACGGACAAGACCCCCCGGCAAGCACACCGAGTGCACACTGGCATTCTTCCCCGACCTACCCGCTATTTTCCTAAGGGGCTCCATAACCCGCCTAACGTTGGAGCTCCCTATAACTAATAGGCCCGCCCTCTGTGACTGTCGGGACCTTGCCGGAGAATCGGCCACTGGCCCAACAGGCGAGGCATCCTGTGGTGGCTCGGAAACGATGTCATCACCACTAGGAAGCACCCCGTACCTGTTGGAAAGGGGTAAGGCAGCTGCCACGCGGCCAGATCCCACCTTCGCCTTTCGGCCAGGCACGCGCGAGCCCACCACTGTCCGCCATTCACCCTGGAGTGATGGCTGACCGGTAAGATGCTCACTGCCGGAAGACGCAGCGACATCAGGGGTTCCATGTGATTCCAAGGCCACCGAAGTAGGCATAGGTCTCACCACAGTTGCCCCAACGCCACTACGAGCCGACGCCTGCGCCTCGAGCTCGATGAGCCTAACAGACAAAGCCTCCACCTGCCCCCGAAGAGTGGCCAATTCTCCTTGCGTCCGCTCACAACAACCACAGTCCCTACACATGACTATGTTTACCCTACAAGCGAACGGTGTACTCGCCTTATTAGCAGCAGGAAATCGAAGTGCTCTCTCACTGACGGTCTAACCGACACTGAGCTGTTCTAACCAAACAAAGCCTGTACGATACGAGGGTCGATAGCAACGGCGATACTGTACACTACACTGTTATTAAAATAAAAGGTTGTGTCTAGTAGGCACTCAAACACGCAAGAAATTACAAAAATAAAATAGTAACTACCCAGATAACTGAAAATAAGTTGTACCTGTTTGAAGCTCGCAAAAATGTGTAACAAGCGAACGGTGTACTCGCCTTATTAGCAGCAGGAAATCGAAGTGCTCTCTCACTGACGGCTCCGCTAGAAATCGAAATCTGGTCGTTCGCTTGAAAATTATTCTCATACGATTTCTTATTTTAAACATAACGTGTAAGATGTTATGAGGACGTTTGCTATTCGAAACTGTGATGGATGTCAGAGTAAAGAGTATGTAAATATTTGGTACGTCTGTGCTCCTGTGTGGTGTGTGTGTGTGTGTGTGTGTGTGTGTGTGTGTGTGTGTGTGTGTGTGTGTATGTTCGAGATTTCGTTTTACTTAATATGTTGAACAGAGCTTAACTGTAGACTGAGATGTAGTATTTGATCAATTTCTTGCAACTGTAATGTAATGTACTCCAAGACAAAAGAAAAGGCATACCACCAAGGAATTAACCGAATGATACAGAAAACGGTACACTTGATGTAAATGTACAGACAAACAAATGATTACAATTTTTAGAGAAATTGGATGATTTATTCAGGAGAAAGAGCTTCACAAGGTGATCCACCTCTCGGCCTTATGCAAGCAGTCATTCGGCTTATCACTGACTGACAGAATTGTCGGATGTCCTCCAGAGGAATCTCGTGCCAACGTCTATCCAATTGGAGCGTTAGATCGTCAAATTCTCGAGCTGGTTGGAGGGCCCTGGAGTGCCATATCTTTTGATATCAGCATCTCATTGGTTGTGATCCTCGGAATCCTTACAGCACAGCGGTACGTATACGATCTTCTACGCCCCGTTTTGTTGCCCTTCATGGCATGTTAACCTTAGCTTACATATCAGCAAGACAATGCAATTCCGCACATGGAGAGTGTTTCTACTGCCTGCCTTCGTGCTAGCCGCATTGGCCAGCAAGGTTGCCGGATCTTTCCCCAACTGATGCCTAGAGCATTATGGGCATGTCATGATTTTGATGATCTAACGCGCCATTCGGACAGACCTTGCCACGATATCTTGCAGGGCGTCATCTAACAACCCTGTCAATCAACGCCAAGCCGCATATCTGCTTGCAAAGACCACAAGTGGGCCTTTATTGACTTTCTCAATTTGTGAAACTGTTTCACCTGAACAAATCATTCAATTTTTCTGAAATTGTAATCATTCGTTTGTCAGTATATGTCCAACATATCTAACGATTGCCGCCCCATTCAGGTAATTCCTTTCTTTCTGGAGTTTCTTGTATTTCTTATAGTGTAATTATCATCTGTAAAATACTGAAAGTACTCTAGAGTGACACATCTGACTGTAAGATATTAGTTTATTGAGAAGTGACTGCGAATTATGAGTTGTCCAACAAACATGAAATGTATGATTTGCATTATGATTAAAAGGAGCATTTTCAACCGTGGGTGTTGACTGTATCGATGTATCAGAGCATATAAATCTGTATGGTCACCGAAACATAGGTTTGCTTACGTTTAACTTTAGTGATTGAGATCAAACATGTCCGTTACGTCGATGCGGCTGGTCGCACATTTTTCATTAGCGGAGTGGTCATTGTGACCACTCCGCTCAATCTCCCGATCGCTGTGTATCACAAGCTATTTCTGTATGCTCAAACGACAGATCCTCGATCTCACGTATTGGGTAAAGTTACGTCAGCACCGAAGTTTGTATGACCGTTCTTCGCTCGTTTCTTCCTTTTATTTCAATTAAGTTCAGAGGCAGTAAAACTGCAACTGCAATTCCCACGTTCAGCCGGGCAGCAACGACTTCCGTTACGGCGTGATCTCGTTCCTTTCTCGTAGCGGACGCTCGTGCTCGCAATTCCAGTACCCAGTGTAGTTCTTGTTACTGCAGCTCCCTCAGTATCCTATATTCCTTCGCTGTACCCCTAAGCATGAACTTCACCAGCAATTGAAAAGAAAAATCGTTGTATTTATGAAAGAGTGGCCAGCTATGTTCTGATTAA